>NC_082664.1:93251131-93616964 GCF_025265405.1 Mesoplodon densirostris | reverse complement strand
TTTGGAATTTGACTGGTTAAATGTTTTGGGAAACTCACATTACAGTGGCAAAGGTCGTTGAAGAATTTAAGTTGCTAACTTAGCGCATTTATATCACTCAGCATTTAGAGCTGTCAGTTCTGGATCTGGTGCTGACTACTTCATTACGTCTTCTAGTCTAGCTGTGTCTGAGCAGTGGCATTTTGAAAGACATGTGATCTTACTCAAAGTTTACTTTCAAATTTCTTTTTTCCTGAAGGTGTAGGTAGGTTATATCATCATTAAGTTTTGTCTTAAAATGGGTTTACAAAATACTTAATATTAATGAAGGTGTTGGGCTTTATAGAGGCAAACACCACTGTTTTAGAAGGATGATGTAATTACCACTACTACTATAATACTCATAATGACTTTTTCACCAAGACCTTCTCACTTGGGTTACTCTAACAGCAGCCAGACTGGTCCTTCCACTTCTAATTGTATCAGCCTCCACACCACCTCCACCCAGCTTTTGAGTACTTTTTCTGAAATGAAAATCAGATCGTGTTACCTCCCTGCTCTCTGGTACTTCATCACCGTCTGGTATTCTTTTTTCTTTTTCTTTTTTAATGTTTGAATTTTATTTATTTATTTTTCTATACAGCAGGTTCTTATTAGTCATCAATTTTATACACATCAGTGTATACATGTCAATCCCAATCACCCAATTCATCTCACCCCCACCCACCGCCGTTTCCCCCCCAGGTGTCCATATGTTTATTCTCTACATCTGTGTCTCAATTTCAGCCCTACAAACCAGTTCATCTGTAGCATTATTCTAGATTCCACATACATGTGTTAATGTACGGTATTTGTTTTTCTCTTTCTGACTTACTTCACTCTGTATGACAGTCTCTAGATCCATCCACGTCTCAACAAATGACCCAATTTCGTTCCTTTTTATGGCTGAGTAATATTCCATTGTATATATATACCACATCTTCTTTATCCATTTGTCTGTCGAGGGGCATTTAGGTTGCTTCCATGACCTGGCTATTGTAAATAGTGCTGCAATGAACATTGGGGTGCATGTGTCTTTTTGAATTATGGTTTTCTCTGGATATATGCCCAGTAGTGGGATTGCTAGATCATATGGTAATTCTGTTTTTAGTTTTTTAAGGAACCTCCATACTGTTCTCCATAGCGGCTGTATCAATTTACATTCCCACCAACAGTGCAAGAGGGTTCCCTTTTCTCCACACCCTCTCCGGCATTTGTTGTTTGTAGATTTTCTGATGATGCCCATTCTAACTGGTGTGAGGTGATACCTCATTGTAGTTTTGATTTGCATTTCTCTAATAATTAGTGATGTTGAACACCTTTTCATGTGCTTCTTGGCCATCTGTATGTCTTCTTTGGAGAAATGTCTATTTAGATCTTCTGCCCATTTTTGGATTGGGTTGTTTGTTTTTTTTACTATTGAGCTGCATGAGCTGTTTATATATTTTGGAGATTAATCCTTTGTCTGTTGATTCCTTTACAAATATTTTCTCCCATTCTGAGGGTGGTCTTTTCATCTTGTTTATGGTTTCCTATGCTGTGCAGAAGCTTTGAAGTTTCATTAAGTCCCATTTGTTTATTTTTGTTTTTATTTCCATTATTCTAGGAGGTGGATCAAAAAAGATCTTGCTGTGATTTATGTCAAAGAGTGTTCTTCCTATGTTTTCCTCTAAGAGTTTTATAGTGCCTGGTATTACTTTTAGGTCTCTAATCCATTTTGAGTTCATTTTTGTGTATGGTGTTAGGGAGTGTTCTAATTTCATTCTTTTGCAAGCAGCTGTCCAGTTTTCCGAGCACCGCTTACTGAAGAGACTGTCTTTTCTCCATTGTATATCCTTGCCTCCTTTGTCATAGATTAGTTGACCATAGGTCCGTGGGTTTCTCTCTGGGCTTTCTATCTTGTTCCATTGATCTATGTTTCTGTTTTTGTGCCAGTACCATATTGTCTTGATTACTGTAGCTTTGTAGTATAGTCTGAAGTCAGAGAGTCTGATTCCTCCAGCTCCATTTTTTTCCCTCAAGACCGCTTTGGCTATTTGGGGTCTTTTGTGTCTCCATACAAATTTTCAGATGATTTGTTCTAGTTCCGTAAAAAATGCCATTGGTAATTTGATAGGGATTGCATTGAATCTGTAGATTGCTTTGGGCAGTATAGTCATTTTCACAATATTGATTCTTCCAATCCAAGAACACTGTATATCTCTCCATCTGTTCATATCTTTTTTTTTACATCTTTATTGGAGTATAATTGCTTTACAATGGTGTGTTAGTTTCTGCTTTATAACAGAGTGAATGAGTTGTACATATGCATATGCTCCCATATCTCCTCCGTCTTGCATCTCCCTCCCTCCCACCCTCCCTATTCCACCCCTCTAGGTGGTCACAAAGCACCGAGCTGATCTCCCTGTACTATGCGGCTGCTTCCCACTAGCTATCTATTTTACGTTTGGTAGTGTGTATATGTCCATGCCACTCTCTCGCTTTGTCACAGCTTACCCTTCCCCCTCCCCATATCCTCAAGTCCATTCTCTAGTAGGTCTGTGTCTTTATTATTGTCTTACCCCTAAGTTCTTCATGACATTTTTTTTCTTAAATTCCATATATATGTGTTAGCATACGGTATTTGTCTTTCTCTCTCTGACTTACTTCACTCTCCATGACAGACTCTAAGTCCATCCACCTCATTACAAATAGCTCAATTTCTCTTCTTTTTATGGCTGAGTAATATTCCATTGTATATATGTGCCACATCGTCTTTATCCATTCATCCAATGATGGACACTTAGGTTGTTTCCATCTCCAGGCTATTGTAAATAGAGCTTCAATGAACATTTTGGTACATGACTCTTTTTGAATTATGGTTTTCTCAGGGTATATGCCCAGTAGTGGGATTGCTGGGTCATATGGTAGTTCTATTTGTAGTTTTTTACGGAACCTCCATACTGTTCTCCATAGTGGCTGTACCAATTCACATTCCCACCAGCAGTGCAAGAGTGTTCCCTTTTTTCCACACCCTCTCCAGCATTTATTGTTTCTAGATTTTTTGATGATGGCCATTCTGACTGGTGTGAGATGATAACTCATTGTAGTTTTGATTTGCATTTCTCTAATGATTAATGATGTTGAGCATTCTTTCATGTGTTTGTCGGCAGTCTGTATATCTTCTTTGGAGAAATGTCTATTTAGGTCTTTTGCCCATTTTTGGATTGGATTGTTTGTTTTTTTTGTTATTGAACTGCATGAGCTGCTTGTAAATTTTGGAGATTAACCCTTTGTCAGTTACTTCATTTGCAAATATTTTCTCCCATTCTGAGGGTTGTCTTTTGGTCTTGTTTATGGTTTCCTTTGCTGTGCAAAAGCTTTTAAGTTTCATTAGGTCCCATTTGTTTATTTTTGTTTTTATTTACATTTCTCTAGGAGGTGGGTCAAAGAGGATATTGCTGTGATTTATGTCTTAGAGTGTTGTGCCTGTTTTCCTCTAAGAGTTTGATAGTTTCTGGCCTTACATTTAGGTCTTTAATCCATTTTGAGCTTATTTTTGTGTATGGTGTTAGGGAATGATCTAATCTCATACTTTTACATGTACCTGTCCATGTTCATATCATCTTTAATTTCTTTCAACAGTGTCTTATACTTTTCTGCATACAGGTCTTATTTTATTCTTTTTGTTGCAATGGTAAATGGGAGTGTTTCCATAATTTTTCTTTCAGGTTTGTCATCATTAATGTATAGGAATGCAGGAGATTTCTGTGCATTGATTTTGTATCCTGCAACTTTACCAAATTCATTGATTAGCTCTAGTAGTTTTCTGGTGACGTCATTAGGATTCTCTATGTATAGTATCGTGTCCTCTGCAAACAATGACAGTTTTACTTCTTCTTTTCCAATTTGTATTCCTTTTATTTCTTTTTCTTTTCTGATTGCTGTGGCTAGGACTTCCAAAACTATGTTGAATAATAGTTGTGAGAGTGACATCCTTGTCTTGTTCCTGATCTTAGAGGCAATGCTTTCAGTTTTTCACCATTGAGAATGATGTTTGCTGCGGGTTTGTCATATATGGCCTTTATTATGTTGAGGTAGGTTCCCTGTATGCCCACTTTCTGGAGAGTTTTTGTCATAAACCAGTGTTGAATTTTGTCAGAAGATTTTTCTGCGTCTATTGAGATGATCATATGGTTTTTATTCTTCAGTTTGTTAATATGGTGTACCACATTGATTAATTTACATATATTGAAGAATCCTTGCATCCCTGGGATAAATCCCGCTTGATCGTGGTGTATGATCCTTTTAATGTGTTGGATTCTGTTTGCTAGTATTTTGTTGAGGATTTTTGCATCTATATTCATGAGTAATATTGGTCTGTAATTTTCTTTTTTTATAGTATCTTTGTCTGGTTTTGGTATCAGGGTAATGGTGGCCTCATAGAATGAGCTTGGGAGTTTTCCTTCCTCTGCAATTTTTGGAAGAGGTTGAGAAGGATGGGTATTAGCTCTTCTCTAAATGTTTGATAGAATTCACCTGTGAAGCCATCTGGTCCTGGACTTTTGCTTGTTGGAAGATTTTTAATCACAGTCTCAATTTCAGAGCTTGTGATTGGTCTGTTCATATTTTCTATTTCTTCCTGGTTCAGTCTTGGAAGCTTGTACCTTTCTAAAAATGTGTTCATTTCTTCCAGGTTGTCCATTTTATTGGCACAGAGTTGCTTGTAGTAGTCTCTTAGGATGCTTTGTATTTCTGCAGTGTCTGTTGTAACTTCTTTTTCATTTCTAATTTTATTGATTTGAGTCCTCTCCCTCTTTTTCTTGATGAGTCTAGCTAATGGTTTATCAATTTTCTTTATCTTCTCAAATAACCAGCTCTTAGTTTTATTGATCTTTGCTATTGTTTTCTTTGTTTCTATTTCATTTATTTCTGATCTGATCTTTATGATTTCTTTCCTTCTGCTAACTTTGGGTTTTGTTTGTTCTTCTTTCTCTAGTTCCTTTAAGTGTAAGTTTAGATTGTTTATTTGAGATTTCTCTTGTTTCCTGAGGTAGGCTTGTATAGCTATAAACTTCCCTCTTAGAACTGCTTTTGCTGCATCCCATAGGTTTTGGATTGTCGTGTTTTCATTGTCATTTGTCTCTAGGTACTTTCTGATTTGATGTTTGATTTCTTCAGTGATCTCTTGGTTATTTAGTAACATATTGTTCAGCCTTCATTTGTTTGTGTTTTTTACATTGTTTTCCATGTAATTCATTTCTAATATCATAGCCTTGTGGTCAGAAAAGATGCTAGATATGATTTCAACTTTCTTAAATTTACTGAGGCTTGATTTGTGACCCAAGATGTGATCTATCCTGGAGAATGTTCCGTGCGCACTTGAGAAGAAAGTGCAATCTGCTGTTTTTGGATGGAATGTCCTATAAATATCAATTAAATCTATCTGGTCTATTGTGACATTTAAAGCTCGTGTTTCCTTATTTTCATTTTGGATGATCTGTCCATTGGTGTAAGTGAGGTGTTAAAGTCCCCGACTATTATTTTGTTACTGCCGATTTCCTCTTTTATAGCTGTTAGCAGTTGCCTTATGTATTGAGGTGCTCCTATGTTGGGTGCATATATATTTATAATTGTTATATCTTCTTCTTGGATTGATCCCTTGATCATTATATAATGTCCTTCCTTGTCTCGTAACATTCTTTATTTTAAAGTCTATTTTATCTGATATGAGTATTGCTACTCCGACTTTCTTTTGATTTCCATTTGCATGGAATATCTTTTTCCATCCCCTCACTTTCAGTCTGTATGTGTACCCAGGTCTTAAGTGGGTCTCTTGTGGACAGCATATATATGGGTCTTGTTTTTGTATCCATTCAGCAAGCCTCTGTCTTTTGGTTGGAGCATTTAATCCATTCACGTTTAAGGTAGTTATTGATATGTATGTTCCTATGACCATTTTCTTAATTGTTTTGGGTTTATTTTTGTAGTTCCTTTTCTTCCCTTGTGTTTCCCACTTTGAGAATTTCCTTTAGCATTTGTTGTAGAGCTGGTTTGGTGGTGCTGAATTCTCTTAGCTTTTGCTTGTCTGTAAAGCTTTTGATTTCTCCATCAAATCTGAGTGAGATCCTTGCAGTGTAGAGTAACCTTGGTGGTTGGTTCTTCCCTTTCATCACTTTTAGTATATCATGCCACTCCCTTCTGGCTTGTAGAGTTTAATCAGCTGTTGACCTTATGGGAGTTCCCTTGTATGTTATTTGTTGTTTTTCCCTTACTGCTTTTAATAATTTTTCTTTGTCTTTAATTTTTACCAATTTGATTACTATGTGCCTCGTCATGTTTCTCCTTTGGTTTATCCTGTATGAGACTCTCTGCACTTCCTGGACTTGGGTGGCCATTTCCTTTCCCATGTTAGGGAAGTTTTTGACTATAATCTCTCCAAAGATTTTCTTGGGTCCTTTCTCTCTTTCTTCTCCTTCTGGGACCCCTATAATGTGTATGTTTTTCTGTTTAATGTTGTCCCAGAGACCTCTTAGGCTGTCTTCATTTCTTTTCATTCTTTTTTCTTTATTCTGTTCTGCAGCAGTGAATTCCACCATTCTGTCTTCCAGGTCACTTATCCTTTCTTCTGCCTCAGTTATTCTGCTATTGATTCCTTCTAGTGTAGTTTTTATTTCAGTTATTGTATTGTTCGTCTCTGTTTTTTTGTTCTTTAATTCTTCTAGGTCTTTGTTAAACATTTCTTGCATCTTCTCGATCTTTGCCTCCTTTCTTTTTCCGAGGTCCTGGGTCATCTTCTCTATCATTATTCTCAATTCTTTTTCTGGAAAGTTGCCTATATCCACTCAGTTTAGTTGTTTTTCTGGGGTTTTATCTTGTTGTTTCTTCTGGTACATAGCTCTCTGCCTTTTCATCTTGTCTATCTTTCTGTGAATGTGGTTTTTGTTCCACAGGCTGCAGGATTGTAGTTCTTCTTGCTTCTGCTGTCTGCCCTCTGTTGGATGAGGCTATCTAACTGAAGCATTACTTTTTGAAAATGGAAATAATGTTTGTCATTTAGTAAAAATTTCTAAACTATTAGATTTTTATGTTCATTTATAGTGCAGAATTGGCTAACTTATTAGTGCTGTAGGTTGAAGATTGTATTCTAAACCATGCAGAAATGAATAACCACATAAATATGGTTGCTTCTTTTTCAGGTTCTTAGAGATCGGTTTTAAAGTGTTAGATGTTTGCAAGTGCTTCCTGAAGACGCCATAGCCTTCTCTCATGTCTCTCACCCCAAACATATTTTGGACTGTATTTGTGGGTTGATCCAGTATATTAGTCCACCAGGCTAACTTGGGTAGTGGTTGGATGGGTGGCAAGGTGCATCATCACCCTCTGATAACCATCTCTAAAAGCAAGAACCTAGAAGTGAACCTTCTAGGGCTTGGAAAGCTCTGTCACCTTATCTGGTGGCCAGATGTAGATAAGCCTAAAAATTAGCACTGGATTTCAGTGCTTGAGTTTACATGTAGCTGGAGAAAGGAACACACCATCTCTTCAAAGTCTTACTTGTATTTCTGAAGATACAGTGCCTTTTTCCCAATAATTAGGGTGTCATTTCTCACTCTAGGAAAACGCCTAATTTATCTTCCACATGGATCTGGTTGGTTCTTGATTATTTTGAGTCCTGGATATAACTGAACTGAGAATTAAGCTCATGGCTGTCCTACTTCTTCATCTTCGTTTGTTCTACATCCTTGTCAGGTATTTAAGCCCTGACCATCAAGGCTAAAAATGGAAGTCTTCTTGCTTTCTGCTCCTTTTATGGTATCCTTAATCTCTTTTTGATATCCATAATTTCAATAGGATTAGATTACTTTATTTCATACACCTTACACATAACCACCAAGGAAGGTCTACATTGATTAGCGTGTAAATGAAAGGAGTACACAGTCAAACTACCAGAATTTTTTAAAATTTATTTTTAACATCTTTATTGGAGTATAATTGCTTTACAATGGTGTGTTAGTTTCTGCTTTATAACAAAGTGAATCAGCTCTACATATACATATATCCCCATATCTCCTCCCTCTTGCTTATCCCTCCCACCCTCCCTATCCCACCCCTGTAGGTGTTCACAAAGCACTAAGCTGATCTCCCTGTGCTATGTTGCTGCTTTGCACTAGCTCTCTATTTTACATTTGGTAGTGTATATATGTCCATGCCACTCTCTCACTTCATCCCAGCTTACCTTTTCACCTCCACGTGTCCTCAAGTCCATTCTCTCTGTGTCTTTATTCCTGTCCTGCCCCTAGGTTTGTCAGAACCTTTTTTTTTTTTTAAGATTCCATATATATGTGTGAGCATACGGTATTTGTTTTTCTCTTTCTGACTTACTTCACTCTGTATGACAGACTCTAGGTCCCTCCACCTCACTACAAATAACTCAGTTTCATTTCTTTTTATGGATGAGTAATATTCCATTGTATATATGTGCCATATCTTCTTTATCCATTCATCTGTTGATGGACACTTAGGTTGCTTCCATGTCCTGGCTATTGTAAATAGAGCTGCAAAGAACATTTTGGTACATGACTCTTTTTGAATTATGGTTTTCTCAGGGTATATGCCTAGTAGTGGAATTGCTGGGTCATATGGTAGTTCTATTTTTAGTTTTTTAAGGAACCTCCATACTGTTCTCCATAGTGGCTGTATCAATTTACATTCCCACCAACAGTGCAAGAGGGTTCCATTTTCACCACACCCTCTCCAGCATTTATTGTTTATAGATTTTTTCATGATGGCCACTCTGACTGGTGTAAGGTGATACCTCATTGTAGTTTTGATTTGCATTTCTCTAACGATTAGTGATATTGAGCATCCTTTCATGTATTTGTTGGCAATCTGTATATCTTCTTTGGAGAAATGTCTGTTTAGGTCTTCTGCCCATTTTTGGATTGGGTTGTTTGTCTTTTTGATATTGAGCTGCATGTGCTGCTGTAAATTTTGGAGATTAATCCCTTGTCTGTTGCTTCATTTGAAAATATTTTCTCCCATTCTGCGGGTTGTCTTTTCGTCTTGTTTATGGTTTCCTTTGCTGGGCAAAAGCTTTTAAGTTTCATTAGGTGTCCTTTGTTTATTTTTGTTTTTATTTGCATCACTGTAGGCGGTGGATTAAAAAGGATCTTGCTGTGATTTATATCATAGAGTGTTCTGCCTATGTTTTCCTCTCAGAGTGTGATGGTGTCTGGCCTTACATTTAGGTCTTTAATCCATTTTGAGTTTATTTTTGTGTATGGTGTTAGGTAGTGTTCTAATTTCATTCTTCTATGGTACCTGTCCAGTTTTCCCAGCACCAGTTATTGAAGAGGCTGTCTTTACTCCATTGTATATCCTCCCCTCCTTCATCAAATATAAGGTGACCATATGTGCGTGGGTTTATCTCTGGGCTTTCTATCCTGTTCCATTGATCTATATTTCTGTTTTTGTGCCAGTACCATACTGTCTTGATGACTGTAGTTTCGTAATATAGTCTGAAGTCAGGGAGCCTGATTCCTCCAGCTCCGTTTTTCTTTCTCAAGAGTGCTTTGGCTATTCAGGGTCGTTTGCATTTCCATCCAACTTGTGAAATTTTTTGTTCTAGTTCTGTGAAAAATGCCATGATAGTTTGATAGGGATTGCATTGAATCTGTAGATTCCTTTGGGTAGTATAGTTATTTTCACAATGTTGATTCTTCCAATCCAAGAACATCGTATATCTCTCCATCTGTTGGTATCATCTTTCATTTCTTTCATCAGTGTTTTATAGTTTTCTGCATACAGGTCTTTTGTCTCCTTAGGTAGGTTTATTCCTAAGTATTTTATTCTTTTACTGAAGTGGTAAATGGGAGTGTTTCCTTAACTTCTCTTTCAGGTTTATCATCATTAGTGTTTAGGTATGCAAGAGATTTCTGTGCATTAATTTTGTATCCTGCTACTTTACCAAATTCATTGATTAGCTTTAGTAGTTTTCTGGTAGCATCTTTAGGATTCTCTGTGTATAGTATCATGTCATCTGCAAACCAAACTATTACAGTTTAAATCCGTCTGAAGGGTGATGTCAGAGAGGAGGGAGGAGCCCCATAAATGTCATTGTCACATAAATCCCACTTCATCTTGGTTTTAGTGTTTTTTATATGCTGCTGGGTTTCATTTGCTAACATTGTGTTACGGATTTTCATGTGCATGCTCACAGCTG
Organism: Mesoplodon densirostris; assembly: GCF_025265405.1. Lineage (NCBI taxonomy): Eukaryota > Metazoa > Chordata > Mammalia > Artiodactyla > Ziphiidae > Mesoplodon > Mesoplodon densirostris. Next base: position 93,606,742 of record NC_082664.1, on the reverse strand, counting down.
ATATTGGTCTCTAGTTTTCTTGTGATATCTGTCATGCTTTGATAAAAAAGGTAATACTGGTCCTATAGAATGAGTTGAAAAGGTCCCTTGCCTCCATTTTATGAAAGAATTTGTGTAGGATTGCTATGATTTCTTCTTTAAATGTTGGATAGAATTCACTGGATAAAGCCATCTAGCTTGGGCTTGTGTTTGTGTTATGTGGTAGGAAGGGAGGGGCAGATTTTTAATAGTAATTTATTTTTTTTCTTGTTATAGAGCTATTAGATTTTCTTTTTCTTCCTTAGTCTTGGTAGTTTGTGGGTTTTAAGAAATTTGTTCTTTTTGTCTAAGTTGTCCAATTTGTTGATATAAAGTTGGTCATAGTATTCTTTTATAATCTTTTTAATTTTTGTAGGGTTGGTAATTAATGTCCCCTCTGTCATCCCAGATTTTAGAATTCTGTGTCATCTGTTAGTCAGCCTAGCTAAAAGTTTATCAATTTTGTTGATTTTTTTTTCCAAAGAACTTTTGGTTTCTTTGATTTTTCTCTGTTGTTTTTGTTCCCTATTTCATGAGTTTTTCCCCTCTAATCTTTATTTCCTTCCTTCTGCTTGCTTTAGGTTTAAGTCACTCTTCTTTGTCTATTCTTAAAGTGGAAGCTTAGATTATTGATGTGAAACCTTTCATTTCTAATACAGGTATTTTAACTGCTGAACTTCCCTCTAAGCACTGTTTAAGCCGTACTTCATAAATTTTGATATGTTATATTTTTGTTTTCATTTAGTTCAAAATATTTTCTAATTTCCCTTGTGATTTCTTTTTCGACCCATCGGTTGTTTAGAAATATGTCACTTCATCTGAGACTTGTTTCTTGGCCCAGCATATGAACTATCCTGGAGAATGTTTTACATGCATCTGAAAAGAATGCATATTCTGCTCTCATTTGATGGAGTGTTAAAAAATGTCAGTTGGGTCAAGTTGGTTGATAGTATTGTTCAAATCTGCTATAGCTTTGCTGATTTTTGGCCTACTTGTTCTGTTAGTAATTAAGACTGGCACAAATTGTTAATTTCCCTATTTTTCCTCTTGATTCTATCAGTTTTTGCTTCACATATTTGGAGACTGTTTTTAGGTGTATATACCTTTATATTTGTTACAGTTTTCTTATATATTGGCCTTTATCATTATAAAATCTCTCTTTTTATCTAGTAGTATTTCTTAAAATTCACTTTGTTAGATATTATTACAGCCACTCCAGCTGTCTTATGATTACTATTTGCATGGTATATCTTTTTCTGTCCTTTCTCTTTTAACGTATTTGTGTCTTGATTTGAAGTTGGTCTCTGAAATACAGTGCATTGTTGGATCTTGCTTTTTTTACACAGTCAGACTGTATTTGCTTTTGGATTGGAGTTTTGGTCCATAAAGTTTAATAAAATTAAGTTTGGACTTACATCTGCCATTTTGCTTTTGACTTTCTCTATTCTTTGCTTCCTCTATTTCTCCCCTGTGATATATGTGTGCTTTTTCTATATCTTATGCCTTTTTTGTTACTGGGTTGCTCCTTTACTGCCTTCTTTTGTGTTAAACAGATAATTATTAGGGTATCATTTTAATTAATCTTGAGTTTTTAATATTTTTAAAGTTATTTTCTAAGTGGTTATTCTAGATATTACAATAGGCATCTTAACTTATTATGGACTACTTTAGATTAAAATTGACTGACTTCTGGTAGAATATAGCAACTTTATTCTGGTATAGCTGTATTTCCTTCCCCTTTCTTTGTGCTATTAATTGTCATATATATTACATTTATATATATTATTATATATATGTGACAACAATACCATTATAATTATTGCTTTATACAATGTCTTCTAAAAAATTTAAGAGGAAAAAAGAAAAATATATATATATTCCTTTATATTTACCCACATATTTACCATTTCTGCTGCTCTTCTTTTTTTTCCCATGGATTCAACTTACCAAGTCTGTTGTCATTTCCTGTCATCTGAAGTACTTCCTTTAATATTTTTGTGTAAGTGAGTATGCCAGCAACAAATTCTCTCAGTCTTTATTTTGTACTATATTTTAAATTCATTTTTGAAAGATCGCATTTGATGGATTTAGAGTTCTCTGTTGGCATTTCTCCCCCAGCCCTTTGAATATGTCATTCCACTGCCTTATGGCCACCATGTGTTTGATGAGAAGTTAGCTGTGAATTGTATTGTTTTTCTATTTGTAGTGAGTTATTTTTCTCCTACTGCTTTTAAGATTTCCCCTTTGGCTTTCAACCATTTGAGCATGCTGTGTCTAGGGGTGCATTTGTTTGTGTTTTTCCTACTCAAGGTTTGTTGAGCTTCTGGGATTTGTAGATTAATATATTTTAGCAAGGCTATTATTACTTCCATTATTTTTTTCTGCCCTTTTTTTGTTCTCCTCTCCTTCTGAGGATCTCATGTATATTGATATGCTTGCTGTTGTGCCACAGGTCTCTCAGGCTCTGTAAATTTTTCTTCAATCTTAATATCTTGTTTTTCAAATTGGATAATTTTTATTTATCTGTCTTCAAATTTGTTGGGTTTTCTGCCATATCAATTCTCCTGTTGAACCTATCCAGGAATTCTCATTTCAGTTATTATACTTTTTGATTCTAGAATTTTCATGATTTTTTATAGTTGCTATTTTTTTTTGAGATTCCCTGTTTGAGTCATTGTCATAATTCCCTTTAATTCTTTAATCATTGTATCCTTTAATTTTTTAAAACAAATTTACAATAGCTGCTTTGTAGTCTTTTATTATTATTATTGTGGTATGAACACTTAACATGAGATTTACTCTTTAAAAAAACATTTTTAAGTGCATAATCAGTACTGTTAACTATAGGCACACTATTGTACAGCAGATCTCTAGAAGTAATTCATCTTGCATAGCTAAAATTGTATACTCTTTTGACCCAACTCCCCATTTCCTCCTCCCCCTAGAAACCACCATTCTACTCTGTTTCTATGAGTTTGACTATTTTATATATATAAGGAGAATCATGCAATATTTGTCCTTCTGTGAGTTGTAGTCTTTGTTTATTAAATTCAGCATCTGAGCACACACATAGTTTGACCTCTTTTGTCTTGAGTATGGGTCACACTTTCCTATTTCTTATATACTTCATAAATTTGCTGTAAAGTGGAGATTTTATGTAACATATTTTAGTATCTCTGGATTTGACATTTGTTCCTTTGAGGGCTGTTGCCACTATTTAGTTGTTGTTGCTGTTTTGTTAGCTTTGTAATTTGCCTGGACTTAATCTGAAAAATCTCTTCCCTGAAGTATGTGTCTGCTGATTTTTCTGCTCAGTTATTTTAATTTGAATTTTTAGTTTTTAAGCGTGGCTTTTTAGAGGATGCCTCTGCATCTATGTAGTTTAGTGGTCATCCAATGATTGGTAAGAGATTGTGCTCAAAAACCTTGAGTCAGTAGGTCTTTCACCCTCGGATGATTTATCAGTGGCTGTGTGGAACATGTATTCAAAGTTCAGCAATTTTCTAGTCTTCTCCCACTTTTACTTCCCCCTGACCCTTTCCAGGGTACTCATTCTCTGTCAGCCCAGGGATATGTGAAGAGCTTGGGCCCTCTTAGGTTTCCCTCTATAGGTTTCACCTGCTACCAAAAGTAGAGTGTTTCTATGAAACCTTTCTTAAGCCAAATGGCATGAAATGAGGAAGCAATTACCTTACCATCTTGCCAGTGAGTGCACAAAATAAACTGAGATCAAGCACAGATGTTCAGAGACACCATTCAAAGCTATGGCCGTTTGAAGCTCAGGTACTGAGTGTAGTTGCTATGGAAGGAGCTTGGCAGTGTCATTCTCGCTACTTGGGGTGGTTGCTGCCCCTGTAAGGGCTTGCTGCAAAACAAATGCTGAATGCTCTTTTTGCTTTTCACCTATTTTCATAAACGTGAAAGTCCTCTGGATTTCTTTCGGTTAAATGAAAACAGGTACTAACCAAGTCTTTTGTAAAATGAAGGGGTGTAAAGCAAACTTTTCGAAAAAGTAGGAGATACTGGTATATGCGCACAGCCTCCCACTCATTTGCAGACTTTCTCCCTGCAAATTTTAAAATTAGTCTGCCCATATCTTGTCCCAAATTAGACCACAGTGTCAGGCAAGCAGAACTGTAGACTTTCCTTGTTTTTGTCCCTCTAATTTTTCTGTTTTTTCTCACGATTACCACTGGGCATGGGCTCTTTGCCTTCCACTCCAGATCAAGTCTGCTCGCTCTGCCAGAGAAGCTGTTGGTTTTCACTGCCATCCCTACCCTGTTAGCCCTGCTGCACCCATCAGGCTGGGGAGGAGAATGGGAGTAGCTCAGATAAGAATGCCTCAGAGTCCCACTCATCTTCCAAAGTTCAGTAGCTTCTCAATTTATTTTTCCCTTTGGTTTATTTCCAGAGCCCTGAAATGGTTGTTTTTGACTATTTTTTCCAGTGTTATAGTGATTTTAGGGGGAGTAGAGGGACTGCTGACCTCTTCACTCTACCAGAAGTTTTCTTATTTTTATTATAAGTATTGGTGTTCAATCTCAAAACACTTATTTTTCCTCTACTTTGTTCAGTATTTTATCTTGAAAAACTTCACAATCTATAGAAAATAAACACCTGTGTACTTTTCATTTAGATTTACCAATTGTTAAATTTCTACATTTGCTTTATATTTATTTGTCTATATAGATAGATATCCATATATGTAATATATAATTTTTTCCTTAACCATGAAAGTTAGTTGCAGACACCATGACAATTCATTCTTAATTACTTCAGCATGCATCGCCTAAGAACAAAAACATTTTTTTACATAAATACAATCATATTTAGGAAATTGAATATTGATAAACATATATACAATCTATATTCAAATTGTGCCACATATCACAATAATGGGTTGTAATTTTTTTTTTAGATCTTTGCTGTTTGCCTTCAAACTGAGGACTCATTGCTTTGCTTGCTTTATGAAAAATGCTCAGCCATTAATTTTCACTCACCAAATATTTATGAAATGTAACAATTGCTTGTTGATGTTCTAGAGGGATTCAACAGTTACTGAAACGGATGTGTTTCTATCCTCATTAATTCTCACATTCTAGTTGGAGGAGACAATATATATGCATAATTTATGTAGTACTTTAGAAGCTGGAAGTGCTATGGAGAAAAATAAGGCCAAATAAGGGGAAGAAGGAATGGGAGGGTAGAGGTCATCACAATTTTAAATGGAATAGAGGGGTTAGGTTACACTGATATGGTAATGTTTGGGTAAAAATTTGAAGGAGATGAATATAGCTTCACCATTTTTAGATTGTCTACTTCTGAAGTTGTTATTACATATAATCCCATCCTGTGTCTCTCTTAACTGTTATTTTGTGTATTTTTATCTCTTCCTGTGCTGCTTTGTGGAATCCTCAGTGTCATCTTCCAGTTTGCTAGTTCTGTCTTTGTTTATTACATTTGTTGGGTTTTTTTAATTTCACTTCCAAGATTTCTAGTTGTTGTGTTTATACCTACACCTTTTGCTTCTTTTGTTTAGTAATCTTGTTTTGTTTTTTTGTTTGTTTTGGGGTTTTTTGCCATATGCAGGCCTCTCACTGTTGTGGCCTCTCCTGTTGCGGAGCACAGGCTCTGGACGCGCAGGCTTAACGGCCATGGCTCACGGGCCCAGCCGCTACGCGGCATGTGGGATCTTCCTGGACTGGGGCACGAACCCGTGTCCCCTGCATCGGCAGGCGGACCCTCAACCACTGGGCCACCAGGGAAGCCCAGTAATCTTGTTTTTTAAAAATATTCTATTTCCTTATGTTTTTAGAGACTTAAAATACTTTAAAGTTACTTCTAGAGTAATTATTGATATCACTTGGGAGTGAGGTCATATCCAAATTTTTGCTTTTGTTGCCCTTTGTAGAATTAGTTTCCCCATGTATATGGAATTCTAGCTTGCAGTCTAACTCCTTCTGAGTTGTCTCTCTCCATCCTGTCTAGATTTTTGTGGTTGCTTCCACCTGGACCCTTGTGTCCCCAGTCTAAGATCAGGTCTTATATAGGTGGTTTATGATCCATTAGGGTTAGACTAAATCTAGTCACTGAGCCAGCAGGCAGTTTGGCCCAGGTCCTGGCTGCAAGGCTCTGCCTGTATCCTCCAGGCTCTCTAGGTGCACAGCTTTTATATAAACTGTGGTCGCAGGTAGTGATTGTAGTTTTTCAATCTCTACTTGGGAGCTCTACTTGGGTTACTAGTTTAAACGTTATCTTGTCCTTTGTCCTCTTCAAGTAGGATGCTTTTAGTCCTTGCTATTCTGAGGAACTCCTGGCCACCTCTACTGCTTTTGGATCTGGAGGAGGTAGTACATTACTTTGAAGTCCTCAGAGATAACTTGTGTTTTGTTTTTTTTTAATGTCTTTTTTCTCTGTTTTTTTCCAGCACTGCTATGCTGGCAGATGTTGGGTACTCCCCCAGTATTAACTTACAATGCCATCAATGACCTAAAGTCTGCTTTGCCATGAACTCTGTGACCTTTGGTTATTTTCTTAGCATCTCTGGGCCTCAGTGTCTGCTGTCATTAAGGTTTAGGTTCAGACCTAAAGTCTGCTTTGCCATGAACTCTATGACTTTTGGCTATTTTCTTAGTATCTCTGGGCCTCAGTGTCTGCTCTCATTAAGGTTTAGGTATATCTCACAACTGGCTAATGATTCAGGTAAATTACGTCTAAGAGTACATGAAGGAGAGTAGTGGGAAATACAGCTGGAAAGGTAAATTGAAGCTACATCATGGGTGGTCTTGAATCCCAAAGCCAAAGAATGAGAAATGTAGTTCATAAAAAATGGAGAATTGTTGAAGGTTAGGTAGCATGATTTAGAGAGATTAGTGAGGCCATGCTGTAGGGGGGCTTGCAAGGAGCAGAGGAAATAGGGAAGGGCAGGAGGACAATGTCCTGGTATGTTTAGGTAGGAACAAGGACAAAGCCAGGGTAGAAATAGTTGTGAGGAAGAGGTGACAAGATTGAGAATATTACAGCAACAGGTTTAACAGGATCTGCTGCCTGACTGAATACAAGGTCAAGGGAAAGAAAAGCACCAAAAGGGGTTTAGAGCCTGGGTGATTGTGAAGATTATTGTGCTATCAACAAGTATTGGGAAATCAGGACATGGTGAGTTTTAGTGGCTGTGCCTTCCATTGAATACTGAAGTGCCTGGTCCTTTGGTGGGTACACTAATGATAACAAAACTATACAGACTCTAACTTCATGCTGAGCACTGTGCAAAGCACTTCGTTAGCTCATCTAATCCTTACGTCAATCTTTTGAAGTAGGCTCCATATGGGCACTTTTTTAAAAAATTGAAATATAGTTGATGTACAATATGGTGTTAGTTTCAGCTGTACATTATAGTGATTCAATTTTTTTTCAGATTAAATTCCATTGTAGGTTAATACAAGATATTGAGTATAATTTTTATGCTATACAGTAAATCCTTTTTCCTTATCTATTTTATGTATAATAGTTTGTATCTGTTAATCCCATACCCCTAATTTTCCCTCCCACCCCTTCCCTTTGGTAACCATAAGTTTATTCTATTTCTGTGAATCTGTTTGTTTTGTATATACATACATTTGTATTATTTTTTAGATTCTACATATAAGTGATATCATGTACTATTTGTCTTTCTCTGATTTGTTTCACTAAGCATAATATTCTCTAGGTCCATCCACATTGCTGCCAATGGCAATATTTCATTCTTTTTTTATAGCTGAGTAATATTCCATTATATGTACATACCACATCTTTTAAATTTATTTATTTATTTATGGCTGTGTTGGGTCTTCGTTTCTGTGCGAGGGCTTTCTCTAGTTGTGGTAAGCAGGGGCCACTCTTCATCGCGGTGCGCGGGCCTCTCACCATCGCGGCCTCTCTTGTTGCAGAGCATAGGCTCCAGACGTGCAGGCTCAGTAATTTTGGCTCACAGGCCCAGTTGCTCCGCGGCATGTGGGATCTTCCCAGACCAGGGCTTGAACCCATGTCCCCTGCATTGGCAGGCAGATTCTCAACCACTGCAACACCAAGGAAACCCAATACCACATCTTCTTAAGCCAGTCATCTACTGATGGGCACTTGGGTTGCTCCCATGTCTTGGCTATTGTAAATAGTGCTGCTATGAACATTGGGGTGCATGTATCCTTTTAATTAGTGTTTTTGTTTTTTTCCAAATGTGCACCTAGGAGTGGAATTGCTGGATCATAATGTAGTTCTATTTTTAGTTTTCTAAGGAACCTTCCTGACGTTTTCCATAGCGGCTACACCAATTTACATTGCCACCAACAGTGTATGAGGGTTCCCTTCTCTCTGCATTCTCTCCAGCATTTGTTATTTGTAGACTTTGATGATAGCCATTCTGACAGGTGTGAGGGTGATGCCTCATTGTGGTTTTCATTTGCATTTCTCTAATCAATTAGCTATGTTGAACATCTTTTCATGTTCCTGTTGGTCACCTGTATATCTTCTTTGGACAAATGTGTATTCAGGTTTTCTGCCCATTTTTTAACTCAATTGTTTGTTTGTGTTTTGATATTGAGTTGTATGAGCTGTTTATATATTTTGGATATTAATCCCATGTTTGTTGTATCATTTGCAAATTTTTCTCCAATTCTGTGGGTTGTCTTTTTGTTTTGGTTTCTTTTGCTGTGTAAAAGCTTTTAAGTTTGATTAGGTCCCATTTGTTTATTTTTGCTTTTATTTCTTTTGCCTTGGAAAACTTATCTAACAAAGTATTGCTATGATTTATGTCAGAGTGTTTTGCCTGTGTTCTCTTCTAGGAGTTTTATGGTGTCATGACTTACATGTAGTTCTTCAAACCATTTTGAGTTTATTTTTGTATGTGTTGTGAGGGAGTGTTCTAATTTCAGTGATTGACATGTAGCTGTCCAGCTTTCCCAACACCACTTGTTGAAGAGACTGTCTTTTCTCCATTATTTATTCTTGCCTCTTTTGTCATAGATTAATTGACCACAGTTGCATGCATTTATTTCTGGGCTCTCTATTCTGTTCCATTGATCTATATGTCTGTTCTTGTGCCAGTACCACACTGTTTTGATTACTGTAGTTTTGTAGCATAGTCTGAAGTCTGGAAGGGTTATGCCTCCATTTTGTTCTTTTTCCTCAGATTTGCTTTGGCAATTCTAGGATTTCTGTGGATTCATGTAAATTTTAGGATTATTTGTTCTAGTTCTGTTAAAAAATGTCATCAGTATTTTGATAAGGATTGTATTAAATCTATAGATTGGTTTGAGTAGTATGGCCATTTTAATAATAAGTCTTCCAATCCAAGAACATAGGCTATCTTTCCATTTCTTTGAATCATCGTCAGTTTTCTTAATCAACGTTTTATAGTTTTCAGATTATAGGTCTTTCACCTCCTTGGTTAAGTTTATTGCTAGGTTTTTGGGGGTTTTTTAATGTGATTTTACACAGTATTTTTTTTTACTATCCCTTTTTGATATTTCATTGTTAGTGTATAAAAATGCAACAGATTTCTGTATATTAATCTTGTATCCTGCAAACATGCTGAATTCATTTATTCTAATAGTTGTTGGGTGCAGACTTTAGGGTCCTCTATATAGAATATCACATTATATGCAAATGGTGACAGTTATACCTCTTCCCTTCCAATTTGGATACCTCGGGCTTCCCTGGTGGTGCAGTGGTTGAGAGTCCGCCTGCCGATGCAGGGGACACGAGTCAGTGCCCTGGTCTGGGAGGATCCCACATGCCGCGGAGTGGCTGGGCCCATAAGCCATGGCCACTGAGCCTGCACGTCCGGAGCCTGTGCTCCGCAACGGGAGAGGCCACAACAATGAGAGGCCCATGTACCGCAAAAGAAAAAAAAAAAAGCTATGCTGTTATAGCTTATGAAATTTGTATACCTCATTTCTTTTTCTTGTCTGATTTCTGTCACTAGAACTTTCAATACTATGTTAAATAGAAGTGGTGAGAGTGGGCATCCTTGTCTTGTTCCTGAATTTAGTGTGAAGGCTTTCAGCTCTTCACTATTGTGTATTACTTTTTGGGTAAATGAAATTAAGACTTAGAGAGGTTAAATAATTTGCTCAAGGTTAACACAGCTAACACATTGCAGAGCTAGAAGTCACACCCAGGTCTTTTTTTTTTCTTTATAATAAACTTTTCACTTAAAATAGTTTTAGATTTACAAAAAGGTTGTAACGATAGTAGAGAGTCTCCATATACCCCTCACCCAGATCCCCCTATTGTTAACAACATCCAGCATGATGTATTTGCCACAACTAAGGAACCAATTTTATCTAACATTTTTTCCCCTTTTTTGATTTACTCCAGGGCCCATGGTCTTAATCCCTATACTGTCTTTATTTGGCTTGGTTTACCGGTGAGTTGGAATTCATTTTAAAGGGGAGTTCTTTCCTCTTTCCTCTCCTTCCATTTTTCCTCCCATGCTCCCATGAAAGAAAATGAGTTCAGCAGGCTTCTCCACATGTAAAATTTGTTTAACTTGCTTTCTTGGTAGGACATAGAATAAAACAAGGTCTTTAGTGCAGATTTATGGACTAGAACATTATATAGAGGTCATGTTGCAACTCTGAATTACCAACACAACTGGAAAACCCATAATACAATGAACCATCTTTTGTAATTTTAAAATTCAACCAGTAGTGATTCATCTAAAAAGAAAAATTAAAAGACATTTAGAAATTTCTTAGCAGTAAATATGCCATTTGAAAACTTCTTGATATTATTATAACAACATTTTTCCTTAAGTACCAGAACAGGAAATTAATTAGAAATCAAAATCGTGAATGGCATTCAAGAAAAACTTCTTTATTTTTAAAAGTAACATAAATGGAATGACTTCTTCCATAAAGTTCAGGAATAATATGGAAACTTCGTGATCAAATTAAATCTTGTGCTCTTAAAAATGTTATCTAATGAGTAAATTGAATAGAACTAACAAAAACAGTGGTTTTAAAAATTGTTTTGTTTTGATTCAGACATAGTCCTTGCCTGAAAGATTTTGTTTGCTCACAACAAATTTGATTTTGCAATTTTATTAATCATGTTGCGTACATTATGTACTGGAACAGATTCTGCTTCTTATACTTCTCTGACCTTATGAACCCTAGAAATTCAGTTCATTTGTAAATATAAGAACATAGGGTGAACCTAGTTCATGCATTAACACAGTGGCCCTATAGATATTAATGGGGTTCATTGGCTGCTGGTGAGTCTTTCCAGAGATTTTTTTTTTTTAATGTGGTACAGTTTCACAATCTACTCTGCAAAGTCTCCAAAACTTTGATTATTCATTAAACAGTTACTTTGATTCTTGGATGCTGAAGTATTCACATATTAGGTTTATAACCTTCCCATGAATGATTTCAAACTTCTGTTTTAACTGGCTAAGAGTTTTTCAAAATTCTTACCTGCTGGGTTTCTTAAGGCTTGGCTCATGTATAAACACAAAGTAATAGCATATGCTTTGGGGTTACCTATAATGGACCAGTTACCATATTAAACTCCATGCTTCAATTTTGTCACAATCCTTCCAACAGACTTTCCAAGTAGCTTTTATCATCCTCATTTTACAGATGAGAAGGGAGATTGAAAGACATGAAGGGACTTATGCAAGGACTCTCGTCCTGTGGCTGAGCAGGTATCCAAAGTGGCCACAGAGTTACAGCAAGGTGGCTATGAGCGCATATGCTTACCAAGCATTGTCTGTAAACCCAAACCATATATCTCTAACATTGATACTCCTTCTTCTCCCTGAATATATGTAGATGTTACTGTATCATAAATTAGAGGCCTCCATACTAAAAACGGTTAGGAGTAGCTGCAGTGTCCTAAAAATGCTTTCTTAAAACCAGATTAGGTCTGCACTGAATAGCTCAAATCCAGTTAGTCCAACAGACTTTTCTCAGGTTAGGAGACTGAGGTAGTGATTAGGATCAGACTTTGGAATCAAAAATGGTTCGAATCTGTATTCTATCACTGATCATTGAACTTAGATTTCACATCTGAAAATGGGTATATTAGCTGACACTTGATTGTAAGGCCAAGCCAACATTACTACCTACCTCTTCCTTGTTGGCAGCAAGGAAGCTTAATATGGTAACTGAGACTAAGTCCTTATGACTTAGTCTCAGTTCTAGAGTCGACTCCTGTTTGGTGTAAGCTAATCACAGTGGTTCCATTTCCTGTTTTCTCTGATTGGTTTAGGAGTGGACCTACGATTCAGTTCTGGACACTGTGATATAAGGGAAGGGCTAGAGGGCTTCTGGAAAATGTTTCTGCTTAGTTCGTGCCCTTTCCATACTGGAAAGGAGAACTGACCTACAATGACAAATGGGCAACTTCTAGATCAGTGGTGAGAGCCACTTTCTAGATAGCTCACCTACTGAAAGCAAATTGTCATCTTCCAGTTGCCTCCTGAATAAATGTGGTAGGAAGTTTATGTTTAAAGGTCTTTTCCATGGAGCAAATCGAATTGTTTACATATATTTGCCCACTCTGAAGCAAAAAACGAACACCAGTAGAAATTCCGAACTTGTTCAAAATCAGAACATGTAAGATTAACCAAAGAGGCTTCCTTAGGAGAAATGAAAAGTTCTGTTGTTCTTGGAAGAAGTCTTCAAGGATTATAGAACCAAACACATATGGGTATGGGCACCATAAGATAAAAAAAGATCTCAGAAAAATGAATATGTTTGGTCTCTAAGCTCCTCAGAGTAATTAACATGTTGCTGTAACTGACAAAATCTATGGCCAAATAGATAGAAACTTGCAAGTTGAAAATTTGGAATCCTCTGACTTCCCACCTCTGCTTAAGACCATGAGCAAACAGCTGCTCTCTTCCTCCTTCCCATCAGCCTGCTTAGAGTCAGACTCCCAGAGAAGGTGCAGAGATAAGTGGCAGAGGGGCCAAAGCCCAGCGCCAGACTTAGCTTTCAAAATGTTCCACGTGATGAAGGCTCAATTCAGAACAACCCCTTGGCCAGAGAAAGGGTTTTGGAAACAGCAGAGTGGCTAACATTCTTCATTCTTTTGTGCTCATTTTCCAGCAAGGACAAATATTTGATTATATAATGAAGAAGTTATGTCTCCTGGCACCCAAAGAACTGACCTACAATGACAAATGTGCAACTTATTAAGCAAATTCCATTGAGCCTGCAACACGTACTAGTCATTTTCTCAAGACACGTAGTTGCTTTACACCAAGAGCCCTTTCCCAATGCTTCCAGCTGGCAAATCTCACTCTCTTTTGGATCCATTACTTTGTAATCACACAAAGCTTCTCTGTGGGTTTTTTAAAATAGAAAATAACTTGATGTGCTCTCATTCCCCTGTGCTGCCATGATTCTAGAGACCATAGATAATCATTTAAGCCCAAACCCATAACGTACATTTCTACTGGAGAAAAACCAGAGAAAGAGAGAGTCCTTCCCTGACGTCTCTCATATGTATTGCCTTCTCTGCCGTGGGTGCAGCTTTGTTTTCTTGATTGAGATGCACATCCTAAGCAGAGATGTCTGGTTTCTATTTAAATGGCTACAAAATGTGTTCCCTTTGTTCTGGAGTGCTCACTAAAGCTAGTCCAGAAAACTTGGCTCTATATGTTATTGGAGTTTTTCCTTTTCCAACAAAACACGTGGGATGGATGGTTGTGCCAGTGGTGAGCACAATCGCTGCAGCTCATTAAGTTAACTGGCACAAGTCCTGTGTTTGCTGAGGAGGAATAGAATCATAAACGGAAATACCTCTACAGGGAGTAGCGCGTCACTGTCATAACAGGTTAAGCTTTGGAGAGGCTTAGGAAAGAGATAAGGATTGCAGTAGCTGTCTGCTCTGTGTATTTTACCTGTATCCACGGATGTGTTGCGATTGTAGTAGATAGAATGATCAATATATATGGTGAGAATTTGTTCATAAGCGAGTACATATTGTATTAAAAATACTAATATACACAAATGGTAGGTTGAATGCTGCAAGATGTATAGTGAAAAGCCTCCTTTCCAGCTCTGACCCCAGTTCCCTAGTTCTCCACCTTGAAGCAGAATCTGTTACTCTGCAGTCTATGTACACAGGTATATGTGCATATATAGCCCTTATTTTACATAAGTGGTAACATATTATATTCACTGTTTTGTACCTTCCTTTTATATCAAAAAATTTAAAGCAAGTGCATGAACAACAAATTGTCAATTTTTTTTAATGTTCAAAAATAATGAAAACCTGAAAATAGTGAAAAGTGGATTAAAAATTCAGTCACGTAAGTATGGGGTGGCTTTCACAGATAATTTATGACTGGAGTGTAGGGTGACATTCCAGTGGGGACAGCCATCCTTACCCCAAGGTTGGATGGAAGCAACCTGGCAAAGGAGGACAAAGCTAAACATAGGTGTCCCCTGCTAGCCTTCTCTTCCTCCTACTGTCCTGCTCTGTCCCTTCCTCCAGACCTTCCTTTCTGTGCCTTTTCCACCATCCATCCTGCTTGCCCACCCCTCTTCTGAAGATCACTCACTCAGTTCTTTTCATCCACTCTTTACTACCCCCATCTCTTCCACCAGGCCATTCTTCTGGATTCCTTGACTAGTGCCCTTCCTTGCTTTCGAGGTCTTCCTTCTTTAGTTGGAAGGCAGGAGCTGCCTGTGATATTGGAGGTCATGAGAAGGACATTAAGGGTCACAGCAGGCTGGGTCTGAAGAGGGTGACATTGAGCTGGTGTGAAGAAGGGGGTTCAGGGGCTGGAATCAGAACTGCCTTCCACTGCCTTCCCTGCCTGCTCAACTGTAAGAAGTAGTATTATCTGCCAGGGTTCAACCAGAGAGCCAGAACCAGTAGGAGGGATAGAGAGGAAGGTAGGTAGATAGGTAGGTAGATATATAGGTAGGTAGATAGATGATAGATAAATAGATAGATAGATATTAAGGGATTTATACAAGGAATTTGCTTATGCAATTGTGATAGCTGGATAAGCAGGTCCAAAGTCTATAGGATGAGCAGTAAAGAAGGGAAGAATGCAGCTTTAGCCATTGTCCATAGGCAGGGTCTCTCTTTCTTATAAGACCTTCCAACCTGTTAAATCAGGCCCACCCAGGATAATCTTCCTAATTTAAAATCATATGATTTTGTGTGACTTAAAACTACTTAAATCTGCAAACTCCCTTTATAGCAGCACCTAAATGAGTTTTTGATTGAGTGACTGGAAGAAGGTATGTGAATGCAACAAAATATCTGTCACTTTTCCTTCCGTCTTCCAACTCTTGCAAGAGAATATCTTTTATAGCCCACCGTATCCAGAAACATATGAGAAAGGGAATTCTGGGTCACACAGTTTAACCAAACAAATTGAAACACTATGAAATCATCACAAATAGTTAACATGCTGGGCAGTTGCTAGATAAATGTCCCAGTCCTCACCAAGCCAGATGCATCCTAGAAGAACTTGCAGCTTTATTTTTGCTTTACTGCTGCTTTTGTAGTGTCCTAAAGGAATGGCATGGACAAAAGTAGGACATTCTTTACCCTGTCTAGCTTCCAGTTGGGTTTGGCCAATGGTGGTGCTGGCAGGAGATAGGAGGAAAGAAGAATGAAGTCCAAGTGTTTAATTCCCTGGCTCCAGCCCTTGGATTATCTCAGGATGCTTGTGTCCCTTAACTAAATGGAATGCTTACCTCAAGGCATCCTTCTCTACACCAGCACTTCTCAAGCCATACATGGTGAAGGACCAGGCTTGGTTGTTTTCATTTTTATTCCATCATGGACTGATCTTGTTTTTCTCTTATAATAAGATATTACAGGCTTGGTTGTCTCAGCGATGTTAAATTGTTATAAAAGTTTTTAACTACATTCTCTCAATTTTTATGCTCTCGTCTCATTGTAGACCACTAATTTTGCAAACTGGAACCTGTTCACAGGCCACACTTTGAGTAGCACTGCTTTCCATGACTCACTCTCTCTGCGTCAGAGTAATCTCTCCCTCCTCTCATCTCGTAGAGCTTGGGGGTAGCATCAATCCAGTTGTTACTAGCCCTAGGGTTCCTTCATTGACTCTTATGGTTACCCTGCATCTACATCTTTGTAAATAAGCCATTCTCAAATCATCCTATTTTGATTATTATATGTTTCCTGTTACACTACTCTTTTTTTAAGCATATGAAATGGTCAGTACTTTTACCATCATTTACTAATTTATCAATTCAACTTATTTTTCGTTTAATATTTAACTGACATGGCTCATTAAAATTTTGTTATAATTTTCTTAATTTATGCACTATCATTGAGTTATTTAGATCATAAACTTTGGAACACTAAGACTATGCTTTGAATCTAGAAGATTTGAGTCATATGGTATACTAATTTGAGTCTGAGCTCTCCCTGGTGGATTAGTGGCTTTCCTGAAAGCTGTTTGCAAGAAGGACCTAAGTACCTCCGAGGAGATAACTTATCCTGATGGAAGAGGGAGTTCCCATAATGAGAGAGAAATTCTGAATATGGCTTGGTGTTTGCCTCTCAGATTAGTCTGTGGGCTAATGCCTGAGGCCTTTGGATGACAGTGCAGTTGTATTTAATCACTGAAAGCTGGTTCATGAAAATCTTTTTTAAAATCGACAGTACAAGATAGCATTACCTAACTACTCCCTCTAACAATATGTAAAGCAAAGGAGATAGTAAGTTGCTGGCAGAGGTGGTGATGCCAGGGACGTCTGCAGTGTTCTGTGGATGTGGTACAAACTGTAGGCATCAGAACATGGTACAGAAACTTATCTGACATATTGCGAGTTTCTGGATTCCTATGTTTGCTCACATGCAGGTCAGATAAGTATGTCCCAAATAGTGCATGGGGACAATTAGGATTTAAATTTGAATTTCAGGTAACAAATATTTGTTTAGTATAGGTATGTCCCCAATACTGCATGGGACTCACACTAAAAAAATTACTTGTTCACCAGAAATTCGTATTTAGTGGGGCATCCTGTATTTTAACTGGCAAACTTAATCATTAATCTTCTCTCCTTGGCCATAAATGTAGGCACATGACTTAGGCCTGGGCAATCAGTCTCCCTCTAGTATTTTATTATTCTGGTTGTTGAAAGAATGAGACACTGTCCTTCTGGAATGAAGTCAGTTTTGAGATCCTCCTCCATTAGCCAAATGAAGGAAACAGTATACTGTTTGAATACAGTACAGGGACTCTAGAATAAAATGACAGACAGAGAGAGGCAGACCTGGTAACATTGTACACAACATAATTTGAGTTTGATTTCTATCCCTTGTAACTGAAGAGTCTTGCTTCATATTTTGTGACTCTGGAAAGATTACATAACTAGCTCCACATCACACAGTTAGAAGTCACTTCATCTTTCTAGGGTTTGTCTGACTCCAAAGTTAATGCTTTCTCTACTTTATCATTCTGCAACTACTAGGAAACTAAAAAAATTATGAAACCCTGAAGAAGTAGAGAACACAGTGTGACTGAATTCTTCTAATACCTGGTCCTCTGAGCTGAGTCTCCAGTGGAGCCCCACTAAGGTACTTCTTTCTCCTGCCTCTGTCCTTCCTGTCCATTGAAACTGGTTCCCTGATAATAAGAACGAGAGGCCCGGGTCTCCTAAAACTACTCTGAAAGAGAAGATGAACTAATCATATTAAAATTATAGTTCTTGAAAGTAAAAATATTAAACCAATAAGTCAGGGGTCTCTAATCATCTTAATGTGAGGGGACCTTCCCAGTTAAGGAATCTTTCCTTCCGCATTCGGAGTGCAAAGAACTAGGAACACAGATAAGGTTCTGAGGTCTCTTTAAATATTGAACTTGTCAAGTGTTGGGAACACTGGAGTTGCTCCGACCTTTCATTAAGAATTAGTTGTTCAGGGCTTCCCTGGTGGAGCAGTGGTTGAGAGTCCACCTACCGATGCAGGGGACACGGGTTCGTGCCCTGGTCCGGGAGGATCCCACATGCCGCGGAGCGGCCGGGCCCGTGAGCTGTGGCTGCTGTGCCTGAGCGTCCGGAGCCTGTGCTCCGCAATAGGAGAGGCCACAACAGTGAGAGGCCCGCGTACGGCAAAAAAAAAAAAAAAAAAAAAAAAAAAAAAAGAATTAGTTGTTCAGATGAAGTATCTTCTGAATTAAGGATTAGCGTATCTTTTGGCCACTGTAACTCAGTTGTAAATAAAAAGAAAACTAGAAGAAAAATAGGTACCCTAGTTCTAAGGAACTGTTCTTGTTCCATTAGCAAGAGTACAAAGAATCCCTAGCCCTAGCCCCTGGCTTGGGGTTATATTCCACAGAGCAGAAGATTTCCACATGGAAATTGTGATTCCCTCACATCTTTGTATTTTAAAGCAATTAACTGGGATTGATCAGCAACAATAGACATTAGGCAACAGTTGTAAATATAATTTATGCAGGATACCCAAATTGAGTTGTGGTATGCTTTCATCTAATGTTTTACTCCCCTCTAGTGGATTTTTATATAGCACATGATACCATAAGTATGGTATAGGATAGCAGATTTTAGAGGAAAAAAATTTTTAATGTATTTAATGCAGTTCATGTTCTATAGAATTTCTGTGCAATTCTGTAGAATTTCAAAGATAAAAAAATTTAAACTTAGAATTCTGTTAGTTCATGCTCCTCATTTTGCAGGTGAAGAAACCAAGATCCAGAAAGGGGAAATGACTCACCCAAGATCACATTTTTGGTTTCTAACAGAGCCTCTCATCACTAACGACAATATTGAATGTATAAACCTGTGATTTCCATGGAAATAGAAAGCCTGCACATGTCCATTCAGATGGTAGTAAACTGGGGAAAGAATATTGTCTTGGAGGAAATTGGAAATCAAGGTCAGTAAGTGTATTATGGGCTCTGAGCACTCTGGAAGGGAGAGGGGTTTGCACTGGTAAGGGAATGTTAAGTGTTAACAAGGATACCTAGAGATGAAAATACTGACCAGGTAAGCCTGTTTGGCATCCTCTTTGCTAGTGCTAATGGATGCAATACCTGCTCAGAGGTGTCCTTTGACTTAGAGACATTTCTGTTCTATAGTCTGAATCTGACTGTAGTTTTCAGCTCTGCTTTATTCTCCTAAACTTTCACTATCATTCTCCAAAGAATTTCTGCTTCCCTCTGCTCTCCATATAAATGTAAAGTTTCATTTTTTTTGTATTGGAAGTTTCCGTTTGAGATACAATGCTAATATAATTTTTAAAACTTCCTATTATACTCTCATTCAATATGGTCAATATATTAAAATTTTAATATTCTCTCACAATGGTGATTCACTTCAAGAATGTCTGACTAAGATCCTAATAGACCAGTCCTCCTACAGATAACAACTGTAAACTCTGGACAAAATAAAACAAACAAATAAAAATAAATACCTGAACAAAATTAAACAGATTATGGTGACAAATTAACATTTGGAAGAAGGAAATAGCAAAGGGTAGTTTTCTTTGTTTTTACAGCTTTTAGCCTCAAGGCAGATTACATTTCACCACATGGAGCAGTTAAAATGCCTATAGAAAACCAATAGTCTTTCTGGCCTGAAGAATCAGAGAACAGAGTTTAAGGCAACCTCAGCCACTAGAAAGTAAGGGAAGAATCCTAGCAATGAGAAAGTCAGAGAGGGGAACTAAAAATTCTGTGTAAAAATTGTGCTAAAATCTCTGCTGATGCCAAATTCTGCATGAATGGGCCAGAATCTAAGTAGCTTAAATAAGAATAGAATGTCTGCAGTTTAAGTCCATCTAAGTTACTTACCTGCTAAACCAAAACAAACAAACAAACAAACAAAAAATAATGCTCTTCTGAGGAATGTAACAGAATACAGTTTCCCCAGATAATGTTCACAAATGTCCAGGATACAACCCTAAATTACTGAACATAATAGAAACAAACAAACAAAAATATGATCTATTCTTGAGAAAAATGACAGTAAACAAAGATAATACCAAATATGATTCAGTTGTTGGAAATAGCAGACAAGGATTTTAAAGCAGCTATTATAATCATACACAGTGATATAAAGGAAAATATACTTACAATGAATGAAAAGATACAAAATTTCAGTAAGGAAATAAACTGTGGAAAGAACAAAATATATTCTTAATTGAAAAATTACCTGAACTATAAAATTTATTTGATGAGCTTAACATCAGAAGGAGATGCCAGAGGAAAGAGCCACTGAACTTGAAGACAGATCAATGAATATCTAATCTGAATTACAGTGAGCAAAAAACACTTAAAAAAAAGAAATAGGACCCCAAGGATTTGTGGTACAATATCAAAAGGTTAACATATGTATATTTGCAGGCCTAGAAGAGAGAAGAAAAAGTAAATGGGACACAAAGAAACATTTTAAGAAATAGTGGCCAAAATACCCCTAATTTTGTGTAAACTATAAATTTACATTTTAAAAAAGCTCAGCAAACCCCAAGTCAGAGCACAAACAGCTGAAAACTAAGGAGAAAGAAAATCCTGAAAGCAGCCAGAGAAAAACAATAGATTACATACAGGGGAACAATGATTTCAATGACCACTAAAATCTCAGAAACAATGAGGACGGAAGACAGTTAACCAACATCTTTAAAGAAATGCAAGGAAAAAAACAACCTGTCATCCCAAAATTCTATATCAACAAAAATATTCTTCAATAAATGAAGGTAAATAAACACACTTCAGATGAAAGAAAGCTAAGGAAATTCAGAGAACTTGTGATCATAACTGCACTAAAGAAATGCTAAAAGAAGTTCTGTGGGCTGTAGGGAAAGAAGAGCAAATGGAAACCTAGTTCCTCAGAAAGGAAGGAAGGAAAGCAGGGAAAACATCAAAACTGGTCAATATAAAATAATTTTTCTCCTAATTTGTTTAAAATACATGACAGTTTTAAGCAAAACTTATAACACTGTCTCATGGGTTTACAATATAGAGTTGACCCCTGAACAAAACGGTTTTGAACTATGTGGGTCAACTTATAAGCAGGTTATTTTTAATAAATACATTGGAAAATTTTTGGAGATTTTTGAGCCAATTTGAAAAAACTCACAGATAAACCGCACAGCCTAGAAGTATCAAAAAAATTTAAGAAAAATTTGGGTATGTCATGAATGCATAAAATATATGTAGATACTAGTCTATCCTTACAAAAGCATAGGGTGAGTGATGCCTCTCTCTTCCAATTGGTGAAACTGTGTATCAGCCTATCATCAAGGTAACTGGTTTTTAAAAAAATGTAACAATGTTTCTGATTCTGTATTATGAATATGACTAAAACTGTATGCCATGAAATTTTATAATGATGTATTCATTAGTGTATAGATTAGGCTACTGTGAAGCAAGTGTATCAATTACACTCAGCTACTATAAAGCTACTATAAATTATATTGCTGCTGACACACTAGGCAGCCCCTACACTGGAGGAGATGGGGGGTGGAGGGGGGAAAGCTTCGGAGCCACGGAGGACAGTGCAGCAATAGGGGTGCAGATGGCACAGTGGAGAGATTCCTGCACAGAGGATCAGTGCCAACCAGCATTCACCAGCCTGAGAGGCTTGTCTGCTCACCCACTGGGGTGGGTGGAGGTTGGGAGCTGAGACTTGGGCTTTGGAGGTCAGATTGCAGGGAGGGGACTGGGGTTGGCTGTGTACACACAGCCTGAAGGGGGCTACTGTGCCACAGCTAGCTGGGAGGGAGTTGGGAAAAAGTCTGGAACTGCCTAAGGGGCAAGAGACCATTGTTTCAGGGTGCACGAGGAGAGGGGATTCAGAGCACTGCCTAAACAACTCGAGACGGGCGAGAGCCGTGGCTATCAGCAAGGACACTAGAGATGGGCATGAAATGCTAAGGCTGCTGCTGCAGCCACCAAGAAGCCTGTGTGCAAGCACAGGTCACTATCCATACTTCCCCTCCTGGGAGCCTATGCACACCGCCACTGCTAGGGTACTGTGATCCAGGGACAACAACTCTGGGAGAACACACAGCATGCCTCAGGCTGTTGCAATGTCACACCAGCCTCTGTCACCACAGACTCACCCTGCATTCCGTACCTC
Organism: Mesoplodon densirostris; assembly: GCF_025265405.1. Lineage (NCBI taxonomy): Eukaryota > Metazoa > Chordata > Mammalia > Artiodactyla > Ziphiidae > Mesoplodon > Mesoplodon densirostris. The sequence continues at coordinate 93,584,642 of NC_082664.1, read as the reverse complement.
TCCCTCCTCGTGGCCTGAGTGAGCCAGAGCCCCCGAATCAGCTGCTAATTTAACCCCATCCTGTTTGAGTGAGGACCAGATGCCCTCAGGTGACCTATGTGCAGAGGCGGGGCCAAATCCAAAGCTGAACCCCAGGAGCTGTGCAAACAAAGAGAGAAAGGGAACTTTCTCCCAGCAGCCTCAGGAGCAGCGGATTAAATCTCCACAATCAACTTGATGTACCCTGCATCTCTGGAATACCTGAATAGACAACAAATCATCCCAAAATTGAGGCGGTGGACTTTGGGAGCAACGGTAGACTTGGGGTTTGCTTTCTGTGTCTAATTTGTTTCTGGTTTTATGTTTATCTTAGTTTAGTATTTAGAGTTTATTATCATTGGCAGATTTGTTTACTGATTTGGTTGCTCTCTTCCTTTTTTTTATATATAGATATATATACCATTTTTCCTTTTCCTCTTTTTGTCAGTGTGTATGTATATGCTTCTTTGTATGATTTTGTCTGTATAGCTTTGCTTTTACCATTTTTATTTTTAATAATTTTTTTATTTTAATAACTTTGTTTTATTTTTTATTATTTTTCTTTCTTTCTTTCTTTTCTCCCTTTTTTTCTGAGCTGCATGGCAGGGTTTTCGTGCTCTGGCCAGGTGTCAGGCCTGTGCCTCTGAGGTGGGAGAGCTGAGTTCAGGACATTTGTCCACCAGAGATCTACTGGCTCCATATTATATCAAACAGAGAAAGCTCTCCCAGAGATCTCCATCTCAACGCTAAGACCCAGCTCCACTCAATGACCAGCAAGCTACAGTGCTGGACACCATATGCCAAAAAACTATCAAAACAGAAACACAAACACACCCATTAGCAGAGAGGCTGCCAAAAATCATAATAAGGTCAGAGACACCACAGAACACACCACCGGATGTGGTACTGCCCACCAGAAAGACAAGATCCAGCCTCATCCACCAGAACACAGGCAGCAGTCCCCTCCACCAGGAAGCCTACATAACCCACTGAACCAATCTTAGCCACTGGGGGCAGACACCAAAAACAACGGGAACTACGAACCTGCAGCCTGTGAAAAGGAGACCCCAAACACAGTAAGTGAAGCAAAATGAGAAGACAGAGAAACACACAGAAGATGAAGGAGCAAGGTAAAAACCCACCAGACCTAACAAATGAAGAGGAAATAGGCAGTCTACCTGAAAAAGAATTCAGAGTCATGATAGTAAAGATCATCCAAAATCTTCTAAATAGAATGGGGAAAATACAGTAAATGTTAAACAAGGACCTAGAAGAACTAAAGAGCAAACAAACAATGATGAACAACAGTAAATGAAATTAAAAATTCACTAGAAGGACTCAATAGCAGAATAACTGAGGCAGAAGAACGGATAAGTGACCTGGAAGATAAAAGAGTGGAAATAACTACTGCAGAGCAGAATAAAGAAAAAAGAATGAAAAAAATTGAGGACAGTCACAGAGACCTCTGGGACAACATTAAATGCATGAAGATTTGAATTATAGGGGTCCCAGAAGAAGAAGAGAAAAAGAAACGGAGTGAGGAAATATTTGAAGAGATTATAGTTGAAAACTTCCCTAATATGGGAAAGGAAATAGCCAATCAACTCCAGGAAGTGCAGAGAGTCCCATACAGGATAAATCCAAGGAGAAACACACCAAGACACATATTAATCAAACTATCAAAAATTAAATACAAAAAAAAGTATTAAAAGCAGCAAGGGAAAAACAACAAATAATATACAAGGGAATCCTCATACGGTTAACAGCTGATCTTTCAGCAGAAGCTCTGCAAGCCATAAGGGAGTGGCAGGACATATTTAAAGTGATGAAAGGGAAAAACCTACAACCAAGATTACTCTACCCAGCAAGGATCTCCTTCAAATTTGACAGAGAAGTTAAAATCTTTGCAGATAAGCAAAAGCTAAGAGAATTCAGCACCACCAAACCAGCTTTACAACAAATGCTAAAGGAACTTCTCTAGGCAGGAGACACAAGAGAAGGAAGAGACCTATAATAACAAACCCAAAACAATTAAGAAAATGGTAATAGGAACATACATAGCGATAACTACCTTAAATGTAAATGGATTAACTGCTCCAACCAAAAGATATAGACTAGCTGAATGGATATAAAAACAAGACCCATATATATGCTGTCTACAAGAGACCCACTTCAGACCTGAGGACACATACAGAATGAAAGTGAGGGGATGAAAGAAGATGTTCCATGCAAATGGAAATCAAAAGAAAGCTGGAGTAGCAATTCTCATATCAGACAAAATAGACTTTAAAATAAAGACTATTACAAGAGACAAAGGAGGAGACTACATAATGATCAAGGGATCGATCCAAGAAGAAGATATAACAGTTGTAAATATTTATGCACCCAACATAGGAGCACCTCAATACATTAGGCAAATGCTAACAGCCATAAGAGGGGAAATCGACAGTAACACAATCATAGTAGGGGACGTTAACATCCCACTTTCACCAATGGACAGATCATCCAAAATGTAAATAAATAAGGAAACACAAGCTTTAAATGATACATTAAACAAGATGGACTTAGTTGATATTTATAGGACATTCCATTTAAAAACAACAGAATACACTTTCTTGTCAAGTGCACATGGAACACTCTCCACGATACATCATATTGTAGGTCACAAATCAAGCCTTCGTAAATTTAAGAAAACTGAAATCATATCAAGTATGTTTTCCAACCACAATGCTATGAGACTAGATATCAATTACAGGAAAAATCTGTAAAAAAAAATACAAACACATGGAGGCTAAACAATACACTACTAAATAACCAAGGGATCACTGAAAAAATCAAAGAGGAAATCAAAAAATACCTAGAAACAAATGACAATGAACACATGACGACCCAAAACCTATGGGATGCAGCAAAAGCAGTTTTAAGAGGGAAGTTTATAGCAATACAATCCTACCTCAGGAAACAAGAAACATCTCAAATAAACAACCTAAGCCTACACCTAAAACTATTAGAGAAATGAGAACAAAGAAACCCCAAAGTTAGCAGAAGGAAAGAAATCATAAAGATCAGAGCAGAAATTAATGAAATAGAAACAAAGAAAACAGTAGCAAAGATCAATAAAACTAAAAGCTGGTCATTTGAGAAGATAAACAAAATTGATAAAACATTAGCCAGACTCATCAAGAAAAAAAGGGAGAAGATTCAAATCAGTAGAATTAGAAATGAAAAAGGAGAAGTAACAACTGACACTGCAGAAATACAAAGGATCATGAGAGATTGCTACAAGCAACTCTATGCCAATAAAATGGACAACCTGGAAGAAATGGACACATTCTTAGAAAAGCACAACGTTCCGAGACTAAACCAGGAAGAAATAGAATATATAAACAGACCAATCACAAGCACTGAAATTGAGACTGTGATTAAAAATCTTCCAACAAACAAAAGCCCAAGACCAGATGACTTCAGAGGTGAATTCTGTCAACCATTTAGAGAAGAGCTAACACCTATTCTTCTCAAACTCTTCCCAAATACAGCAGAGGGAGGAACACTCCCAAACTCATTCTACGAGGCTACCATCACGCTGATACCAAAACCAGACAAAGATATCACAATGAAAGAAAACTACAGGCCAATATCACTGATGGACATAGATGCAAAAATCCTCAACAAAATACAAGCAAACAGAATCCAACAGCACATTAAAAGGATCATACACCATGATCAAGTGGGGTTTATCTCAGGAATGCAAGGATTGTTCAATATACGGAAATCAATCAATGTGATACACCATATTTATGAATCATCCAATGTGATGCATCACATATTTTTGTGATACCATATACAAAAATAAACTCAAAATGGATTAAAGACCTAAATGTAAGGCCAGACGCTATAAAACTCTTAGAGGAAAACATAAGCAGAACACTCTGTGACATAAATCACAGCAGGGTCCTTTTTGACCCACTTCCTAGAGAAATGGAAATAAAAACAATAATAAACAAATGGGACCTAATGAAACTTAAATGCTTTGGCACAGCCAAGGGAACCATAAACAGGATGAAAAGACAACCCTCAGAATGGGAGAAAATATTTGCAAATGAAGCAACTGACAAAGGATCAATCTCCACAATTTATAAGCAGCTCATGCAGCTCAATGTCAAAATACAAACAATCCAATCCAAAAATGGGCAGGAGACCTAAATAGGTATTTCTCCAAAGAAGATATACAGATTGCTGACAAAGACATGAAAGGAAGCTCAACATCATTAATCATTAGAGAAATGCAAATCAAAACTACAATGTGATATCACTCACAGTGGTCAGAATGGCCATCATCAAAAAATCTACAAACAATAAATTTTGGAGAGGGTGTGGATAAAAGGGAACCCCCTTGCACTGTTGGCGGGAATGTAAATTCATACAGCCACTATGGAGAACAGTATGGAGGATCCTTAAAAATCTAAAAATAGAACTACCATATGACCCAGCAATCCCACTACTGGCCACATACCCTGAGAAAATTGTAACTGAAAAAGAGTCATGTACCACAATGTTCATTGGAACTCTATTTACAGTAGCCTGGACATGGAAGCAACCTAAGTGTCCATCGACAGATGAATGGATAAGATAAAGGAGATGTGGCACATATATACAATGGAATATTACTCAGCCATAAAACGAAACGAAATTGGGTTATTTGTAGTGAGGTGGATGGAGCTAGAGTCTGTCATACAGAGTGAAGTAAGTCAGAAAGAGAAAAACAAATACTGTATGCTAACACGTATATATGGAATCTAAAGCAAAAAAAAAAAAAAAAAAAAAAGGGTCTGAAGAGCCTAGGGGCAGGATAGGAATAAAGACGCAGATGTAGAGAATGGACTTGAAAACATGGGGAGTGGGAAGGGTAAGCTGGGACGAAGTGAGAGAGTGGCATGGACATATATATACTATGAAATGTAAAAGAGATAGGTAGTGGGAAGCAGCTGTATAGCACAGGGAGATCAGCTGGGTGATTTGTGACCACCTAGAGGGGTGGGATGGGGGGATGGGAGGGAGACGCAAGAGGGAAGAGATATGGGGATATATGTATATGTATAACTGATTCACTTTGTTATAAAGCAGAAACTAACACACCATTGTAAAGCAATTATACTCCAATAAAGATGTTAAAAAATAATTGCTGCTTCTTTGTTAATCAATGCATGAATTGTTAAGCTATAAATAAATATGAATTTATTTTTCACATTGTCTTTTCATTTTTTGATGTCTAGTTAGGAATACATGTAACGTGTACAGTGTTCTGTATTATATATGACAGTATTGATATAGGTACTGACAGATAATTTGTCTTGTAAATAGATGATATAAACTTACAGTATTGATATAGTGCAGTACTATAACTGTATTTTGTCTTCCTTATATTTTCTTAATAATATTTTCTTTTCTCTATATTACTTTATTCTAAGAATACAATATATAATGCCATATAACATACAAAATATATGTTAATCTACTGTTTATGTTATTGGTTAGGCTTGTGGTCAACAGCATGCTATTAGTAGTTAAGTTTTGGGGGTGTCACAAGTTATATACAGATGTTTGGCTGCATAGGGGTTCATAGGGCTGTGTAGGCTGCATAAGCTGTTCAAGTGTCAACTGTATTTAGGTGTAATACTTGTGACAATTATAGCATAAAGGATGGAAGTGACTGATAGGTAGACCTATATGGTTGCAAGGGTTGTATATTTTACATGAAATGTTACAGTGATATTACATCTTGATAGCAGTTTGCATTGCACAGGTGCATGTGTTTTTCAAAGCTCAATGAAAGTACATTTCAGATTTGTACATTTTACAGTATGTGAATTTTACCTCAAAAGGAAAGTACTACAAATAATATTAAACTCTAGTTTATAATATTCAAGCTGAAACATTTAAAGAGATGTGTACTAATGTCTGCTATTTATTTTGAAGTACATAAAAAATTGAGAGAGATTAATGTATGGTTAGAGGAATATATAAATGGATAGGCATTTGATAAAGCAAGTATAGTAAATATTATTGGTTTAACCAAAGTAGTAAATATACAGTTGTTCACTGACAAATTTCTTTAACTTTGGTATATGTTTAAAATGTTTATTAAAATTTTTGGAAATATGAGATAAAGTGACATTTATTAAGATTTATATTAATATGCTCCTTTGTTGATTTTTGTAATGTAATGATGATATTTATTATTGGTTTAAAGACGATTTTTAACATGGTATAAGGACACTTTTTTAAACCCAAGCATAAAAATAAACATAGGTTCCAGAAATATATTTAATATAGAAGTATCTTAGCTTGGGCTGCTATAACAAAATACCACAGACTGGGTGGCTTAAACAACAAACATTTATTTCTTATTGTTCTGGAGACTGGGAAGCCCAAGATTAAGGTGTTGGCAGGTTTGGTTCCTGTTAAGAACCTTGGTTCCTTGTTTTCAGACTGCTGCCATCTCTGTGTTCTCACCTGTTGATGAGAGAAAGCTCTAGTTTCCCTTCCAGTTCTTATAAAGAGTTAATCCCATTATGGGGGCCCACCTTCATGATCTCATCTAAACCTAATTACTTCCCAAAGACCCAACTCTATATACCATCACATGGCGGTGGGGGTGAGAGGGGGGTGTCCGAGATTCAACATATTAACTTGGGGGGAACACAAACATTCAGTCCAAAACAAGAAGGTACTAAAATAGCAGGCTCCACAGATTTTATCATACAGCAGTGCCATTTTTAGTATTTTGGTGAATACTTTCAGTATTTTAAAATGTTAATTTAATCTCCCTTTCATCAAGGTAATTTTATTATGACATTAAATATTTCTCTAAAATATGATTTTAATGGGTAAATTATATGAAGTTATCAAATTAAATTAATATTTTTCCTATTATTTGACATGTAAATTATTTTTGAATTTTCACATAAATGTCACATAAAAAGACATCACAGAATAAGAGTCAAGAATCAGAGGGCAAGATACTTCTCAGTTGCAATGAGTAAAATTTGAAGACAGTGGAACAGTGCCTTCAAAATTCCAATGGAAAAATTATTTTCAATTCATAATTCAATAGTCAGCCTGTCAATAAAATGAATAATACAAATTTACCTCAGAAAAACACTATGGGATGTGCTTCACCAAAACAAGTTGGCAAACAAAGTGAAAGACACAGGATCCAGAGAAGAAGGATCCAGTGCAACACGGTGGAGAAGGCAAGACATTCCCAGGATATTTGTGAAGGGAAGTTTCAATGGTACAGCAAGCCTAGCGTGGAATCAGTCTGGAATAAGGGAAAAGGATGGAGATAGCCAAGACAGAGAGTTCTTAAAGAAAAATGAAATGTAAAGAATATCTTATGAGTTGAACTTGAGACAGTGTTTTTAATTCCGTTGAAGAATTGTGGATGAAGTAGGAGAGGTATGTTTAAAAAATTAAGGAAACATAAAAGAGCAGTATTTCCTTTAGAGAAAACAAAAAGTTGCATGTGGAAAGAAATCTTACTGTATACTATAGGCTCATTCCTGAATAATATTTAATTTATTATAATAAACACTTCATACTGATTTAAGCAAGAAGGTTAAGTAGTTATATTGAGATTATCAGGGAGGAAAAGTATATATACGTGAGGGCAGGCAGAGTATGTATGAGCTAAAACTTTATTTTCTATAGTTGGAAATAAACTATAAAACTAAAAAAAATTAAGAATCAGTATAAACATGTTAGTTAGAAATTTGGAGGTAAATACTAGAAGACACAGCTAAAGGAACCGAAAATTGTCCCTGGAGAACAGTAACTGGGAGTAGAAAAGGATGGGACATGATTTTGCTGTTTTTCATTATACATGTTTTTCTTTATAAGTTTCAAAAACTCTTAATGGGAGATGTGTATGTATTCTGTTAGTCTAAAAATTGAGTTCCTTGTGTTCCAGGTTGCAAGAAGCTCTGAGGGGGGCTTACAAAGCCTAACCACGTTATCCTGAAACTCCACATAATTGCCTTGCATGCTTATACAACTGCTTTTAGTAGTCCCTATCCCCTACATGTAACATCGGGGTTCTGGGTAGAATTTCTTACATCATCACCAGACCCATCCTATGACATTGTCCACACACTAAGATAATTACTAGTTATCTCAGAGGTACAGTTGAATTGCTGCTGTGAAAGAATGACTCACTTGCAGGCATGCCAACTGGTTAAAGGCTGGGAGGGTGCTAGACATGGTAGGGTTGCCCAGGGACCCCACAGCTCCCTATCATGGAGAGGTTTAAACAAAAGCTAGATTAAGGCTTAGGGGAATGTTACGGTGACTTTTGTATTCGGTATAGAGTTGGAGTAGGCAACTGTGAAGTACCTCCACCCTGAGATTCTGTGGAGTTTTATTCTTAATTAGAATGGCTCCTAGTTAGTATTTGGGGCAAGGATTAGAACCCAGGAAGAGGTGTTAATTACCTCTTTACTTCTTTTTCTATCAGCATTAACTTAGACTCAATATCTTGTCATTGTCAATGTTCCATGTGGGGTTTAAAAGAATGTATATTATCCATTTCAGAAGTCCATGTTCCATATGTGATCATTTGATTAGCTTGACAAATATGTTTGTTTAAATTTTCTATGTCCTACAGTTTTTTGTTCACTCAATCTGTGAACTATTATAGGAATGTGAAATCTCTAAGACAGTGAATTCATTAATTTCCCCATGTAGTCATCTCAAATTTTCTTATATATTTTGAAGCTATCCTATTATGTCCATACACATTTAGAATTCTTATTCCTTCCTGGTTTATAAAACCTTTTTTTTTCTTCCAGTTTTATTGAGATATAAGTGACATACAGCACTGTATAAGTTTAAGGTGTATAGCATAATGAGTTGACTTACATAATCATGAAATGATCACCACAATAAGTTTAGTGAACATCCATCGTGTTATATAGATACCAAATAAAAAGAGAAAATATTTTTTGCTTGTGATGAGAACTCAGGATTTACTCTCTTAAGTTTATAACATACAGCAGTGTTAATTATATTAATCATGTTACATTCCTAGAACTTACGTATCTTGTAACTGGAAGTTTGTACCTTTTCACTACCTTAATCCAATCCCCACCGACACCTCCACTGCCTCAGGTAACTATAAATCTGTTCATTTTTCTATGAGTTTGTCTGTTTGCTTTTTGAAGTATAATTAACCTATAACACTATGTTAGTTCTTGATATACAACATAAGATTTGATATTTCTATAAATTACAAAATGATCACCACAAGTCATTACCGTCTGTCACCATACAAAGATATTACATTATTTATTTATTTATTTATTTTCCTTTTTGCGTTATGTGGGCCTCTCACTGTTGTGGCCTCTCCCGTTGCGGAGCACAGGCTCCGGATGCGCAGGCCCAGCGGCCACGGCTCACGGGCCCAGCCGCTCCGCGGCATATGGGATCCTCCCAGACCGGGGCACGAACCCGTATCCCCTGCATCGGCAGGCGGACTCTCAACCACTGCGCCACCAGGGAGGCCCGATATTACATTATTTTTGACTATATTCCCCACACTGTACTTTTCATCCCCATAGCTCATTCAATTTGTAACTGAAAGTTTGTACCTCTTAATTTCCCTCACCTATTTCAGGTATCCCTCTCACCCCCAGCCCTCTGTCAACCACCAATTTGTTCTCTGTGTCTATGACACTGTTTCTGTTTTATGTTTAATGTGTGTTTCAGATTCCATGTATAAATGAAATTATAATATTTGTCTTTCTCTGACTTATTTCCCTTAGCATAATACCCTCTAGGTCCATTATGGTTGCACAAATGGTAAGATTTCATCTTTTTTATGGCTGAGTATTATTCCATTGTGTGTGTGTGTGTGTGTGTATGCATATATATATATATATATATATATACATGCACACATACTGCTGCTTCTTTATCTATTTTTCCATTGATGGGCAGTTAGATTGGTTCCATATTTGGGCTATAGTGAACAAAGCTGCAGGGAATGTAAGGGGTGCATATATCTTTTTGAATTAGTGTTTTGGTTTTTTTAGGGGAAAATACCCAGAATTAGAATTGTTGGATTGTATGGTAGTTCTATTTTTAATTTCTTTTTTTAAAATTTATTTATTATTTATTTTAATTTTATTTATTTTTAGCTGTGTTGGGTCTTTGTTGCTGCACACGGGCTTTCTCTAGTTGCGGAGAGTGGGAGCTACTCTTCGTTTTAGTGCGTGGGTTTTTCATTGTGGTGGCTTCTCTTGTTGTAGAGCATGGGCTTTAGGCATGAGGGCTTCAATAGTTGTGGCACGCAGGCTTCAGTAGTTGTGGATCTCAGGCTCCAGAGAGCAGGCTCAGTAGTTGTGGCACATGGCTTAGTTGCTCTGCAGCATGTGGGATCTTCCTGGACCAGGGCTTGAACCCGTGACCCCTGCATTGGCAGGCAGATTCTTAACCACTGTGCCACCAGGGAAGCCCTATTTTTAATTTCTTGAAGAACTTCCTTATTGTTTTCTATAGTGGCTGCACCAATTTACATTCCCACCAACAGTGCACAAGGGTTCCTTTTTCACCACATCCTTGCCAACACTTGTTATTTGTTGTCTTTTTGATAATAGCCATTCTGACAAGTGTGAAGTGATATTTCATTGAGGTTTTGATTTGCATTTCCCTAATGATTAGTGATCTTGAGTATCTTTTCATGTGTTTGTTGGCCATCTGTATGTCTTCATTGGAACAATGTCTATTCAAGTCTGCCCAATTTTTAATCAGGTTGTTTGTTTTTTTGTTGTGATTTGTATGAGTTCTTTGTGTATTTCGGATATTAACCCCTTATCAGATATATCATTTGCAAATATCTTCTCCAATTCAGTAGTCAGCATTTTCGCTTTTTTGATGGTTTCCTTTGCTGTACAGAAGTGTTTTAGTTTGATGTAGTCCCATTTGTGTATTTTTACTTTTGTTTCTCTTGCCTGAGGAGACATATTAAAAAAATATTGCTAAGACTGATGTTAAAGAGTGTACTGTCTATGTTTTCTTCTAGGAATTTTAGGGTTTCATGTCTTATATTTAAATCTTTAATCCATTTAGAGTTTTGTTTTGTGTTTGGTGTGAGAAAGTAGTCCAGTTTCATTCTTTTGCATGTAGCTGTCCAATTTTCCCAACACCATTTATTGAAGAGGCTATCTTTACCTCATTGTATATTTTTGCCTCCTTTGTCCTAGATTAATTGCCCATAAAATTGTGCATTCATTTCTGGGCTCTCTATTCTGTTCCATTGATCTATGTGTCTGTTTTTGTGCCCGTACCATATTGTTTTGAATACTGTAGCTTTGTGGTATAGTTTGAAATCAGGGAGTGTGATACCTCCAGCTTTATCGTTCTTTCTCAAAATTGTTTGGGCTATTCAGGATCTTTGGTGTTTCCATGACATTTTTAGAATTGTTTGTTATAGTCTGTGAAAAATACCTTTAATATTTTGATAGGGATTGCACTGAATCTATAGATTTCCTCAGGGAGTATTGTCCTTTTAACAACATTAATTCCTCCAATCCATGCGCAGAGATATCTTTCCATCTGTTGTGTCATCTTCAATTCCTTTCATCTGTCTTATACTTTTCTGAGTACAGTTCTTTTACCTCCTTAGTTAGATATATTCCTAGGTATTTGTTCTTTTTGTTGCGCTTGTAAATGGGATTGTTTTCTTAATTTCTCTTTCTGGTAGTTTATTATTAGTATATAGACATGCAACTGATTTCTGTGTATTAATTTTGTAACCTGAAATTTTACTGAATTCATAAATGCATTCTAGTAGGTTTGTTTTTTTTTTGGTGGTGGTGTGCTTAGGATTTTCTGTGCCTATTATCATGTTGTCTGCAAATAGTGAAAGTTTTACTTCTTCCTTTCTAATGTGGATGCCTTTCTTCTCTTTCTTGTCTGATTGTTGTGGCTAGGACTTCCGATACTATGTTGAATAAAAGTGGTGAGAGTGGGCATCCTTGTCTTGTTCCTGATCTTAGAGGAGAATATTTCAGCTTTTCAACATTGAGTATGTTAGCTGTGAGCTTGTCATATATGGCCTTTTTATATTGAGTTATGTGTCCTCTATTCTCACTTTGTGGAGAGTTTTTTAATCACAAATGGATGCTGAATTTTGTTAAAAGTTTTTTTGCATCTATTGAAATGATTATACGATTTTTATTCTTCAGTGTGTTAACATTGTGTATCATGTTGATTGATTTGTGGATATTGAACCATCCTTGCATCTCTGGGATAAATCCCACTTGATCATGGTGTATGTTTCTTTTGATGTACTGTTGAATTGAGTTTGCTAGTATTTTGTAGAGGATTTTTTCATCTACATTATCTATGTTCATCAGTGACATTGGCCTGTAATTTTTTGTGTATATGGTTTCTTTGTCTGGTTTTGATTATCAGGGTGCTTCTGTCTTTGTGGCATGAGTTCAGAGGCATTCCTTCCTCTTCAATTTTTTAGAATAGTTTGATAAAGATAGGCATTAATTCTTCTTTAAATATTTGGTAGAATTCACCTCTGAAGCTGTTTGGTTGTGGATATTTGTTTGTTGGGAGGTTTGTTTTTTTGTTTTAACTGATTCAGTTTCATTACTGGTAATTGGTCTGTTCATATTTTGTATTCCTGACTAAGTCTTGGGAGGTTGTATATTTTTAGGAATTTATCCATTTCTTCCAGGTTGTGCATTTTATTGGAGTATAATTGTCTTTAGTCATCTCTTATGATTCCTTTGTATTTCTGTGGTGTTGGTTGTAACTTCTCCTTTTTAAAAAATTTTATTTATTTGCGTCCTCTCTCTTTTTTCTTGATGAGTCTTTATCTTTTTAAAGAGCCAGCTCTTAGTTTCACTGATCTTTTCTATTGTTTTTTAAGCCTCTATTTCATTTACTTCTGCTCTGATCTTTATTATTTCTTTTCTTCTACTGACTTTGGGTTTTATTTGTTCTTCTTTTCCTAATTTCTTTAGGTGTAAGATTAGGTTGTTTATTTGACATTTTTCTTATTCCCTCTTAAAACTGCTTTTGCTGTGTTCTTTATACTTTGGATTGTTGTGCTTCCATTTTCATTTGACTCCAGGTATTTTTTGATTTCCCTTTTGATTACTTCAGTGATCCATTAGTTGTTTGGTAGCATATTGTTTAGCCTCCACATTTTTTTTTTGCAGTTTTCTTTTCTTATAGTTGCTTCTAGTCTCATAATGTTGCTGGAAAAGATGATTTCAATCTTCTTAAATTTACTGAGACTTGTTTTGGGTTCTATCATGTGACCTATGCCAGAGAATGTTCCATGTGCATTTCAAAAGAATGTGTATTCTGCTGCTTTTGGTTGGAATATTCTATATAAAACTATTAAGTCTATATTATCTGTCATTTAAGGTCAGTGTTTTCTTATTGATTTTCTGTACAGTGATGTATGTGGGGTGTTAAGGTCCCCTACTATTACTGTGTTACTGTCAATTTCTCCCTTTATTTTGTTAATATTTGCTTTATGTATTTTGGTGCTCCTATGTTGGGTGCATATATATTTACAATTGTTATATTTTCTTGTTGGTTTGATCCATTTGTCACTATGTAATATTTTACTTTTGTCCTCTTGTTACAATCTTTGTTTTAAACTCCATTTTGTCTGATACAAGAATTGGTATTCCAGCTTTCTTTTTATTTCTATTGGCATAGAATTCCTTTTTCTGTCCCCTCATTTTAATGTGTGTCTTTAGAACTGAAGTGAATCTCTTGTAGGCAGCATATATATGGACCTTTTAAACAAAATCTATTCAGCCTTTGTCTTTAGATTTGAGCAATTACTACATTCACATTTAAAGTAATTATTGATAGGTATGTATTTATTGCCATTTTGTTAATTGTTATGTTTGGATTCTTTTCTCTCTTTTTGATGTATATATATCATAGTTTTTGGTTTGTGGTTACCATGAGTTGATAGATACATAGATAATTAGGTAGATAGATAGATAGATAGATTTTTTTTTTTTTTTTTTTTGCTGTACGCGGGCCTCTCACCGCTGTGGCCTCTCCCGTCGCGGAGCACAGGCTCCGGACACACAGGCTCCGCAGCCATGGCTCGCGGGCCCAGCCGCTCCGCGGCATGTGGGATCTTCCAGGATCGGGGCACGAACCCGTGTACCCTGCATCGGCAGGCGGACTCTCAACCACTGCGCCACCAGGGAAGCCCTAGATAGATATTTTAAGTTGAGGATATCTTAAGTTCTAATGCATTCTAACAACCTGCGTTACCCCTCCCCGCCTGTTTAATGTATTTTTACATCACATTTTACATCTTTTTCTTTCGTGTATCCCTTGACTACTTATTGTGGATATAGATTATTTTGCTACTTTTATCTTTAAACCTTCCCACTAGCTTCATAAATGGTTAATCTACTACCTTTACTGTATATTTGCCTTTACCAATGGGATTTTTATTTTCATAATTTTCATAGTTCTAGTTGTAGGCTTTTCTTTTTCACTTAGAGAAGTCCCTTTAACATTTTTTTTTTTTTTTTTGCGGTATGCGGGCCTCTCACTGTTGTGGCCTCCCCCGTTGTGGAGCACAGGCTCCGGACGCGCAGGCTCCGGACGCGCAGGCTCAGCGGCCATGGCTCACGGGCCCAGCCGCTCCGCGGCATATGGGATCCTCCCAGACCGGGGCACGAACCCGCATCCCCTGCATCGGCAGGCGGACTCTCAACCACTTGCGCCACCAGGGAGGCCCCCTTTAACATTTTTTGTAAAGCTGGTTTAGTGATGCTGAACTCTTTTTGCTTTGGCTTTCTTGTGAAACTCTTTATCTCTCCTTCAAATATGAATGATAGCCTTGCTGGGTACAGTATTCTTAATTGTACGTTTTTTCTTTCACCACTTTAACTATATTGTGCCACTCCCTTCTGGCCTGCAAAGTTTCTGGTGAAAAGTCAGCTGATAATCTTATGGTAGTTCCCTTATATAAACTAGCTGCTTTCCCTCTCTGCTTTTAATGTTCTCTTTTTATCTTTGATTTTTGCCATTTTTATTGCATTGTGTCTACCTTTTTGGGTTCTTTTTGTTTGAGACTCTCTGTGCTTCCTGGACCTGGACGTCTGTTTCCTTTCAAGGGTTAGGGAAGTTTCCAGCTATTATCATTTTAAGTAAGTCCTCTACCCCTTTCTTTCTCTTTCCTGTTTCTGAGACCCCTATAATGAAAATGTTAGTATGATTAATGCTGTCCCAGAGGTCTCTCTCTTAAATTTTGCTCATTTCTAAAAATTCTTTTTTCTGTTCAGCTTAAGTGATTTTCACTATTCTGTTTTCCAGTTTGCTGATCTGTTCCTCTGTGTCATCTGATCTACTGTTGATTCTTTCCAGTGTATATATTTTTAAATTTCAGTTATTATATTCTTCAGCTCTATTTGGTTTTTCTTTATATTTTCTAACTCTTTGTCAAACTTCTCACTGTGTTCATCCATTCTTCTCCAGAGTTCATTGAGCATCTTTATGATCATTACCTTGAACTCTTTATTGTATAGATTGCTTATCTCCACTTTGCTTAGTCCTTGTTTCTAGGGTTTTATCCTCTCTGTGTTTATTTGCATGTATAGGTGGGTCAGTTATATTTCCTAGTCTTGGAGAAGTGGCCTTTTGTAGGAGAGTCCTATGGGGTCCAGCAGCACATTCCCCTCTTGTCACCAGAGCTGTATGATGTAGGGGTGACCCCTGTGTGGGCTAAGTGGGCCCTTCCGTTCTGTCACGGATGACTCCTGTGGACACACTGGTAGGTGGGACTGATCCTCAGCCTGATTGGCTGCCAGGCCTTGCTTCATGTGGAGGCTGCCAGCCACTGGTGGGCAAGGCCAGGTCCTGGCTAGGCTGGCTGCACAGCCTAGGGGTTCCAGCTGGTGGCCAGTACTGGGTCCTGGCTCAGCTGATTGTGGGCCCAAGGGACTCTGGGGCTGTTCCTGTCCTGATGGTGTGTGGTACTATGTCCCAGCATAGCTTACTGGAGACCTTGGGGGAGTCCAGGACTGATGCCAGCCTGCTGGTGTGCAGGGCTCTGTCTTCATGCAACTGGCTGCATACTTGGAGGGTGTCTGGGGACTGATGCCAACCAGCTGGTAGATGAGGCCAGGGCCCAGCACTAATAGCCTAGAGAGAGGACTTCAGCATGGTGCTTGCCAACACCAAATGTTCTCATGGTAAAACAAGATCCCCAGCATGGCTGCCACCAACATCTCTGTCTCTAGGAGGAGTCCCAGTGGCCTCTTGCCTTTCTTGGAACCTTCTCTAAGATCAGCAAGTGGTTCTGACCCAAGCTCCTTTCAAATTACTACCTCTCTGCATCTTGGAGTGTGAGATTTTACGTGCCCTTTAAGAGCATTCTTTATAGCCCTCAGGCTCTCCTGTATGCATGCCCTGCTGGCCTTCAGAGCCAGATATTCTGGGGGATTGACTTCCCGGTGCAGAAACCCCAAGCTGTGAAGCCTAACGTGGGCCTCGGAACCTTCACACCTTGAGGAGAACCTCTGAAATTGTGATTATCCTCCCATTTATGAGTCCCCTACCCAGGGCTGTGGATCTTAACTATTCTGCATCTCTGCCCCTGCCTACCTGTGTTGCAGTGGTTATTTCTTTAAAGCTTTCATTGTGGAAAATCTTTTCTGCTCTTTAGGTCGTTACCATTGTTAATAGTTGTCATTTTGGTGTGCCTAAGGGAGGAGGTGAGCTCAGCTTCTTCCTACACTGCCATCTTGTCCACTCCCCTATTAAAACTTTTTAAACTACCTAGTGGCCTCCATTATCTTTAGTAATGTTTTCCGCCTCCATTTAAAATGAATATAGCTATACCAGGTTTTTTCATTAGCATTTTCCTGGTCTGTCTTTTTCATCCTTTGGCTTTTAACTTTTCTGTTTAATGCTTTCCTTGTGCAGGATTTTATTTCACTTACAAGGCAATCCCACAAGTTAGATATTATTATTATTACCATTAGCTATTGCTTGTTGAGATTTGTCCACATTCTTACTATTTTTCTTATTATTAATAGTATGTCTTCTATTTCATAGTATTTTATTCTATTTCAGACTTTTCTTTTGAGATTATTTTCTTTCTTCCGGATTTACTTACTTTAGTAGTTCTTTAGTAAAGATAAGTTGAGAGTTAATTCCTTCAGTTTGTTTGTCTGAAACTTTATTCCTTTTAATTTATTTTATGTTTCAATATTCAATATTTCAGAGTTCCAGATTAGTTGTTATTCAAACTTCTAAATCCATGATCTAAGACTCTTGACTTCTTTATCATGTTTTCTATTTCTGTATCTCTTGAGTTACATTCTAGTTAATTCCTTCAGCCCTATTATTCACTGCACAAAGTCTTTTCTCAGCTGTGTCTAATCTGCTGTTGAACCTGTCATTGAATTTATAATTCCAGTTTCTAAACATTTTGTGATTTTCAAAAACTGATTCCTAGCTATTTTTGATAAACTCTTATTCCTTGCCATGTTTTTGATTGCCTCCATTTTTGTTTAAGCATATTAAACAAAGTTATTTTTGTTTTTGATTTTTCTAACATATCCAATCTTTATAGATGCAATTCTCAAGTTGTTTCTTCTGCTTCTGACTCATGGTGTTTTGTTTCTTTATGAGTTTGGTGATTTTTTTTTAATGAGAGCTCAAGTGCCTAGGGACTTTATCCTTAGGAATTTACCAAAGCCTGGGTTTAATTAAGGTGTGCTACTCTGCAAGGAATAATGTTTGCTTCTCAACATATCTGTGGGGACTTTCCAACTTGAGAACAGTTAAAATAAAAAATAGGGGAGGAACTTCAAGATGGCGGAAGAGTAAGACGTGGAGATCACCTTCCTCCCCACAAATACATCAGAAATACATCTACATGTGGAACAACCACTACAGAACACCTGCTGAACGCTGGCAGAGGACCTCAGACCTCCCAAAAGGCAAGAAACTCCCCACGTACCTGGGTAGGGCAAAAGAAAAAAGAAAAAACAGAGACAAAAAATACGGTCGGGACCTGCACCAGTGGGAGGCAGCTGTGAAGGAGGAAAGGTTTCCACTCACTAGGAAGGCCCTTCCTGAGCAGAGACTGGAGGTGGCAGAAGGGGGAAGCTTTGGAGCCATGGAGGAGAGCACAGCAACAAGCGTGTGGAGGGCAAAGCGGAGAGATTCCTGCACAGAGGATCCATGCTGACCAGCACTCACCAGCCTGAGAGGCTTGTCTGCTCACCCGCTGGGGCGGCTGGGGGCTGGGAGCTGAGGCTCCAGCTTCAGAGGTCGGATCCCAGGGAGAGGACTGGGCTCGGCTGCGTGAACACAGCCTGAAGGGGGTTAGTGCGCCACAGCTAACCGGGAGGGAGTCTGGGAAAAGGTCTGGAGCTGCCGAAGAGGCAAGAGACTTTTTCTTGCCTCTGTTTCACGGTACGTGGAGGAGAGGGGATTCAGAGCACCGCCTAAACGAGCTCCAGAGACGGGCGTGAGCTGTGGCTATCAGCTGTGGCTATCAGACGGGCATGAGACGCTAAAGCTGCTGCTGCAGCCACCAAGAAGCCTGTGTGCAAGTACAGGTCACTATCCACACCTCCTCTCCCGGGAGCCTGTGCAGCCCGCCTCTGCCAGGCTCCCGTGATCCAGGGACAACTTCCCTGGGAGAACACACAGCACGCCTCAGGCTGCTGCAATATCACTCTGGCCTCTGCCGCCGCAGGCTCGCCCTGCATTCCGTACCCCTCCCTCCCCCAAGCCTGAGTGAGCCAGAGCCCATAAATCAGCTGCTTCTTTAACCCCATCCTGTCTCAGCGGGATCAGACGCCCTCACGTGACCTGCACACAGAGACGGGACCAAATCTAAAGCTGAACCCCAGGAGCTGTGTGAACAAAGAAGAGAAAGGGAAATCTCTCTCAGCAGCCTCAGGAGCAGTGGATGAAATCTCCACAATCAACTTGATGTACCCTGCATCTCTGGAATACCTGAATAGACAACGAATCATCCCAAATTGAGGCGGTGGACTTTGGGAGCAACGATATATTCATTTTTTTCCCTTTTTCTCTTTTTGTGAGTGTGTATGTGTGTGTTTCTGTCTGTGATTTTGTCTGTATAGCTTAGCTTTTCCCATTTATCCTAGGGCTCTGTCTGTCCGTTTTGGGGTTTTTTTTAGTATAGTTTTTAGCGCTTGTTATCATTGGTGGATTTGTTTTTTGGTTTGGTTGCTCTCTTTCTGTCTTTCTTTTTTTCTCCCTTTTATTCTGAGCTGTGTGGATGACAGGGTCTTTATGCTCTGGCCGGGCATCAGGGCTGTGCCTCTGAGGTGGGAGAGCCAACGTCAGGACACTGGTCCACAAGAGACCTCCCAGCTCCATGTAATATCAAATGGTGAAATACTCCCAGAGATCTCCATCTCAATGCCAAGACCCAGCTCCACTCAAGACCAGCAAGCTACAGTGCTGGATACCCTATGCCAAACAACTAGCACAACAGGAACACAACCCCACCCATTAGCAGAGAGGCTGCCTAAAATCATAATAAGACCAGAGACACCCCAAAACACACCACCAGACGTGGACCTGCCCACCAGAAAGACAAGATCCAGCTTCATCCACCAGAACACAGACACCAGTCCCCTCTACCAGGAAGCCTACACAACCCACTGAACCAACCTTAGCCACTGGGGGCAGACACCAAAAACAACGGGAACTACGAACCTGCAGCCTGTGAAAAGGAGATCCCAAACACAGTAAGTGAAGCAAAATGAGAAGACAGGGAAACACACAGCAGATGAAGGAGCAAGGTAAAAACCCACCAGACCTAACAAATGAAGAGGAAATAGGCAGTCTACCTGAAAAAGAATTGAGAATAATGATAGTAAAAGTAAAGATGATCCAAAATCTTGGAAATAGACTGGAGAAAATACAAGAAATGTTTAACAAGGATCTAGAAGAACTGAAGAGCAAACAAACAGTGATGAACAACACTATAAATGAAATTAAAAATTCTCTAGAAGGACTCAATAGAGAATAACTGAGGCAGAATGGATAAGTGACCTGGAAGATAAAATAGTGGAAATAACTACTGCAGAGCAGAATAAAGAAAAAAGAATGAAAAGAAATGAGGACACAAAGGATTAACCTGCAAAATTTATAAGCAGCTCATGCAGCTCAATATCAAAAAAACAAACAACCCAATCCAAAAATGGGCAGAAGACCTAAATAGACATTTCTCCAAAGAAGATACACAGATTACCAACAAACACATGAAAGAATGCTCAACATCATTAATAGAGAAATGCAAATCAAAACTACTATGTGATATCATCTCACACCAGTCAGAATGGCCATCATCAAAAATTCTACAAACAATAAATGCTGGAGAGGTTGTGGAGAAAGGGGAACTCTCTTGCACTGCTGGTGATAATATAAACTGATACAGCCACTATGGAGAACAGTATGGAGGTTCCTTAAAAAACTAAAAATAGAACTACCATACGATGACCCAGCAATCCCACTACTGGGCATATACCCTGAGAAAACCATAATTCAAAAAGTGTCATGTTGCTCATTGTAGTTCATTGTAGCTCTATTTACAATAGCCAGGACATGGAAGCAACCTAAGTGTCCATTGACAGATGAATAGATAAAGAAGATGTGGCACATATATACAATGGAATATTATTCAGCCATAAAATGAAATGAAATTGAGTTATTTGTAATGAGGTGGATGGACCTAGAGTCTGTCATACAGAGTGAAGTAAGTCAGAAAGAGAAAAACAAATATCATATACTAACACATATATATGGAATCTAAAAAAAAAAAGAAATTGTTGTGAAGAACCTAGCGGCAGGATGGGAATAAAGCCACAGACCTACTAGAGAATGGACTTGAGGACACGGGGAAGGGGAAAGGTAATCTCGGACAAACTGAGAGAGTGGCATGGACATGTATACACTACCAACTATAAAATAGATAGCTAGTGGGAAGCAGCTGCATAGCATGGAGAGATCACCTCGGTGCTTTGTGACCACCTAGAGGTGTGGGATAGGGAGGGTGGGAAGGAGGGAAATGCAAGAGGGAAGAGGTATGGAGATATATGTATATGTATAGCTGATTCACTTTGTTATAAAGCAGAAACTAACACACCATTGTAAAGCAATTATACTCCAATAAAGATGTTAAAAATAAATAAATAAATTTTTAAAATGGTATTTTTGTTTGTTTTTTGCACCCAATAGAATTTCAACTGCAAACTATGACTTTGGTTAGAAATTTCAGGAAATTATTATTTTTTTTTTTTTTTCTTTTTTTTTTGCGGTATGTGGGCCTCCCACTGCTGTGGCCTCTCCCGCTGCGGAGCACAGGCTCCGGACGCGCAGGCCCAGCGGCCATGGCTCACGGGCCCAGCCGCTCCGCGGCATATGGGATCCTCCCAGACCGGGGCACGAACCCGTATCCCCTGCATCGGCAGGCGGACTCTCAACCACTTGCGCCACCAGGGAGGCCCAGGAAATTATTTTTATTTCCTTCAACCTGAGGCAAGTTTGAAGTAACAATGTTTTCTTATAATTGACCTCTTCAGAGCTTTTGTTTCTTGTTTTTCTATTTTGCCCACTAAGGGTTATCTTCCAGAGGTCTCACTTTCTTCTATACCCCTTTTCCCATAGGCCACCAGGGATTGACAGACGGTTTTAGTGCAACATTTGGCTTCATTGTTGGCCCACCCTCTCAATTCATGCTGTCTTGTGATTTTGGGCCTCTGAAGATTTTCCTAACTTTCTTTCCATATCAACTATTCATTTAATGACTTGTGGGTTTTTAAAAATGCATATATCTTTTTTTTATTAGTTTCTGCTTTATAACAAAGTGAATCAGTTATACATATACATCTGTTCCCACATCCCTTCCCTCCTGCGTCTCCCTCCCTCCCACCCTCCCCATCCCACCCCTCCAGGCGGTCACAAAGCACAGAGCTGATCTCCCTGTGCTCTGCGGCTGCTTCCCACTGTCTATCTACCTTACGTTTGGTAGTGTATATATGTCCATGCCTCTCTTTCGCTTTGTCATAGCTTACCCTTCCCCCTCCCCATATCCTCAAGTCCATTCTCAAGTAGGTCTGTGTCTTTATTCCTGTTTTACCCCTAGGTTCTTCATGACATTTTTTTTAATTCCATATATATGTGTTAGCATACGGTATTTGTCTTTCTCTTTCTGGACTTCACTCTGTATGACAGACTCTAGGTCTATCCACCTCATTACAAATAGCTCAGTTTCATTTCTTTTTATGGCTGAGTAATATTCCATTGTATATATGTGTCACATCTTCTCTATCCATTCATCCGATGATGGACACTTAGGTTGCTTCCATCTCCGGGCTATTGTGAATAGAGCTGCAATGAACATTTTGGTACATGTCTCTTTTTGAATTATGGTTTTCTCAGGGTATATGCCCAGTAGTGGGATTGCTGGGTCATATGGTAGTTCTATTTGTAGTTTTTTACGGAACCTCCATACTGTTCTCCATAGTGGCTGTACCAATTCACATTCCCACCAGCAGTGCAAGTGTGTTCCCTTTTCTCCACACCCTCTCCAGCATTTATTGTTTCTAGATTTCTTGATGATGGCGATTCTGACTGGTGTGAGATGATATCTCATTGTAGTTTTGATTTGCAAAAAATGCATATATCTTTTATCCAGTATTTCAAAGTGTATTGTACTAGGAGAAAAATCTTAACTATTTAAGAAAATAGTTATATTGAAGAAAATATAAATACCTTGCTTCCTTTCATTCTTTCTTTTTTGACTTTTTCTTTTTTCCCCTCTCTCTTTCTTTATTCTCTGTTGCTTTTATTGTTTTTTAATCCTTTTTCATTATTTCATTTTTCTTTTTGTCATTTTTATTTTCAGTTGTCCTTGCTATTTTTTCTCTTTTCTGTTTACTCCTCTTATGTTTCTTTTCTTTCTGTGTTATCCTTCTTGCCCTTTTATTCCTTTCCTTTCCTTTTCCCTCTTCTTTTTCCTTCTATCATTCATGTAAGTTTTCACCAAAGGCCAAAGAATGATTCTTGGTTTAACACAGAATAATACTTTAATAGTCTCTTTTTAGAAAATTAGCTTACCCATCACTAATTAGGACAAAGTTTCTATGTCATTGGAATGAGATCAAATTTAAGTGCCTTTCAAATTTATAGTAAGTGCTCAATAAATGTTTGTTTTTGAATAAAACTTTATTAAAAGTTCCAAGTCTACTATGGTAAGCACATTGTGAAATCAAAATATGGCCAAGTAGACTGTACCTGTGACTCAGTCAAGCCTAACTCAAACTGACAGAGAAATCAATGGAATGTTAATTGATAGCAGCTGGATGACTGGCATGAGTGCAGCCACAGCAAAGGGCCAAGGATCTCTCAGGGAGTATAAAATTTACATTTATCAGAGACCCCAGGGGCTTTTTAATGAGAATGACCTCTGGTTTAAATTAGAGTAAAAGGGAAATAAAGATTGTAATTTGGAGACTTTTGGTTTTAGCATATTTTCCACTTAATAGCCACTTAGAAAATGAAATTCATGGAAGTCTCATAATAGTAATGGCCTGGCCTTAATGATCTCAAACATCCCATTAGGTGGGTTCACGACTTGTTGGTTAGCAACACTGGAAAATATATTTACTAAGTGGAGAAAACAGGGATAAGTCCCAAATTTTAAGTACTCTTATCAGTGTCTTGGCTGGTAGAAAACAGGCTGTGGTGATTGACTTTGCCTCTTAGAGTAGCCTGAGAGGGATTGCTTACTCACTGAAATTGAAAGATAATCTAGATGGGTTTGAAGTTAATACGACTGGAGTTTTTGTGGATTACTAGCTGGCTGTGTAACTGTAAAGACCTCCCACTATACAAAAAGTCCTAAGTTGATACTGGAATAAAGTCACAAGGCTAAACCTTACTGCAGGTTCTAAGATATGTTTTTGTTGGGGGACTTGAACAGTCTCCTTTTGGGGACTTGGGATTGTCCTAAGAAAAATTAGTAGTCACCCTGTCCACTAAATGAGGCCTCCATTTTGTGAATATAAAGCTGGCTGATGCAACTAGATTGGAATACACTAGTTTGACTTTGGGTATGTTTGAATTATTGAAGTATAATTAGTGTTTAACTGTATACTGATGGGTTGTTTATCTATTTTTTCCTTCGTCAGTAAACACCTTTATTTTCTGGAGCATTATAAAGCAAATTCCTTACATTGTAGTATTTTATCCATAAGTAATTTAGAATCCTGTCTACTGCTGAGAAAGGTCAAGGTTATACCCAGCTGGTCCAATAGATAGAGGAAGCCCCAGGACCTGAACCTGGCACATGATACTTCCTCCTCACCTGCTGATGCTAAAATTTGCATAGCGATTTCTATGCATATGTCAGGAACATTTTAAGTGCTTTACATTTGTTAGCCTATTTAATACCCTTGATAAACTTGGAGGGAGTTGATTTACTTAGAGCCCCATAGGCTATCAAACCAACTCTACCACCACCTCCGCCATCAGCACATGTCCCATTTCTGTAAGAAGTGCTGGGAACTGTGACAATTTGGACCACTCTTGCCTAGGGTTTCTCCTTTTTTCTTTCTCTCTGAGCCTCAGGAAGGTGGAGCTGACTTTACTGCTTGCTGATGTTTTACCTATATGTAAAAAATCTATTTCTCTGACTAAAAGACCATTCAAGAGAGAAAGATCTGTTTTCATTCTTGGAACTTGAAAGGTATTCCTTCATCAAACTAGTACTCGACGTCATCTTTACATTTTTACCTTTAAATAGTATTTATTTCTGTATGGGTTCTGCTTCTTTATAATGATTATGAAGAAATGGAAGAAGGTATACTGAACAGATAGACTTAGTCTGGAATTAACCAGCTTACTTTCCCTCAGAAGGTACAGGGAAAGTAGGTAAATCAATAGCGTATAATACTATATCCATCTGCTATAAATTATTATCTACTATGGTGATTGTTCAGGTTGGAATATTTTAGCTTGGAAAAGGGAGTCTTTTCCAACTCTAACTCAAGGAAGGCTGATCATTTGCATTTTAACTCAAAAAATAAAATTTGAGAGTTACTTGGATATTTTAAAGGGAACAAATGAAGAAATTGTATAATATTTTATTTCATAGTTTAAAAATTATGAATATAAAGTTTTGTCTCTGAGAATTCAGGTATTTAAAAGAAGAATTTTTCACCAGAGAAAAGTCCTGAGTAGGGATCATCCTCCAAGATTATGTAACTATTTTCATATATAACTATTTCTATGTGTGTGTGTGTGTGTGTGTGTGTATCCTTGTAGCACTCTTATGGGTTCAGGTTTACATTTAATATTTAGTCCTCGGAAATACTTTTGGTCAGCATTACATATTTCTAAGTAGTCAGATAGTGGTCACAATGCTTTATACTGAATAATCCATCCTTTCTTCAAATGTATAAAATCCCACTTGGTTCCCAGAGTAATTTCTTAAATATAAGTGTTTCTGACCTTTTATCCTGTTCCATTAGTGTCCATAGTTCTGGCACCAATATTATACACTGTTGAAATTCAGCTAACTTTAAAATAAACTTTCATATCATATAAGGGAATTCTTCTGCATCAGAATTCCCTAGAAATTTTTGAAAAATTCTGATTCCCAGACACATTCCAGACCTACTTAATCAGGCTCTAAGGAGAAGAAGTCCGAGAATACGTCTTTTTAGAAACCTCCCCTTCAACCAGTTAATATAGAGCTATATCACAATATTTAATGGCTGTATAATATCTATTCTATGTATATATATTTTATTGCTATTACAAACAATATTATAACAAATATTACTGACCCATAGGCATTTGTCCAACTATTTACTTAAAATCAATGCCTAGAAATAAATTTTGAGTCAGAGTGTGCATATTGTTATGAATTTTGATGCCTAATGCCTATTGGCCCTCTAGAAAAATTTAACACTCCCCTTTGTTATTGTATGAGAATACCCAGTACCTACTTCCTTCCCAATTCTGGGCATTCTATTTAATCTTTGCTCATTGTATAAATAAAGACTATTTTACTGTAGTTTTTTTAAATTAAATTTAATTTATTTTTTTATACAGCAGGTTCTTATTGGTCATCCATTTTATACATATCAGTGTACACATGTCAATCCCAATCTCCCAATTCATCACACCACCACCACCCCGCTGCTTTCCCCCCTTGGTGTCCATACATTTGTTCTTTACATCTGTGTCTCAATTTCTGCACTGCAAACCGGTTCTTCTGTAACATTTTTCTAGGTTCAACATATATGTGTTAATATACGATATTTGTTTTTCTCTTTCTGACCTACTTCACCCTGTATGACAGTCTCTAGATCCATCCACAAGTCGACAAATGACCCAATTTTGTTCCTTTTTATGACTGAGTAATATCCATTGTATATATGTACCACATCTTCTTTATCCGTTCGTCTGTCAATGGGCATTTAGATTGCTTCCATGACCTGGCTATTGTAAATACTGCTGCAATGAACAGTGGGATGCATGTGTCTTTTTGAATTATGGTTTTCTCTGGGTATATGCCCAGTAGTGGGATTGCTGGATCATATGGTAATTCTATTTTTAGTTTTTTAAGGAACGTCCATACTGATCACCATAGTGGCTGTATCAATTTACATGCCCACCAACAGTGCAAGAGGGTTCCCTTTTCTCCACACCTTCTCCAGCATTTGTTGTTTGTAGATTTTCTGATGATGCCCATTCTAACTGGTGTGAGGTGATACTTCATTGTAGTTTTGATTTGCATTTCTCTAATAATTAGTGATGTTGAGCAGCTTTTCATGTGCTTCTTGGCCATCTGTATGTCTTCTTTGGAGAAATGTCTATTTAGGTCTTCTGCCAAGTTTTGGATTGGGTTGTTTGTTTCTTTAATATTGAGCTGAATGAGCTGTTTATATATTTTGGAGATTAATCCTTTGTCCGTTCATTCATTTGCAAATATTTTCTCCCATTCTGAGGGTTGTCTTTTCGTCTTGTTTATGGTTTCCTTTGCTGTGCAAAAGCTTTGAAGTTTCATTAGGTCCCATTTGTTTATTTTTGTTTTTATTTCCATTACTCTGGGAGGTGGATCAAAAAAAATCTTGCTGTGATTTATGCCAAAGGGTGTTCTTCCCATGTTTTCCTCTAAGAGTTTTATAGTGCCCAGTCTTACATTTAGGTCTCTAATCCATATTGAGTTTATTTTTTGTATATCGTGTTAGGGAGTGTTCTAATTTCATTCTTTTACATATAGCTGTCCAGTTATCCCAGCACCACTTATTGAAGTGACTGTTTTTTTCTCCATTGTATATCTTTGCCTCCTTTGTCATTGATTAGTAGACCATAGGTCCGTGGATTTACCTCTGGGCTTTGTATCCTGTTCCAGTGATCTATATTTCTGTTTTTGTGCCAGTTCCAAAATGTCTTGATTACTGTAGCTTTGTAGTATAGTCTGAAGTCAGGGAGTCTGTTTCCTGCAGCTCTGTTTTTTCCCCTCAAGACTGCTTTGGCTATTCGGGGTCTTTTGTGTCTCCATACAAATTTTAAGATTTTTTGTTCTAGTTCATAAAAAATGCCATTGGTAATTTGATAGGGATTGCATTGAATCTGTAGATTGCTTTGGGTAGTATAGTCATTTTCACAATATTGATTCTTCCAATCCAAGAACATGGTATATCTCTCCATCTGTTGGTATCATCTTTAATTTCTTTCATCAGTGTCTTATAGTTTTCTGCATACAAGTCTTTTGTCTCCCTAGGTATTTTATTCTTTTTGTTGCAATGGTAAGTGGGAGTGTTTCCATAATTTCTCTTTCAGATTTTTCATCATTAATATATAGGAATGCAGGAGATTTCTGTGCATTAATTTTGTATCCTGCAACTTTACCAAATTCATAGATTAGCACTAGTAGTTTTCTGGTGGCATCTTTAGGATTGTCTATGTATAGTATCATGTCATCTGCAAACAATGACAGTTTTACTTCTTCTTTTCCAATTCGTATTCCTTTTATTTCTTTTTCTTCTCTGATTGCCATAGCTAGCACTTCCAAAACTATGTTGAATAATAGTGGTGAACGTGGACATCCTTGTCTTGTTCCTGATCTTAGAGGAAATGCTTTCAGATTTTCACCATTGAGAATGATGTTTGTTGTGGGTTTGTCATATATGGCCATTATTATGTTGAGGTAGATTCCCTCTATGCCCACTTTCTGGAGAGTTTTTATCATAAATCAGTATTGAATTTTGTCAGTAGCTTTTTCTGCATCTATTGAGTTGATCATATGGTTATTATCGTTCAATTTGTTAATATGGTGTATCACATTGATTGATTTGCATATATTGAAGAATCCTTGCATCCCTGGGATAAATCCCACTTGATCATGGTGTATGATCCTTTTAATGTGTTGTTGGATTCTGTTAGCTAGTATTTTGTTGAGGATTTTTGCATCTATATTCATCAGTAATATTGGTCTCTAATTTTCTTTTTTGGTAGTATCTTTGTCTGGTTTTGGTATCAGGGTGATGATACATTCATAGAATGTGTTTGGGAGTGCTCCTTCCTCTACAATTTCTGGAAGAGTTTGAGAAGGATGGGTGTTAGCTCTTCTCTAAATGTTTGATAGAATTCACCTGTGAAGCCATCTGGTCCTGGACTTTTGTTCGTTGGAAGATTTTTAATCACAGTTTCAATTTCATTTCTTGTGATTGGTCTGTTCATATTTTCTATTTCTTCCTGGTTCAATCTTGGAAGGTTATACCTGTCTAAGAGTTTGTCCATTTCTTCCAGGTTGTCCATTTCATTGGCACAGAGTTGCTTGTAGTAGTCTCTTAGGATGCTTTATATTTCTGTGGTGTCTGCTGTAACTTCTTTTTCATTTCTAATTTTATTGATTTGAGTCTTCTCCCTCTTTTCCTTGATGAGTCTGGCTAATGGTTTATCACTTTTGTTTATCTTCTCAAAGAAAAAGCTTTTAGTTTTATTGATCTTTACTATTGTTTTCCTTGTTTCTATTTCATTTATTTCTGCTCTGATCTTTATGATTTCTTTCCTTCTGCTAACTTTGGGTCTTGTTTCTTCTTCTTCCTCTCATGGCTTTAGGTGTAGGTTAGGTTGGTATTTCAGATTTTTCTTGTTTCTTGAGGTAGGATTGTATGGCTATAAACTTCCCTCTTAGAACTGCTTTTGCTGCATCCCATAGGTTTTGGATCATCATGTTTTCATTGTCATTTGTCTATAAGTATTTTTGATTTCCTCTTTGATTTCTTCAGTGATCTCTTGATTATTTAGTAATGTATTGTTTAGCCTCCATGTGTTTGTGTTTTTTTATGTTGTTTTCCCTGTAATTGATTTCTAATGTCATAGCGTTGTGGTCAGAAGAGATTCTTGATATGATTTCAGTTTTCTTAAATTTACTGAGGCTTGATTTGTGACCCAAGATGTGATCTATCCTGGAGAATGTTCCGTGCGCACTTGAGAAGAAAGTGTAATCTGATGTTTTTGTATGGAATGTCCTATAAATATCAATTAAATCTATCTGGTCTATTGTGACATTTAGAGCTTGTGTTTCCTTATTAATTTTGTGTTTGGATAATCTGTCCACTGGTGTAAGTGAGGTGTTAAAGTCCCCCATTATTATTGCATTACTGTCGATTTCCTTTTTTATAGCTGTTACAAGTTGCCTAATGTGTTGAGGTGCTCCTATGTTGGGTGCATATATATTTGTAATTGTTATATATTCTTCTTGGATTGATCCCTTGATCATTATGTAGTGTGCTTTATTGTCTCTTGTAACATTCTTTATTTTAAAGTCTATTTTATCTGATATGAGTATTGCTACTCCAGCTTTCTTTTGATTTTCATTTGCATGGAACATCTTTTTCCATCCCCTCACTTTCAGTCTGTATGTGTCCCTAGGTCTGAAGTGGGTGTCTTGTAGACAGCATGTATATGGGTCTTGTTTTTGTATCCATTCAGCCTGCCTGTTTCTTTGGTTGGAGCATTTAATCTATTCACATTTAAGGTAGTTATCGATATGTATGTTCCTATGACCATTTTCTTAATTGTTTTGGGTTTATTTTTGTAGTTCCTTTTCTTCCCTTGTGTTTCCCACTTTGAGAAGTTCCTTTAGCATTTGTTGTAGAGCTGGTTTGGTGGTGCTGAATTCTGTTAGCTTTTGTTTGTCTGTAAGGTTTTGATTTCTCCATCGAATCTGGATGAGATCCTTGCCAGGTAGAGTAATCTTGGTTGTAGCTTCTTCCCTTTCATCACATTAATTATATCATGCCACTCCCTTCTCGCTTGTAGAGTTTCTGCCAAGCAATCAGCTGTTAACCTTAGGGGAGTTCCCTTGTATATTATTTGTCATTTTTCCCTTACTGTTTTCAATAATTTTTCTTTGTCTTTAATTTTTGCCAATTTGATTACTGTGTGTCTCAGCATGTTTCTCCTTGGGTTTATCCTGTATGGGACTCTCTATGCTTCCTGGACTTGGGTGCCTATTTCCTTTCCCATGTTAGGGAAGTTTTCGACTATAATCTCTTCAAATATTTTCTTGGGTCCTTTTTTCTCTCTTCTCCTTCTGGGACCCCTGTAATGCCAATGTTGTGTTTAATGTTTTCCCAGAGGTCTCTTAGGCTGTCTTCATTTCTTTTCATTCTTTTTTCTTTATTCTGTTCCACAGCAGTGAATTCCACCATTTTGTCTTCCAGGTCACTTATCTGGTTCTTCTGCTTCAGTTATTCTGCTATTGATTCCTTCTAGTGTATTTTTCATTTCAGTTATTGTATTGTTCATCTCTGTTTTTTTTTTTTAATTTTTTTTTTTTTTTTTTTTTTTGCCGTACGCGGGCCTCTCACTGTTGTGGCCTCTCCCGTTGCGGAGCACAGGCTCCAGATGCGCAGGCTCAGCGGCCATGGCTCACGGGCCCAGCCGCTCCACGGCATATGGGATCCTCCCAGACCGGGGCACGAACCCGTATCCCCTGCATCGGCAGGCGGACTCTCAACCACTGCGCCACCAGGGAGGCCCCATCTCTGTTTTTTTGTTCTTTAATTCTTCTTGATCTTTGTTAAACATTTCTTATATCTTCTCGATTTTTGCCTCCATTCTTTTTCCCAGGTCCTGGATTATCTTCGCTTTCATTATTATTCTGAATTCTTTTTCTGGAAGGTTGCCTATCTCCACCTCATTTAGTTATTTTTCTGAGGTTTTATCTTCTTCCTTCATCCTGTATGTAGCCGTCTCTGTTTTCATCTTGTCTTTCTTTCTGTGATTGTGTTTTTTATTCCACAGGCTGCAGGATTGTAGTTCTTCTTGCTTCTGCTGTCTGCCCTCTGGTGGATGAGGCTCTCTAAGAGGCTTGTGCAAGTTTCCTGATGGGAGGGACGGGTGGTGGGTAGAGCTGACTGTTGCTCTGGTGAGCAGAGCTCAGTAAACCTTTAATCTGTTTGTCTGCTGATGGGTGGGGCTGGGTTCCCTCCCCCTTGGTTATTTGGCCTGAGGTGACCCAACACTGGAGTCTACCCAGGCTCTTTGGTGGGGCTAATGGCACACTCTGCGAGGGCTCACGCTAAGGAGCACTTCCCAGAACATCTGTTGCCAGTGTCCTTGTCCTCATGGTGAGACACAGCCACCCCCCTCCTCTGCAGGAGACAGTCCCACACTAACCCGTAAGTCTGGTTCAGTCTCCTATGTGGTCACTGATCCTTCCCTTGGGTCCCGATGCACACACTACTTTGTGTGTGCCTTCCAAGAGTGGAGTCTCTGTTTCCCCCAGCCCTGTCAAAGTCCTGCAATCAAATTCCACTAGCCTTCAAAGTCTGACCTCCTAGGAATTCCTCCTCCCATTTCCAGACCCCCAGGTTGGGAAGCCTGACGTGGGGCTCAGAACCTTTACCCCAGTGGGTGGGCTTCTGTGGTATAAGTGTTCTCCAGTTTGTGAGTTACCCACCCACAAGTTATGGGATTTGATTTTATTGTGATTGTGTCCCTCCTACCATCTCATTGTGGCTTCTCCTTTGTCTTTGCATGAGTTTTGTCTTTGGTGAGTTCCAGTGTCTTCTTGTTAATGATTGTTCAACAGTCAGTTGCGATTTCAGTGTTCTTTCAAGAGGGAGTGAGAGCACGTCCTTCTACTCCACCGTCTTGAACCAATCTCCATACTGTAGCTTTAATTTGCATTTAAAAAATATATTTATATGTGCATTGACACCATTTTTAGATTGAACGCTTTGAAAATTATTTCTTTTTGGGAGAAGTGTATCTGTGTGTGAGTTGAGACTGGAGGGCCTCAGGAAGAATGAGGAGGATGAAGCATAACTTGAACTCACATTGGTGGAGAGTTCACTCTGGGGGAGATGGGATTTGGAGCAATGATACTGTTATACTGTTTTCCTAAATCCTTCTTTGTAGGGGTATAGTACTTCTAGAAATTACTGAAGCCTAGCAGTTATTATCCTGGGGTGGGGTGGGGCTGAGGGTGGAGATTTGTATATAAGAGGTGGAATTTTCTGTAAACACGTGGACATCAGGCAGTTGTTCTGAAATGGGAGAGGCCATCTAGGAGAAAACACAGGTGGGAGTTTGGAGTGGAGTTTGCAAGCAACCATGCAAAAGAGTAAGTCTTGATATTTCAAGAAATATCAAATAGGAGACTAGATTTCTTACAATTACCCAAGATGGAGGTTTGAATTATTTTATTTATACTTTTTTTATATCTCATGTATTCTCCCTGTGTCATAGATATCGCAAATATTTTCCTCCATTTATTGTATCCTTTTTTAATGTTTATGGTGGCTTTTGTTTTTTGATGTATAGGCATATTTTTTTCTTTTATGATTTTCATCTTTAGTGCCTGGCTGTTATTCACATTTTTCCAGGTGAAATTTTTAATCATTTGGCTACGTTTTTTAAATGGCAGTGAAATTCTGTGAATTTGATTAATTTAGGTAAAATTGACATTCTTGTGGTGTTGAATTTTTCAATTTGAGACATATTACATCTGTCCTTTTTTAATTATTTTGTTAAATTTTATATTGGACTATAGGTGATTTACAATGTTGTGTTAGTTTCAGCTGTACAGCAAGGTAACTCAGTTATATATATACTTATATCTATTCTTTTTCTAATTCTTTTCCCCTTTAGGTTATTACAGAATATTGAGCAGAGTTCCTTGTGGTATACATTCAGTCCTTGTTGGTTATCTATTTGAAATAAAGCACATCTGTCCTTTTAATTTTTTATGTTTTTCAGAAAATTGTTCTACTTGTATTGCCTTTGCTTTCTTTATGCAAGTCCTGCATATTCCTTAAGTTTATTCCTAGATATTTTATATTTTTTGTTGCTTTGTTTTGTAATTTCTAATGGACTAATATTGAAATGTAAGGAAACTATTGATTTTTAAGTATTAATTAGTAAAAAGCTAGTTTCTTACTAGTTTTTTTTTTTTTTTTTTTTTTTTTTTTTTGCGGTATGCGGGCCTCTCACTGTTGTGGCCTCCCCCGTTGCGGAGCACAGGCTCCAGACGCGCAGGCTCCAGACGCGCAGGCTCAGCGGCCATGGCTCACGGGCCCAGCCGCTCCGCGGCATATGGGATCCTCCCAGACTGGGGCACGAACCCGTATCCCCTGCATCGGCAGGCGGACTCTCAACCACTTGCGCCACCAGGGAGGCCCCTCTTACTAGTTTTAATAGTCTTTCCAGTTGTTTTTCCTGTTGGTCTAGGATGGCAAACATCAGCAGTAAATAATAATGATTTTGCCTTTTCCTTTTCAAAAAATAAATATCCCTTGTTTTGTTAGCTTCTCTGCATGTGTTTAGCACTTCTAGAATGATTTTAAATCACAGTGGTAACAGGATCCATTCTTGCCTTATATCTACTTGAAAAGAGAATGTCTTTGTAGCACTGGTTCTCAAAGTCCCATCTCATATTCTTTAAAAAAAGAGTTCAGTAGTCATATATATTTTGGAGACAAATATTAATATGTTTAGGGCTCTGAAATATCTGTAGTAAATATACTTGTTTAAATTTGTTTAATATATGCTTGCCACTTTCTAATAGTATTTAATAATGAACTATAAACTCCTCATCTCTTATTTTTTTAACACAAGAACTACAGTCTTATTCAGCTAGTGCTCTGCATGTTAAGTGTGTTACTGGATTTGGTTTTAAACAATTTTAAGCCTACTTTACATAATTCCTTTGATTCCTATTTTACTAGTAATTGAGTGATAACTCTTACAAAATACATTTTAGTATTTACTTAAGATGATTTAAATGCATTTTCCTTTGATCAGTGTGATAATTCTTATTAATAGATTTTTTATATTAAACTATCTTTGAATTCCAAAAATGAGCCATTCCATGACCATGGGGTTTCCTATCTCTGGTATTCTTCTTGTTTGCTAATATTTTATTTAACATTTCTGGATTTACTCTCACAAATGTTATTGATCTCTGGTTTTCTTTAACATGTTGTTATCAGCCTTAAGCCAGGTTTATAAAATGAATTTCTCTGTACCCCAGACCAGTATTGTAGCATAAAAATTCTGTTTCTCAAATATTTGAAAGAACTTGCTGGTGGAGCACATAGGGTCTGATACATATTTTGGAAGTAGTTCTTTGACAACCCTTTCAGTGTCTTTCATGGTATATCCAGATTTGCTCTTTGGTCAGTTTTTGTGGCAGGTTGAGTGCATCAAAGGACCCAGTTAGTGATATCCTTGTATCCATGTTCCTTGAAGTGTGGCTTTGCAGCTCTTCTATCAAAATGTGAATTTCCTTTCTCAGCACCTTAAATCTTGGCTGATCTTGTACCCTGCTTTAGTCAGTAAAATCTAATAGAAGTGACAATGTTTCATTTCCAAGCTTGGGCCTCAAGTAGCCGTGTGTAATTCTGCTGTTGCTCTTGGAACCCTGCCACCTCTATGTGAATAAACCCAAACTAGCCTGCTGGAGAATGAGAGAGCACATGGAGGAAACTGCAGTGTCCCATCCAAGACCATCCTAGACCGCCTGAAGACAGTCATCTGCTAAACATGTGCAAGATCCCAGGAAGATTAGCAGAGCTGCCTAATCAATCTGCAGCTGACTGCAAACTAATGAGTGAGCCCGACAAGATCAGAAGAACCGCACAGCTGACACACAGACTCATGAGCAGTAATAAATGCTTATTGTCTTAAAATACTGACTTTATTATGCAGCTATTGTTAACTAATAGTTATATTTCCTTAGAAAATTATCCTTTATGATGATAGTTTTAAAATTATTGCAATAGTTTTATATGGCTTTCTCTTATGAATTTTCTGTATTTCCTTCATATTTGTAGTAATACCTTCTTTCTTTATGTTTTTACTCATTTCCTTTTGTGTGTAACTATGTCTTTAGTTTTGCCAACGTTCTATTTTATTGGTCTTTTCAAATAATACACTTCTAAAATATACTTAACTGTAATATGCTCCAGTATATAATTCTCTTATTTCTTCTCATATTTTCTTTTTTATATTTTCCTGGAATTTATTCTGTTCCTGTTTTTTTCTAAATTTTTTCAGTTAAATTCTGATATCATTTTTGTTATTTTTTATTTAATAAAAATGCATTAAGTCTATGAATTTTCCTCTCAATTCAGCTTTGGCAGAATCTCGTGTTTTAAGGTACAACATTGTCATCTTTTTTATGTCTTATTATGTATAAATTATAATTATAATCACTTTTATTTCTTGTTTCACTATAAAGCCATATAGAAAATGAATTTTTGGTTTTTAAGTGTCTTTGAAGTTTTCTACTTATCCTTTAGTTATAAACTCCCAATTTTATGGCACTATGATCAGAAAATATGGTCATTACAATTTTGAGAACATGAGAATTTTTGGGTGGCTTGGGAGAGTGTTACTTTCTGAAAATAAACCCTTCAATTTTCAACCAAAACAAACCCCTTGATTTTGCTTATTAGTAAAGGGTGAGACTCTTTATAGGTCGGGTGTTCAATAATACATTGGGTAGTTAATATAATATAGAAGAGAATTATAAAACAAACAAGAAGGAGGTAATAGGAAATGGGCACAAAAAATGTTGATGGAATTGCCAGGATAAGCAGAAAGGGAAAAGAAATTCTTGTTGGCACTGGTCTTGTTTGATAATGTTGCCTTACTGTTTTAGTTTAGTTAAGGATTGTGTAAGTCAAGACACCCTGAATGTTGTCCCATCCCCCATCCTACACCCACTCATCCTAGTCCATGGGAATATAACTTTTATCACTTGGGGAAAAACAGCAATTTTGCCAGCAGTTACCAATAGGTATAACAGTCATGGTGTGGACCTGCATGTAGGTTCTGTCACCTAGCCTGCCCTGGGGAGAAAGCTATGGGGTGCCCCACCTGGGTGGCTAACTGGGAAGACATGGTTCATAATGAGAACAGCCAGGCAGTAATGGTCTAGGATGCCTAGATACAAGAAACCCACCAACACTTGCAAATGACTTTTACCAACAATAAATAAGATATCCATATCTAAATTCAAACTTCTATGTTATATACAAGCTATATTCTTAATATATATTGATATGATCCCAGGTGATAATTTTGCTGCTATTCACATCTTTGTCAATGAAAGACTGGATATAAATTTTTACCAGAAAATCAAAAGGAATTTCAGATCTCTTCACTATAAAAAATACAATACTTTCTTCTTTTTATCTCTGACATTTTAAAAAAATACAGTTTTATCCAGTTTTGTTAGTTTTTAATATTAAAGAATAGGAGAAGAGAAGGGAATTAGTTATGGCTTGTTAATCAGCTGGGTCAAACCATGCTTGTCAAATGGATGATTTGAAGGAGGTAAAGTACTTTGAAAGAAATAAATATTGTGTAACAGTAAATCTTGACTAGACTCTGAAATAGATAAACAGAGAGTAAAATTATTCAATCTTTTTTTAGGGGAAGAAATGCTTCTTTGCACATCAGGAAGGAAACCACCAGGGGGCCTAGTAGTGTACAGACTTGGTAAGTTGAAGTTCGAGGTTAATATGGCTGCATCCTTCTACCCTGTGTTAAGTTGCTAAGAGCCCTTAACAACTGCAGATATCAGGGATTATTTCTGTTTTTCTTTTTTCTTGCTAGATGTTTATGAAAATGAAAAAAAACCCCAACATATTTAAACAAAATTCTATACCTGAGGTAGAAAATCTAAAGTCCAAAGGGCTGAATCTAGGCCTTTGCTTAATAATTATTCCATGTATGAGGACAATTCTGAAAACAAGTCTATTTTATCAGTAGTTGCAGGTTCAACTTCAGTAGCATTTTTAGTGGGGGTAATTATAACCTACATGACAATGAATATAAATGAGTAAGCAGTAACTTGTGACTTTGTTGCTGATTGTATCTGTCAGGGTTTGGGACAAGTTTTAGAAATCACCCTATAGAGGACCCTGTCCTCCATGTACCTCCTAGGTCCTTGTTTAATGTTTCTTTGTGTCATTCGCCCAGCTTCTATAGGCCTTTGCTTTTAGCCACCCACACCTCTCCGAGGACTGACCTTGTGTCCCTGGAGTCACTTTCTCTGCAAGCACAGTGTGTCCCCCTGCACCCACAATGTGGCCCATAGCCAGTGACAGATGGTGTGAGTGTCTGAAAGCCCAGCTAGCTACCTTGCCTCAACTTAGGTCAACCTCTGAGATATAATTTATCACTAGAGCACTTCTGTGAGATCTGGCTGAGACTGGAACTATGCCTACAATTTTACCCTCACTTGGCTTCTTCCCTTTCCCAGTCCCACTCCCCCAACCCCTTAATGCTTTCTCCTAGAAGCACTTCATTAATAAATTACTTGTGTAC
Organism: Mesoplodon densirostris; assembly: GCF_025265405.1. Classification (NCBI taxonomy): domain Eukaryota; kingdom Metazoa; phylum Chordata; class Mammalia; order Artiodactyla; family Ziphiidae; genus Mesoplodon; species Mesoplodon densirostris. The sequence continues at coordinate 93,546,707 of NC_082664.1, read as the reverse complement.
AAATGCTCATCTCAGACCTGCTTCTGGAAAATGTGACCCAAGACACAGCTTAAGTACTTTAAGAAGGGATTTAATACAGGGAAGTAGGTGCTATCAAAATCATTGAAAGAGAGCAGAAATCAGAGGCCACCCTTAATTTTAAGAATATACTGCCACAGGGGACTTCCTTGGAGGTCCATTTGTTAAGACTCTGCTCTTCCAATACAGGGGACGCCAGTTTGATCCCTGGTTGGGGAACTAAGATTTCACATGCAAGCTGCATGTCGTGGCCAATCAATCAATCAATCAATCAATAAAATAAAAATAAAATAAAATAAAAGAATATACTGCCATAGTTATAATCCAAGGGAAGCTACTGCCACCATGAGCACAACCACTTCTCAGCAGCTAAAGCTGGTGACTAGACATCAGAATACTATGCCTGGCTACTGTCATGTAGACAGGGTCTTTAAGACCCTTTAGACCATGTCTAAAGACATGGGTCTTTAAGATGTTGCTTCCAGCTGGAATTATCTAAAATCTAGAGCACATTGGGTCTGACTCAGTTCCAACTTCCTGCTCATGATACTGCAGCTAACTTGCAGAGCCTATTTTAAATGTAGAACCTAGCTGCAAGGGAGTCTGGGAAATGTATTTTTTACTTCTTAGTTTCCGCAGTACAGGAAGACACCCTAAAAGTAAGTAGAAACAGTAACTGGTGGCTAATTGATCATAATCACAACACTAGGGATGACAGGAAATGAACCAACATGCATTAACTTCAGGGACCTTGTGTGTAATGTGTTTTGCCTGGGACATGTGTCTGCTACTCTCAATTCCTACTCTACCCCAGAGCTGGCTAATTGGTACTCATCTTTAATGTTTGCTTTACATCAGCGTTTTTCAAACTGCAGGTTATCACTAATTAAAGGGTCATAAAATTACTATAGTAGGTGTAGTAGGTATTTTTTAGCAAGAGAAAAAGTATAGAATTAAATGAAATAGAATAGAAAAATTGTATTGTTTCATGAGATGTTTCATGTCTGTTTTGGTTTTGTGTGAATAAGTGGGTTGCACTCTAGATTATATTTCTTAGTGTGGATCATGGTCAAAAGGCTTGAAAAACAGTCCCTTAAATGTAACTCCCTCAATTCCATGGTATTTTAAGTCTGCGTGTGGTACCTCTCCTGTGTATTGCAGGGAACTCTGATTCACTCATGACAGTCCTTATTACACACACACACACAAACACACACACACACACACACACACTCCCAGAGGAGAGGTCAGATACTGTATTTGTCTTGCTTTCTGTTACCTTGGCATGAGGTCTGTCACATAGTAGCTTTTTACATCTGTTGAATGAATAAAGGAAAAAGGAATTGTTTTGGACCCTTGTACCATTTAGCTAACTCCTAGGATTCGTAAGAAGACTCAAGACTCAGAGAAGACTTTGAAGAAGTACATAAGCTAGAAATAAGATTAGTAACAGGAGAACTGAAAGGATATCCCAGCACAGATCAACCAGTAATATAGAGCAAAAGCATCATGGTTCCTCTTCACAGAGGAGAAACTCTGACCAGATCAGCACAGAGACTCCTCCTCTAGCCTCACTGAAAAAGCTGGTCACCAGGTCCTTAGTGCAGGGGAATAGGAAGCATGTGAAAAACACATTGCAAATGGGTTTGTGTAATTTATTGACTAAAGTTCTCATCTGAGTGTGGGTTCCATTATTCTCAAAAAGTCTTTATGTATTCCCTAGGAAGTCTTGAATCAACGAACCCTTAATGGAATGATATGTAGATCATATCATTCCATTAGGGGTTAGGTGTTCCTACCTAACCACAGAGTGAAGATTCTTGTGAGTAAAGCCAATAAACAGTCTCTTACCCCTTGGAGAATTCTTCTGGAGGGTGGGTATGTGCAACTGCCATGTCACCTAATGAAATGTACTGATGGTGAGTTGAGTCATAGTACAACAATATATTAAAAATAATAAATTAATAAAGTCAGCATATATTAAATGTTTATTATGTGCCAGTGACTGTGCTAAGAATGTTATGTCATGTAATTCTTACAACTCTGGAAGGTTTTAGCCATATTTTACAGGTCAGAAAACTCAGATTCAGAGAGAGTAACTAACTTGCTCAAGGTGGTGGAGCTAAGGCCTGGCAGTGGGGACTCAAACCCAGATCCATCTCACTCCTGCGCCTATGCTCTCAACCACACTGGCAAATCAAGTGGTGACTAATTGTCTAATCCCTTTTCTAGCCCTTAAGTATTGCCTTCTGCTTCTTTGTGGCCCAAGATCTATTTTAATTTTTCCTGTGGTTGATGACCCATGATATAAGATTCCACATTCATATACTATAATTGCAAAAAGCTTATGTGGATGGCCAAGAAAAACTTCCCCTTCAGATTGCAATCACTTGGAAACACTTGCCTTTACTCTCTAAGCTTGGATTTACGGTTGGAATGCATAAGCATTCCGAGTTATTCTGCTTGTTCATTTATTTAAAAACAAATTTGTTGAGTACTTACTACGTGTCAGGCAGAATTCTAGACATTGGAGATACTGACCAAGTCCCTTCTCTGACAAAGTTTACATTCTCATATCGACATTATCTTACTGGAGGAGATAGATAATTAAATTTCAATTTGATGTCTATAATATAAAAGGTGGTAGGGGGAGGGGCAATACAGTGGTAGGGGATTAAGTGATATAAACTAAATATTATGTATAAAATAAGCTACAAGGATATATTGTACAACACAGGGAATACAGCCAATATTTTATAATAACTCTAAATGGACTATAACATTTAAAATTTGTGAATCACTATATTGTACACCTGTAACATATAATATTGTACATCAACTATACTTCATTTAAAAAAGTGGTAATAAGTACTAATAAAACCAATATTGAGAGATAGTGGCAGCTGTATATGTGTGTGAGTGTGTAATGTATGTTTTCTGGAATGGTCAGGGTAGGCTTTTGTGATAAGATGACATTTGAGAAAGGATATAAAAAAATGAGAGAGTCCTGTGGATATGTGGGGTAGCATTTTCAAGGCAGAGGACCAACCAGGGTAAAGGCCCTGGGGTAGAAGTGCATTTGGCTAGTCTGAGAAATAGCAAGGAGGCGGATTTCACTGTAGTTAAGTGAGGAGGAAATGGTAGAGATAAATGTAAGATAATATTTGGTCTTATAGACTCTGGTCAGGACTCTGGAGTTACTCACAGTGAGACATTATAGAACATTTATCAGGGGAGTAGCATAATCTGAGTTACTTTTCTGAAGGATCACTCCTGTTGATGGAGGGAGGCTATAATAAAGGGAGGCAACGATGGAGGCTGAAAGCCAGCCAAAAGAGGAGGCTATGGGAGTACCCCAGGTGTAACAAGGATTGGATTCACACGGCAGTGGTGGAGCTGGAAGAAAGAGGTGAGAACCTGGATATAATCTGAAGAGAAACTTATAGGATACAGAGTTCAGGTGAGTGCACGGGGCTGGAGATATTTCAGGGGAGTTGTCAGCATAGAGATGGGACTGAATGAGACATTTGAAGAAGGAAGGTAGAGCGAGGGAAGAAGAGGTCTTAGGATTGAACTCTGGGACACCAGTGTTCAGAGGTCAGAAAGATAAGGAGGGGCTGACCAAAATGGCTGAGAAGGAGTGGACAGTGATGGACAAGGGAAACCAAAAAGTGTGGCATTCTGGCCAGAGCCAAGTAAAGAAAGTGGTTCATGAAGTGAGGGATCAACTACATCAGATGCTGCTGAGAGGTTGAGTAGGACAGGTTTTAGACGATTGAGGATTTCCCGTTAGATTCGACAACATTGAAACTGTAGACAATTTTGATAAGAGCTGTTTAGGGGAGTAGTGTCATAGAACAAATGAAAAGAGGGTGTTGAGATAGCAGGAGAGATTCAGTGAACTTGAAGAGATGGCAAAAAAAAAATTCTCAAACTAAATGCAGAGGAAAAAGAATAATAAATTAAAAAAACCAAACAAACTGGGCTTCCCTGGTGGCACAGTGGTTGAGAGTCCGCCTGCCGATGCAGGGGACACAGGTTTGTGCCCCAGTCCAGGAATATCCCACATGCCGCGGAATGGCTGGGCCCGTGAGCCATGGCCGCTGAGCCTGCGCGTCCGGAGCCTGTGCTCCGCAACGGGAGAGGCCACAACAGTGAGAGGCCCGTGTACCACACACACACACACACACACACACACACACACACACACACACACACACACACACACACACACACACACAAAACCCAATCAGAAAAGAATGTCCAAAACCTGCAGGATAATTTCAAAAGGCATAATATACATGTAACTACAATACCAGAAATAAAGCAGAAGAAATATTTGAAGTAATAATGACCAGGATTTTTCCAAAATTAATTACAGACACCAAATCACAGAATCAGAAACCCAGATAACAACAGGCAGGATAAGTACAAAAAGACTGCCCTTACACACATTATATTCAAACTGCAGACAAAGAGAAGATTTTGAAAGAAACCAGAGGAAAAGAACTCTTACCTATAGAGGAACAAGGATAAGAATTACAACAGAACTTCCCTGGTGGTCCAGTGGTTAAGACTTCATGCTTCCACTGCAGGAGGTGCAGGTTTGATCCCTCATTGGGGAAGTTCTGTGTGCTGTGGTGCAGCCTAAAGAAAGAAAGAAAGAAAGAATAACAACAGACTCCTCATCATGTAAGAAGGAAGCAAAGTACTTAAAGTGATGAAAGGAAAAAAAAAACCCTACCAACTTAGATTCTGTATCCAATGAAGTTATCCTTCAAAGTGAAGGAAAAATAAGATTTTTCTCAGGGAGATAAAACAGAAAATTCATTGCCAAAGACCTGTCCTTCAAGAAATATTAAAAGAAGTTCTTTAGGGAGAAGGGAATTCATATTGTTAGAAACTTGGATCTATATAAAGCAGGGAGAAGCATCAGAGAAGAAATAAATGATGATGTATAAAATCATTTATTTTTCTTATTCTTAATTGTTCCAAAGGATAGCTGTTTGTTTTAATTAATGATAATAGCAATGCATTGGGTGATAATGTCATACAGATAAGTGAAGTGAAGGGCAGTGATGTCATAAGGCACAGGGAGATGAAGGGGGCTACTCAGTTATGAGGTGCCTGCACTGCATGTGAAGTGGAACAGTGTCATTTGAAGGTGGACTTAGATTAATTATAAATGTGTTTTGCCAACTCTAAGTCAACCATTCAAATTTCTTTTAAAAGAAGTATCATTGATAAGAGAGAAAATGGAATTATATAAAATGTTCAATTAATACCAGAGAAGGCAAAAAAAAAAAAAGAAAAAGAAAAAAAGAAACAAGGAATAAATGCAATGAATAGAAAACAGTTACAAAGATGGTAAATAAGTTTACATTACATATCTTTGCATATACCATTGCTTGTTTTAAAGGACTTTTTCATTACCCTCCATCTCTCAGTTCCAAACAGATCAGGTGTGAGGGTACCCGCTGCATTTGTGGGAACAGTTCTCACAGTTCCCACATCTGTGAGAACACAGAACAACAGTGCCCTCAGTTTGGGTTCCTTTGCCTATTCCTGGGCCTCTTTTGCCTTTGCCACCTCCTTTGTGCAGTTGACTTGAATGGAACCCGGGGAGTCTTAGACCAGAGGGAAAACCCTTGACCAATGTTGGGGAAGAATTGTTTATGCCAAAGGGAGATGCTGACTGTTCTGCTCATTTCTCTGCCCCACAGAGCCCTCAGGAAAGATGTCTCACTCAGAATTTTCTGATAAGCTAATGTGGGTAGGAATGACAATAAACCCTTGGGGAAATAACCATACAATTCATATCCTGGAATTCCATGACACCATCGACCCATGAGAATAATAAGCAAGTTCTGGCTCTGTGCTTCCCCCACTGGAATAGTCTAATTTCCAGGTGCATTTATCAAATGTTAGTTTTGCTATAAGTCATATACCATAAAGCTTCAAGAGTTGATATTGATCCAATGAGTAATCATTCGATAAATATTGTCAATTGACGTAATGTTCAATTTTTGGATTCATATGGAGTAAGTAAAAGGGCTCTTGCCAGTGCAGGACCTTCAGAAATATTTCCATGTTTTTTCTCCTCAAAGATCTCCTTCCCATGGTGCCTTTCTACCTGTTCTTCCTCTATTAAAATTCTATTTTTAATCTTTATTTTTACTGTAGAATTAACATAGGCTCATTTTGTCGCAGTAAAAAATATGCAAGTGATTCACTGTCATATTTATTTGTCACTGAATTGAGTCCATTCTTCATATCCTATATAGAATTAACATTTAACTTGATCATGATAAATGTGTTTTCAAGTACTGAGAAACAATTGCCTAGAGTTATGACATTCTGGAGTGACAAAAGATCCAGTTCTCACTCTTCGGTTTTTCCTAGGGATTCCAAGAATGTCTGTTAGGAAAAAAATAGAATCTGCCTTTATTTTCCATACTCAACAAATACTGGTCAGTTTATTTGCCTTCAGAGGTCCATCAAATATTAATCATTGTAAATTATCATTGTAAATTACTACAGCTTCAAGTTCCCAAGAGGGCATTTAAAATGTTTCCCATATTTTAATGCATTCAGATGCTTTAAAATAATTAGATCAAAATTTCCTAAACTGATGTTCCACGGATGTTAATAGCTTGCCACAAAAGTTTTTGCTGAAATATTTTTGAGAAATTGTACTAAAATAACTTTAAAAGTATAATATACTAATATACATAATAAATTTCTAGAAAGGGGTGTATTGTTAAATACTTGGACAGTGTCTAATAGTTTTTAGAAGTTTTTAGAAGTCCCTGCATGATGAGTTATCAGTTAACAGGCAGTTTTATTATTAATTTTTAGTAAACATTTTCAAGGGAAACTATGGTAATATATTAAAATTCAAGAAGTCTGAACTCACAAAATACCTTAGTAACCTTGTTTGTGTTGTGTTTGTTTTTGTGCATGAGGCAATCACTAATCATGTAGTGACTTGGCTTGAAGATAAGATGATGAAGTTTATGATAGAACCAATATTCTGGCTGATTAGAAGAGATGAAAAGGTTCTTAGGACAGATCAAATACTTAGAGAAGGAAGCTGGAGGTGGGGATAGGTGGGGGGAGATTCTTGATAAAGAACTTGGAAGTTGGAAATAGGTCAAGGGGTTGGTGAAAGGAAGAAAAGAAGAAATGAACTGACTTCCCCAAAGCGATACAAAAGATCAGATCTTTTGTATCTGATCTGGATCTGTGTACTGGATCTGTAGCTGGATCTGTAGAGAGAACATCCAGAAATGAAGCAGCAGCATCCACTTCTTGCCCCAGAATATTAAGGAGCCTTCTCAATTGTTGGCAGTTTATGGAATCCTATTGTCCTAACCTGAGGAAGAAGAGAAATATCCATGGCAGTTGGTATAGACTCCTTGCTGAGAAGAATGGAGGTGGCCAGAGAGAGCTCATACATGGTGAATAGGGAAGAATGCATTTCTCCTGGATTATATTTCCAAAACAAGATGGCCTGTGCTAACCCAAGTTGCTGCTATGTCCTTTGGCAGGTTAACGTGGAATGAATTACGTTGCCTCAGGAGACACAGACTGTTTATCAAGTGGTTGCACTCCGCAGAAGGGAGCTGAAGGGCATGTAGCAGAAAATAGTGAGTTTGGAGTAAAAAAGTCTGGGTCCCAGTGTAGGCTGTCGCTCACAAGTAGTGTGACTTGGGACAAGTTACTTAACCTTCCTAAATCTGTGGGTTGTTTGTTTGTTTTTTTTTTTCATTTCTAAAATGGGGATGGTGTCTGCTTATTCAGAACATACTAAAATGTCTAGAATAGAATTTTGCACGTAGAAGTCACTTATATGAATACACTTTAAAAGCTCCAAATATCTTTAATTAAACTCTGATTAAAACTAAAACAAGAGGTCCACAAATTATTTCAAGTGAGAAACTTCAGAGACTAAGAAGCAACATGGTTTTAAAACATCAAAACATGATATTTTGGAAAAGAGAAAACTATGGAGCTTCATTCTCTTAGTTCATAGTCCCAGTGCTCACTTTCCCTGCCTGTCTCCCTCGTCCCAGCACGGTTTTTTTTTAGGAATAGTTTCTGGCTCTGGGGGATTCCACACCAACATGGTTCAGGTCCTTATATTCTGAGTAGACACAAAGCTTCACTCAGGAGAATGAATCAGCCTATGCCCAGAAGGGAACACATGTTGCAGCAGCCCTGATGCTGGAGCCTGGCCACAACACAAGGAGTGTGATGGCAGCACAGCAGCAGGCGGCCTGATGGGCAATATGGATATTCTCACTGTCCACATCCTCTCAGCACCCTGTCCAGGGAGCTTTAGGCAGGACTACTTCCTTTCTTAAGGCAAGTCCATTGACTAACAATCAAACTTGGGCTCAAATTTGACCAGTGCTTTAAAATATAGTGATTAATAGAAAATTTGGGATCTATTAAGACCAACATATCAGGAAGCAATTGCCATTGGAAAGATGGTTTATTATTCACAGTTCCCAAGAGGATGGGGTAAGCCATGCCATGGCAAGGGTGCGGTTGTGGGGACACATGGGAAAGTACCAGGGTGTTTAAAAGGCAGAGGGAAAGGGAGAAACTGTTGGCAAGAGACTTTATTGTGGTTTCTGCAGCGATGGGATTTATAATTTGCATCAAAAGCGTTGTCATACCCTCCATCTAACTGGATAATTTGTATTATATTCTCATTCCATCATTGGTTTCTTGATGCACCATAATATTAAAAAGAATGTAAACTATTCTAATTAAAATAGAATTATCAGCAAACCCAGAGGCAAAGGAAGCTTTTATGTCCAGGTAGGATGGTTTTGACCATTCAGAGTTTGCACAGTGGCTGACTATGAGGAGAATTCTGAGCTTTCTGTGTGGTTACAAAGCAGGTAACTCAGAGACTAAAGAGACTAAAGATGGTAGACTTGACAATTTTGTGGTCCCCAGAGAGTAGGCTATATGTGAATGGAGTCTGAACTAAATAAACTCTATACCTATCCAACTATAGGGACCATAAGATAACAGATGGAGCAGCTCAAGGAGAGAAGACAACAGGCCAGCTTGATCCCCAGTTCAAGTTTTGGTTTTCATCTCAAGAATACCAGACCACAAAGAACTAGGCACCACTTCTGGTCACAATAGAACCAGAATACTTTCTGTGTCTCCACAGAGATAAGTTGCTGCTGACACCCCCAACATTCCTTAAACAGGGTGGCCAAAGGCTCCCTGGACAGGGCTGGCTGGGAAACTGTATGTGGAGTGAGCCATACTAGGAAGTGAGCGGAGGCAATCTTGTAATGGAACAGGGGACCCTGAAACAACGGAGAAGATCGTCATGTTGGTGCACCTAACCTAGGACAGTTCCCCGTGGTTTTCTGGTATTTATGTTACTGCTTATTTTTCTGTAGCACTGACTAATAAATTGAGGGCTGAATGGGGTGGGGAGTACCAGTCTAGCGCCCACAGGGATGACTTCTTACTTCTGACTTCGTGAGTCCTTGCTTTGGATCCTTGTCAGTTTTGTCTTCCTCTGCTACCTCCTAATCCCTCCCAGTTCACATATTTCCCTAATGATATCTGACTCACAGCTGGCCCTCTAGACAGCCTGAGGAATATTTTATACTAAGTGCCTGCATTGTTCACCTGTGTGAAATCAGTTGGGGACTTTGCACTATTGGATCATTTGTTTTTACGTTGGGCCCACCTAAGAGGACATTGGCTATACTGCTATCTAAGTTTTTCCTTTCCCCTGTGGTGTCTGGCTCCAACCTTCTGGTGATACCTCAGGGTATATCCCCTTTAGATTTGTTTTGATCACCCAACTGCCAGCTAGAACTGACTTAGATGTCCTGAGTGGTAAGATTTAATGAGTAGATTTTATTAATTCCTACATAATAGAATTTAAAAATAAGTCTTGAGAAGCATTTAAAAATGTGTCATGTATTATTTTAGGCATGTGAACTATGAATTAATGGCAATAATGATGTGTTTAAACCCATTAAATCATGTAGCTAGCTGAAAATGTTCCATAAAATAGAGTGGGAGTAATAACTGTAGGTCAAATTGAGTTCTGAAAGATGACCACACAGGGACTCGGCAGGCTCAAGAACATGAATATACTCTGAGGCAGAAATCATTTTAGTGGAATTTCCTGAGGTCCACAGAGACCATATATAGTTTATAAGACAAGGATAGTGTGAAGGTCCAGACATTCAATAACTGATGCAGGGGTCAAGTAGGATGGCCTGCTGGGATAGTTCTGCCATGTATCAGTCAGTGTTGGGCAAGTTCTGTGTGTAAAGGAATCTGCAAGGCACTGAGGAATTCACAGCTGATTGGCTCTGAGGTGCTTTTATGCATCCCATTCAGTTCTCTCATGAATCCTAGTAAGGTGGACAGAGCAAATAGTTGTCTCCCCATCTCACAGATAAAGAAATTGAACCTGTGGCACCTTTAAAATTTTAATGCACATAAGAAGCAACTGGAGCTTCTGTTAAAATGCAGATTCTGCTACTGTAGGTCTAGAGTAGAGCCTGAAATTTTGCATTTCTAACAAGTTTCCTGATGATACTGATGCTGGTGTGTGTGGTGAGATCTCACAGGGCATGAATGATTCCATTTGGTCTGGCCAGGAAAAGTCAGAAAGTTTCAAGGTAAAGTGGAGAAATCAATGGACATCATATGTTTGCTTGAGTAAGTTTTACCCTGATGCTACTGGCTAATAGTTAAAGTATTTAGTGCAGACCTCCATAATAGAACTTACCATGATGAATTGTATCTTACTGAAGACTGAGCTGCTTCCTCTAGCAACCTGTAGGTTCCTTGAAGAGAAGTAATAGCAGTGGTGTTGGTGTTGATGTTAAGAGGGTGAGGTGGTAATAAGTAACGACGTAGATGTCAATCCTGAGAATAATAGCTAAAATTTATTCATCACTTACCTTGTGTCAGGCATTGTACTAAGCCCTTCATATTGCTGCCCTTAATTGTTACCACAGTCTTTACCATGGGATAAGTACTATCACATCCCTAACCGAAAAAGAGGTATTTAAGGGCTAGAGAAGATGAGTAGCTTAGAGCTGATCTTTGAACCCAGGTCTGTCTAGTTCAAGACAAAGGCCATATCTTACTGTTCTTTGTCTTTTGACAGCTGGCACAGAACTGGAGAGGGGAGGCTCTCCAGTTCTTTGGGACCAAGATGAGGTTGGGCTTCCTCATAACTGTCACAACAATAGAATAGGCTGCCCTGATGGAGTGAATACCCTGACTCTATTTCAGAATACCCTGATTCTTGAACAAGGTGGTCAATTGGACTAACTTGATGGTTTTCCAACTGTGTTTTTCAGAGCTGCTTCAGAGGTGACCTAAATGGAGTCTAAAGTATAGGCTTAAAGGGCAAGCTCTGAACCCTCCTCTTCTTTTACCAGAGTTAGCACTGTTTTATCTGATTTGTATATTTGGGTCGGTGTAAGCTTGTGTTTGAATAAGGGTTTCTGATGCTATACATATATTCAAAATCTTCAGACCAGTTGATCTCTAAGATCTTGTCTAAAATTAACATTGTATAATTTGGCCAAGGTCTTATGCCCATGAGTGGGCAGAGCTTGGATTAGAATTCAGGTCAACTGGCCCTTTCTTTTAACCCATGCTATCCTGATGCCCAGACCTAGTATCCCCTTCCTCACACAATTCACTGACAAAGTTACTGCTCCGAGGCCCAGTAGTCTGCAGAAAAGAACTGAAGGTTGAGTAACAAAACCTGACTCCTCCACTAATTAGCTGTGGAACTTTGAGCAATTGTGTATTTATCCATCAAATATTTATTCTACCTCACTGTGGACCAGGCACTGTTTTGTGCACTGGGAATATACTGGTGAACAAGGCAGAGTCCCTGCTCTCATTGAAAGGGTGATACAGAGAGTAAAAAGTAGATAGATAAACAAGGTAATTTCTACCAATAAGGACCACCACACACGCAAAAAGAAAATAAAATGAGTAAGATCAGACTGGAAGTGAGAAGCCTCGAATGAGGATTTACCTTGGGTTATAGCAGAGGCTCATGAATAGCTCTTTACCCTTTCACCTTCCAACAGGATGAAAAATTCTCTAGAAAAAGAAATTTTAAAAAACCCCAAGGATATCCACAGCTCTTCACAGTTGGATCCATCCTTTTGGTGTTGGCTGACCGTACTCAGTGGGAAGGAACAGACATGCTCAGATCTTCTGAGACCCCATCTTCAGAAGACCTTCCCTGGGACCCTGAACAGATGCTCAGGTAGGGACAAGAAAGCCCCGGATGTGGCTCTGAAATATTCTGGTCTCCCTCCCCCTTGCTTCTCACAACCAGCCTAAGCTGTGAGCAAATGTCATAAGAAGCAAACACTGGCTTCCACGCGATTATGCTGTTTCCTCCTTCTGCCTTGCCTTGGCAGGAAGTTTGCTTTTGTAAAAAGAACACTTCACTAGGAGACCTGAGCTCCAGTTAGAGATTTGTCACTAACTAGTTGACTGGCCTTGGAGAGTCCTAAAATTTTAAAGCACAAAAAGATCTTAGGGAAATTCTTTATTTTACAGAGAAGGAAATGCGATTCCAAGAGGTCGACCTTAATTCAAGGTCATTTGGTGCGTGCAGTCAAGCCTAGACCCTCAGGTCTCATGATTTCCAGAGTGCCGTTCTTTCTATCATAAAATGTTTTTGCCCCTTATCTGGGCCTCAGGTACCTCATCTGTAAAACGAAGGGACTGACTTGACTCATGGGCCTGAACAGTGCACAGATGTGCTTTATCCAGCCAGCATGGGGTTATAAAAGTCCTTCAACGGGAGTCCTCGGGGTAGGTCATCGAGTCTCCAGTTTGACACAGACCCAGTGACTCCCTTTCATCATTCTGTCATCTGCCCAGCCCTCGTTTGCAAGACGTTAGGACCCTGGACCAGAGGATCCCTAAGATCCCTTCTAACCTTGAATGTGTCTGATCCCGAGTCTTCTCCCTTCACGTTTTTAGACAGCAGACAGGATTTCTGATGGGATAAGAGAATCCTTTGGACTGACTTTGTCCCTTTCTGGCAAAAATACCACCCATCAAATCAGAGGAGTGAGAAATTACAAAAGTTTAGTCATCTCAACCCAGGGAGGCCAAAATCTGACTAAAGACAACCTCAACTTATTAAGTTTAACTTGTAGAAAACCACCAGGCAAGATCAAGGGGGCGAGCTCCTTTGGGCTTAGGAATAAAGGGCCCCTTATAGCTAAAACTCCACCCTTTCGGGGAGACCCCTGCATCACACATGCAGAAAGTATGTGAGGCTGGAACACCATGTTTTCTGGGATGGCAGCGTCCCAGTGGATCCAATCTGAAGTTTAGTGCTGGGAGGAGTGATGTTGGCTGCAGACATTGGCTTTGAATGAAACAATGACTATGCATGCTTCAGGGAATTTTACTATGAGATCACCCCGGCTGTGCTGGGCTTTCTTCACACAGCCTGTTATCTATAACAGCAGAGTTAGAAAAGGCAGTGAGCCTTTCCCCTGCCCCACAAAGTGAAACTCCTTCTCCACCCCTGCTGTATCCCTACCCACAGAACACTGGCCTCAGATTTAAGGGGGATTTTACCTCACATCTCTCTGCAGTCAAAATGCAAATTGCTGCGTGGCTTGCTCCCCCAAAGGACCCGTGTAGCCTGAGTGACACAACGTCAATTCCATTTTACCTCATCTTCCTGATCTCTTTATCCGTTCCTTTACTCATTTATTCAATAATTAATGCCTGCTATGAGTGCTTACTAGGTACCAGACATGATTCTAGTTCTTGGGATACATGAGTGAACTAATCAAGAAAAAAATTCTTGTGCTTACATTCTATCTGTGCAATAAGTAGTTATTCTGTATGTATCCTAAAAAGGTCTAGAGTTTTTATGGGTATCTTTTTTGGCTACCCAACAGTCTCTTGATGGCATCTTAAGGGATACGAAGGGTCTAACACACGTTCTCTTCGCTCACTTTTCTCCTTACACCCACAGTGACTGTGGGGAAGCAAAAATATGATTTCCCAGATTCTCCACCTCCTTTTCTTCCTCCAATTTTATAACCAGCAGAAAGCCTCAAGGCTTAATTATCATAGCCTCAACTCCCTCCCTAGCCTTCTGAATGCCCAAAAGGGGCTTTTTAAGCCCCCTGGTTTATACCTAGAGTCTAAAGGCACTTCTCCAATGTCCATGTGAAAACTCAAGCTGCCTGTAAATGAACTGGTCTCTCCACAAGCAGGTATCCATCCTGGTTTTGATATCTCTGTCATCAACACCAGTTTTTGTTCTTGTTTTCTCCCTCTCATTTTCCAGGTTTGTAACCTTGTCTTCAGTCACTTCTGATACCTCTCATGCTCAATCAGCTAACCTACCGCCTGCCTTCACCTTGTTGCTCGTGTCTGTTCCTCTCTCTTTGTTGTCACTGCCTCCCCCAGCTCTTCTCCAGCTCATTCTTGGATCAGAACATCAGCCTCGCAGGGAACCTCCCTGACTTCAGCCCCCCACCCCATTCCCACTCCAGTCTGTCCTGCACGTGGACCCCAGACGACTGTTCCTTAAACATTGCTTTCATCTCACCATTCCCTACCCCTATCAAATGTAAATCCCTTGCCAGATTTCTGAGGCCCTTCACGGTCTGACTCCCTTTTACCGATCCAATAGCTTTTTCCATTTTCCTCTACACATGCTCTCTGCTCTTAGTCAGGTGGGTCTCTTAATGTTCCTCAAACACACAAAACTCATTCCTTTTATGTTCATGCTTTTTCTCCCCAGCCTGGGCAGCCTCCTCTTCTTCCTTTAGCCTAAACAGATCACATACCTATCGTTTGGAGTATAACTCCAGTGTCACCTCCTCCATGAAGCCTTCGTTGACCAACTCAGAACTCCCTTCCTCTGAGCTTCCACAGGTCTGCAGTTCAACCAGTGTTTAGCGATCGTTTGCATCAGTCTTTAATGGTTTGTCCATTGTTTCACATATTAATCACATCTCCCCAAATGAGTCCAAGCTCTTTGGCCAGGAACACTGCACTACACCATACTACACAATTCCATACCTAAGTTTTTGAGTCTAAGCACTTTGGTTGATTGTATTTAGGTAGACTCTGTCCCAATCCACATTTCCCCATGAAATAGAACACTACTGCGCTTCATCGTCCACTCATAACTCCACCATGTCAGAGATAAATGCAAGTTTATTTTTATTAAGAAAAAAGCGTATATAACTAGCCATGTTTACCCCATCTTTTAGAATCCTTATTTATGCACACAGATACATTATGAATTTTCAGGCACATGGTTTATTCTGGTGTTCTTGGTCATATCTTTTTAAATTTGTTTGAAAATACTTATCAAATAAGAATTAATTAAACCCCTCACTTTTTTTAAACCTTCTAGTCACCTGATACCAAAGGAGGAAAATAATTCTAAAAGACTATTAGAGAGGTTCACGCATCTTCAATATGGGTGTTTTCTTGTCAGCGGGCTAAGGTTTTACAATCATTTACATCGAAGAAAAATCACTTTATGCCTGTCAACGTGAAAAATAATTTGCTTAGGAGAAACGGGAATATGGTTGTTTATCCTTTGGCAATATATGCAACTTCAAACTCAAGTGAGCTAAAAATCTGTTCCTTTCAGAATATAAATTGACTGTCAGGAGTCTGTGTACCAAATGATTATGTGCTGCATATTTCTCTCTTAATTCATGCACACCATGTATTGTATAACATTACCTCATATGCCGTAATCATCACGTGTCACATGCAAGATACATAAAATATATCATGAATGTCTCACCAGATATCAAAGCCATCCAAGTATAATTAACTTATTTACAGACTGTTTCTAGTTCTTACCCCAGAATATATAAAACATCAGATATCAGAAGTCAGTCTAAATGTTTGAATATCCTATTGTAGTAAGTTGTAATATCTTAAGTTTGCCACTCTTCGGTTATCTGTACGTTTAGTCTGGATTTCTTTCAAGTGTACTTCTTGTTTTTTAATACTTTGGAGCAGTTTAAAAGATGACACAAACAGAAACTCCTTTTCATATTGAATAGGCTCATGAACTGTGAATTATTGCCTGCGGGTCGGTCACCATTTTAATGCACCGTAGGTTTTTCCAGAGTTAAAAGGCTCTATCTTGCTTCGTTGCAGAGCAAAACTTATACTCCTTTTAATTCAGGAGAGTCCATAGGGGATAGAAAAATCTGCAGAAGAGAATGGAGCTGATTTTCTTCACAAATCTAATGGACATGTTGAGGTTTCTAGCAATTTGGGATCTGTACTACCTCAGTGGAAGATAACACCCAGAACTTGGAGGCCACAGAAGGAAAATGCATGGTGTGGCTTGGCCTCCATTGTCTTTTCAGTGCAGGGTGATTGTGTCCACAGAGCTCCAGCATAGAGAATATGAGCTCTGGTCCATGACTCTGTGCATGTCCCTTACTCACCAAGGGCACAAACCTTATAAACATACTCCTCCATCCCCACTCCATTCCCCTCTTCTTCTGACAGCTGCCTCATGTACCCTCTACTTTTCCCATGTGCATCAGTGTCTGGAACAACATAGGGGTAACACAGGCCACGCAGGTTGGGGAGACTCTGTGTCAAGAACAGTTATTTGCTCCCCTCACCGCACACTGGTTAGAATGGCCATCATCAAAAAGTCTACAAATAATAAATGCTGGAGAGGGTGTGGAGAAAAGGGAACCCACCTACACTGTTGGTGGGAATGTAAATTGGTACAGCCGCTATGGAAAACAGTATGGAGGTTCCTTAAAAAGCTAAAAATAGAACTACCATATGACCCAGTGATCCCACTCCTGGGCATATATCTGGAGAAAACCATAATTCAAGAAGATACATGTACCCCAATGTTCATTGCAGCACTATTTACAATAGCCAAGACATGGAAGCAACCTAAATGTCCACTGACAGAGGAGTGGATAAAGGAGATGTGATACATATATACAATGGATTATTACTCCACTATAAAAAAGAATGAAATGCCATTTTCAGTGACATAGGTCATCCTAGATATTGTCATACCGAGTGAAGAAAGTCAGACAGAGAAAGACAAATATCATATGATATCGCTTATATGCAGAATCAAAAAAATGGTACAAATGAGCCTATTTACAAAACAGAAATAGAGTCACAGATGTAGAAAACAAACTTATGGTTACCAGGGGGGAAAAGGGGGGAGGGATAAATTGGGAGATAGAGATTGACATATACACACTACTATATATAAAATAGATAACTGGTAAGAACCTATTGTATAGCACCAGGAGCTCTACTCAGTACTCTGTAATGACCTATATGGGAACAGAATCTAAAAAAGAGTGGATATATGTATATGTATAACTGATTCACTTTGCTGTATAGCAGCAACTAACACAACATTGTAAATCAGGTATACTCCAATAAAAGTTAATTAAAAAATAAATAAGGAACAAGAAATAAAAATAGTTATGTGCTCCTTGCCTTGGAAGAAATAGAAATTCTTCCTCTCTAGAAAACTTGCTGCTTTTAAACAAAAAGAAGTAAGAAAAAGAAGCAATCCTTACTCCTTAGAAGCCCTCACCCATTCCTACTTTAAAAAGCAGGACCTTGTGCCTCTTGAAACAAAACCCTCAGGCCAAGGGTTAAAATGTCTGAAGTTCCGAAGCATACTCAGACACTTGTTGCCAGTCAAGAATCAGTGGCTGAGTATCAGGGTTCACCAACCATCTACCCTGAGGCAGCTGGCTGTCTCCACGTTCATCCTGGTAAGTCTGCTAGGAAGAACCCCAATCTCAGGGTGGAGGAAGCCTGCGCTTTCCCAGAAGACCGCAAAGGAAAGGAAAACTCTAAGAAATCTTGCCAGCTTGGATTGTAATTTCAGCACTTTTATGATAAATTCTTGTAACATTTACTCATTTTTCCAATTTTTTTTCCCAGAAAAGGGTGCATCTCTGCCTCCCAGGGTTTTACAAGTAATGCTGACACATTTTTGTAGCAGCTGTCATTGAACGATACTTACTTTTCTCCTAGTTTTCATTATGAAGTTAGAATTCATTGATGTGGGACATATGAAGTATTTTTTTTCTGTGGTTTGAGACCATCTTGAGGCAGAAGCAATAAAGGAAATGGGTGGAGAATTGTTACTGACTCTATTGAACTTGAGTTCTCACAAATTGAACACATTATCTTTCTATAAATTTATTCTGAGCTCCCTAAATACCAAATTCCTTTCTTTTGCTCATTCCAACTTTATCTCTTCTCTTTTAAACTAATCTGAAATGTGAATTATTTTTCCTAGTGAATGACATAGAATAACTATGTGGAACAGGGATTTACAAATAATAAGTAGTCAATAAATTGTTCCAGAATGAAAGAAATTCAACTGTGGTTTTAACTGTCATGCTTAGGAGAGGTGAATTCCAACAAATCATTCTTTTCCTGCCCTTTAAAATAATGTTGACTTCTTTCTAATGCATATTTATAGTAAATTATATATAGTATAAATGAGATAGTGAAAAATCACCCATAATTGCCTCATTACAATGATAATATTTTGATGTGTATTTTTTGTATTTTATATATATAAACAACATACATACACACACATACATACAAAGAGAGATTTTATTGAGGTAACATTTGTTTATAACATTTTATAACTTTCATGTGTACAACATTAAATTTCTGCCTGTGTACCCTATAGCATGCTAACCACCAAAAATTTAGTTTCCATCCATTACCATACTGTTGATCCCCTTTACCTATTTCATTCTCCCCAAACCCTTCTCCTCTGGGAACCACTACTCTCTTCTCTATATCTATGTGTTTATTTTTGTTTGGTTTGGTTTGTTCATTTATTTTGTTTGTTTTCTATATTCCACATATGAGTGAAATCATATAGTATTTGTTTTTCTTTGTCTGACTTATTTCATTAACATAATACCCTCCAGGTCCATCCATGTTGTCGTAAATGGCAAGATTTCATCTTTTTCGCTTTTTTAGGCTGAGTAGTATTCCATTGTGTGTATACACACACACACACATATATTGTGTATATATATGTGTGTATATACATTGTGTATATGTCTGTGTATCTATATATATGTATATATAGACACACACATATATATACATACACATATATATAAGCATACATACCATGGCTTCTTTATGCATTCAACTGTTGATGGACACTTAGGTTGTTTCTGTATCTTGGCAATTGTAAATAATGCCGTGATGACTATAGGGTTACATATATCTGTTTGAATTACTGTTTTTGTTCTCTTTGGGTAAATACCCAGAAGTGGGATTGCTGGATCATATGGTAGTTCTAGTCCTAATTTTTGGAGGAACTTCCATACTGGTTTCCATAGTGGCTGCACCAATTTACATTCCCACCAACAGTGTATGAGGGTTCCCTTTTCTCCACATCCTCACAACACTTGTTTATTTCTTAACTATTTGATTTCCTATTTTTAAAATTTTCCATTATATTGTGAGCATTTTCCCAAATCATTAATGGCATGATTTTTAATAGGAATGTCATGTAATATCATATGTCATATTCATATATCATAATATATTTAACTATCACCCTTTTGTTAGTCAACAAGATTATTTCTAATATTTCAGTCTTATAAATATTGAAATAAGCATGCTGTGACCGACCTTATACAAAAATCTGTTTTTATTTATTTTTTTAACATCTTTATTGTAGTATAATTTCTTTACAATACTGTGTTAGTTTCTGTTTTATAACAAAGTGAATCAGCTATACATATACATATATCCCCATATCTCCTCCTTCTTGCATCTCCCTCCCACCCTCCCTATCAAAAATCTGTTTTTAGTTCTGAGTGTTTCCTTAGAGTTGATTTATGGAATTGAAATTACTAGGTAAATATGTATTGACATTTTAAGACATTTTTATTATATACAGTTTAAAGCATAAAGAAAATGAAAGAAGAATAAAGTGAAACCCATGTACCCATCACTCAGCCTCAACAATGATCAACTTACAAACAATCTCGCTTCTTCATCACTACCCACACTCCCACCCACACCCACACCCACAACCCTGGGAGTTTTGAAGCAGATAATACCTTCTAGTTCTATCCATGTTTTGCAAATGGCAAGATTTCATTCTTTTTTTTTTTTTTTTTTTTTTTTTTTGCGGTACACGGGCCTCCCACTGTTGTGGCCTCTCCCGTCGCGGAGCACAGGCTCCGGACGCGCAGGCTCAGCAGCCACGGCTCATGGGCCCAGCCACTCCGCGGCATGTGGGATCTTCCCGGACCGGGGCACGAACCTGTGTCCCCTGCATCGGCAGGCGGACTCTCAACCACTGCGCCACCAGGGAAGCCCTCATTCTTTTTTTTAAATGGCTGAATAATATTCCATTCTGTATATGTACCACATCTTCTTAATTCTCATCTATTGATGGACACTTAGGTTGCTTCAGTATTTTGGCTATTGTAAACAATGCTGAACATAGAGGTGCATGTACCTTTTCAAATTATTGTTTTTGTTTTCTTTGGAAAAATACTCAAAAGTGGAATTACCGAATAATATGGTAGTTCTATTTTTAATTTTTTGAAGAACCTCCATACTGTTTTCCATAGTGGCTGCACCAATTTGTATTCTCATCAATAGTACCTAAGGGTTCCCTTTTCTCCACATCCTTGCCAACACTTGATTTTTGATGTCTATTTAGTAATAGCCATTCTGACAGGTGTGAGGTGATATCTCATTGTGGTTTTGATTTAAATTTCCCTGATGATTACTGATGTTAAGCATCTTTTCATATGTCTTTTGGCCATGTTCTTGAAAAAAAATGTCTATTCAGGTCCTCTGCCATTTTTGGATTGAATTGTTTATTTTTTAAATACTGAGCTGTGTGAGTTCTTTATATATTTTGGATATTGACCCCGTGTCAAATATTTGCAAATATCTTCTCCTATTCAGTAGGTTGCCTTTTCATTTTGTTGATGGTTTCCTTTGCTGTACAAAACATTTTAGTTTGATGTAGTCCCATTTGTTTATTTTTGCTTTTGTTACCCTTGCTTGCAGAGACATATCGAAAAAAGTATTGCTAAGACCGATGTCAAAGAGCATACTGCCTATGTTTTCTTCTAGGTGTTTTATGGTTTCAGGTCTTTGATTTAACTCTTGAATCCATTTTGGGTTTTTTTTTGTATAAGGTGTAAGAAAGTGGTCCAGTTTGATTCTTTTGCATGTAGCTATCCAGTTATCCCGACACCATTTATTGAAGGGACTGTCTTTTCCCCATTGTATATTTTTGCCTCTTTTATTATACATTAATTTTATTATAGATTAATTATTATTTTATTATAGATTAATTGACCATATAAGTGTGAGTTTGTTTCTGAGCTCTCTTTTTGTTCCATTGATCTATGTATCTGTTTTTGTGCCAGGACGATATACAGTTTTGATTATTATAGCTTTGTAGTGTGGTTTGAAATCAAGGAGCTTAACACCTCCAGCTTTGTTCTTTCTTGTGATTGCTTTGGCTATTTGTGATCTTTGTGGTTCCATACAAATTTTAGGATTATTTGTTCCAGTTCTGCAAAAAATGCCTTTGATATTTTGATAGGGATTGCAATTGAATCTGCAGATTGTTTTGGGTAGTATGGACATTTTAACAATATTAACTCTTTTAATTCATGAGTGTGGTATATTTTGTCCACTTATTTGTGTCGTCTTCAACTTCTTTCATCAGTGTATTAGAGTTTTCAGAGTACAGGTCTTTCACACCCTTGGTTAAATTTATTCATAAGTGTTTTATTCTTTTTGATACAATTGTATTTTTTCTTCATTTCTCCTTCTGATAATTCATTGTTACTTTATAGATACACAACATATTTCTGAGTACTAATTTTGTATCCTGCAACCAATTCATTTATTAGTTCTAATAGTTTTTTTTTTTTTTTTTTGCTGTACACAGTCCTCTCACTGTTGTGGCCTCTCCCATTATGGAGCACAGGCTCTGGATGCGCAGGCTCAGCGGCCATGGCTCATGGGCCCAGCCACTCCGTGGCATGTGGGATCCTCCCAGACCGGGGCATGAACCCGTGTTCCCTAGCATCGGCAGGCGGACTCTCAACCACTGCGCCACCAGGGAAGCCCAGTTCTAATAGTCTTTTGGTAGTGTCTTTAGAATTTTCTATATATAGTAACATGTCATCTGTAAACAGTAAGAGTTTTAATCTTTCCTTTCCAATTGGGATGTATTTCTTCTCTTTTTCTTGTCTGATTGCTGTGGCTAGGACTTCCAAAACTATGTTGAATAAAAGTAGCAAAAGTGGGCTTCCCTGGTGGCACAGTAGTTAAGAATCCATCTGCCAATGCAAGGGACATGTGTTCAAGCCCTGGTCCAGGAAGATCCCACATGCTGTGGAACAACTAAGCCCATGTACCCCAACTACTGAGCCTGTGCTCTGGAGCCCATCAACCACAACTACTGAAGCCCGTGTGCCTGGAGCCTGTGCTCCGCAACAAGAGAAGCCACTGCAATGAGAAACCTGCACACTGCAACAAAGAGTAGCCCATGCTCTCAGCAAGTAGAGAAAAACCCATGTGCAGTAACAAAGACCCAATGCAGCCAAAAAATAAATAAATAAAATAAATAAATTTATTTTTTTAAAAAAGAGTAGCAAGAGTGGGCATCCTTGTCTTGCTCCTGATCTTAGGGGAAAAGTTTTCAGCTTCTCACTGTTGAGTATTACGTTAGCTGTAAGTTTGTCATATATGACCTTTATTATATTGAGGTATGTTCCCTCTATACCCACTATGTTGAGAGTTTTTTTTATCGTAAATGGGTTTTAAATTTTGTCAAATGCTTTTTCTCCATCTATTGAGATAATCATGTGACTTTTATTCTTTGTTTTGTTAATGTGGTACATTACCTCGATTGATTTGTAGATATTGAACTGTCCTTGCATCCTGGAATAAATTCCACTTGATCATGCTGTGTGTGCCTTTTATTGTATTCTTAAATTGCTTTTGCTAATATTTTGTTGAGGGTTTTTGCATGTATGTTAATCAGTGATATTGGCCTGTAATTTTCTTTTTTTGTGGTATCTTTGTCTGTTTTTGGTATCAGGGTGATACTGTCCTTATAGAATGAGTTCAGAAGTGTTCCTTCCTTTTCAGATTTTTGGGATAGTTTGAGAAGGATAGGTGTTAATTCTTTAAATGTTTGGTAGAAACACCTGTGAAACTGTCTGGTCCTGGACTTTTGTTTGTTGGGAATTTTAAAAAATTTCTCATTCATTTTATTACTGGTAGCTGATCTGTTTATATTTTGTATTTCTTTCTGATTTAGTGCTGGGAGATTGTATGGATCTAGGAATTTATCCAATTCTTCCAAGTTGTCTATTTTATTTTATTGGTGTATAATTGTTCTTAGTAATCTCTTAATGGTCCTTTTTACTTCTGTGGTGGTGTTTGTAACTTCTCCTCTTTTGTTTCTGATTTTACTTATTTGGACCCACTCTGGATGAATCTGGCTAAAGATTTATCAATTTTGTTGTCTTTTCAAGGAAACTGCTCTTAGTTTCATTGATCTTTTCTATTGCATTTTAAGCCTCTATTTCATTTATTTCTGCTCTGATCTTTATTATATCCTTTCTTCTACTAATTTTGGGCTTTGATTTTTCTTTTTCTAGTTCCTTTAATTGTAAGGTTAGAGCATTTATTTTAGATTTTTCTTGTTTTTTGAGATAGGTCTATATTGCTGTAAACTTCCCTCTTAGAACTGCTTTTGCTTCATCCCATAGATTTTGGGATGTTGTGTTTCCATTTTCATTCATCTCAAGGTATTCTTTGTTATACTCTTTATTTGTTGGCTCATTGGGTTGTTTAGTAGCATGTTGTTTAGACTCCATGTGTTTTTGTTCTTTCCTATTTTCTTATAATTGATTTCTAGTTTCATATGGTTGTGGTAGGAAAAGATACTTGATATGATTTCAAGTCTTAAATTTATTGAGACTTGTTTTGTGGCCTATCATGTGATCTATGCTGGAGAGTCTTCCATGTGCACTTGAGAAGAATGTATAATCTGCTTCTTTTGGATGGAGTGTTCTTTATTTATATCTATTAAGTTCATCTTATCTAATGTCTCATTTAAATCCAATGTTTCCTTTTTGATTTTCTATCTGGATGATCTATCCATTGATGTAAGTGGGGTGTTAAATTTCCCTACTATTATTGTATTACTGTCAATAACTCCTTTTATATCTGTTAATATTTGCTTTATGTATTTGGGTGCTTCTACGTTGGGTGCATAGATATTTATATGTGTTATATCCTCTTGCTGGATTGATCCCTTTATTATTATGTAATGCCCTTCTTTGTCTCTTGTTACAGTCTTTGTTTTAAAGTCTGCTTTGTCTGATGTAGGTATTGCTACCCCAGCTTTCTTTTCATTTCCATTTGCATGGAATATCTTTTTCCATCCCTACACTATTAGTGTGTGTTTTAGATCTAAAGCGAGTCTCTTGTAGGTGCATATGTATGGGTCTTGTTTTTTTTTATCCATTCAGCCACACTGTCTTTTTATTGGAACATTTGGTCCATTTACATTTAAACTGATTATTGATAGGTATGTACTTATTGCCATTTTGTTCATTGTTTTCTGGTTGTTTTGTAGTTCTTACCTGTTCCTTCCTTCTTCTCTTGTTGTCTCCTTTGATTTGATGACTTTCTTTAGTGTTACTTTTGTATTCCTTATTTATGTGTGTTACGGATTTATGTGTAAGTGTTTTGTGGTTAGCATGAAGTTCATATATAACAACCTATGCATATAGCAGTTTATTTAACTTGATGGTCACTTAAGATTGAGCACATTCTAAGAGTGTTACATTTCTATGAAACCCCCCATGTTATGTTTTTGATGTCATATTTTACATCTTTTATTTTGTGTATCACTTAACTAATTATTTTATATATAGATGATTTTGCTATTTTTTTGCTTTTAATCTTCATATTAGCTTTATAGGTGGTTGATCTACTACCTTTACTGTATGTTTGCCTTTACCAGTGAGTTTTTTTCCTCCATAATTTTCTTGTTTCTAGTTATGTCCTTTTCTTTTTCATTTAAAGAAGTCCCTTTAACATTTCTTGTAGGCTCAGTTTAGCACTGGTGAACTCTTTTAGCTTTTGTTTATCTTGGAAACTCTTTATCTCTCCTTCAGTTCTGAGTGATAACCTTGCTGGATACAGTATTCTTGACTGTAAGTTTTTTCCTTTCATTCCTTTGAATATATCATACCAGTCACTCCTGGCCTGTAAAGTTTTTGCTAAAAAATCAGCTTATAGTCTTATGGGAGTTCCCTTGTACATACTAGTTGTTTTTATTTTGTTGCTTTAAGATTAGCTCTGACTTAAAAAAATATTTATTGATTGAGTGATTTGATTTTTGGCTGCATTGGGCCTTAGTTGCAGCATGCGGGATCTTCGTTGCGGTGTGTGGGCTCTTCGTTGCACCACATGGGCTCTCTACTAGTGGCGTGCGGGCTCCAGAGTGTGTGGGCTCTGTAGTCACAGCACGTGGGCTCTCTAGTTGTGGCTCGCGTGCTCAGTAGTTGCGGTGCACGGGCTTAGTTTCCCCACAGCATGTGCGATCCTAGTTCCCCGACCAGGGATCAAATCTGCATCCCCTGCATCAGAAGGTAGATTCTTAACCACCGGACCACCAGGGAAGTCCCTCTCTTTAACTTTTGACATTATAATTATAACGTATCTTGATGTGGGTCTCTTTGGGTTCATTTCATTTGAGACTTTCTATGCTTCTTGGACTTGGATGATGTCTGTTTCCTTCACTAGGTTAGGGAAGTTTTCAGCCATTATTTTTTCAAATAGGTTTTCTGTTCCTTTCTCTGTCTTGTCTCCTTTGGTACCCCTATAATGCAAATATTAGTATGATTGATGTTGCTCCGGAGGCCCCTTAAACTATCCTCATTTTTATTTTTTATTTTATTTTATTTTTTATTTATTTTTGGCTGCATTGGGTCTTTGTTGCTGCATGTAGGCTTTCTCTAGTTGCAGCAAGTGGGGGCTACTCTTCATAGTGGCACACAGGCTTCTCATTGCAGTGGCTTCTCTTGTTGCAGAGCATGGGCTCTAGGCATATGGACTTCAGTAGTTGTGGCTCGCAAGCTCTAGAGCACAGGCTCAGTAGCTGTGGTGCGCGGGCTTAGTTGCTCCGCAGCATGTAGGATTTTCCCCAATCAGGGCTCGAACCTGTGTCCCCTGCATTGGCAGGCGGATTCTCAACCACTGTGCCACCAGGGAAGCCCCTATCCTCATTTTTAAATATTCTTTTTTATTTTTTGCTTTGCTGTTTTGATTGAGTGATTTCCCTTTGCTGATGGTTCTACTGCATCCCCTAATCTATTGTTGATTCTGTCTAGTGTATTTTTTATTTCGGTTATTAAGTTCTGATTGGCTTCTTTTTATATTTTCTATCTCTTTGTTGAAGTTCTCACAGAGTTCATCCATTCTTCTCCTGAGTTCGGTGAGCATCTTTCTGACAACACTTTCAACTTTTTATATGGTAAATTGCTTATCTCCACTTCATTTAGTTCTTTTTTCTGAGGTTTTGTCTTGTTCTTTAATTTGGAATGTATTCATGTGTCTCCTTATTATGCCTAACTCTCTGTGTTTGTTTCTATGTATTAGAAACATCAGCTACATCTCCCAGTCTTGAAAGTGTGGCCTTATGTAGAATGTGGCCTGTGTGGCCTGGTGGGGCAATCCCCCTCATCACCAGAGCTGGGTGCTCCAGGGGTATCCCCTGTGTGGGCTGCATGCGCCCTCCTGTTGTTGTTGGGCCACAGTTGCTATGGAAGCACTAGTATGTGTGGTTGGCCCCCAGGCCAGCTAGCTGGGAGTCCTGGAAGCAACTGCTACAGTTGTCTGGTGGATGGGGCTGACCCCCACCCTGACTGGCTGAGATGTTTGGCTGCAACTGCTATGGGTGTCATGATGTGCAGGGCTGGCCCCCTGGAGGGGAAGCTGCTTTGGAGGAGCTCTGATGCCAGAGATTGATAAAGATACCTTTTATGAAAACCCCTTAGATATTTCTAATTAAGTTTTACATTGCCCTTTATTTGGTTGATAATATTTTTGCAATATAAAATGTTATGGTAAAAGCCTAGTACCCTGGGGAATTCAGGAGAGGGGCAAATCAGTGCAGGACCAGGTGGCAGTGACTTGAGGACAACGTAGAGAGAGTGAAGGGTGTACTGTTAGCTTGCTTTAACAACAAGCACAACTGTATTATGATCAGCCGACATTTCCCATGAGATTTCACCATAAGAAGTGCAGGCCGCACAGTGTCATCCTCTTAGGTGTTCCCCTAAGACTGCAGGTAGCCTTTCTGTGATTTCTTGTCTCCTTCAAAGCTACACTTGATATGCATTTGAATTAGGTTTCATTTATGTCAGAATATTTAGGGTGGGACCATACGACTGTGGTTTATTCCAGGTTCCACCCTCTCCCAGGAATGGCCTTGGCAGTAAGCAAGTAGTGTCTTTATTTCACAGCTGGGAAAAACTGGTTCATAGAGAAGTTAAATAATTTATCCAAGATCAGAAATTGAGGGGAATGGCAGAGAACTTTATAACATTCTCCTATATGCAGAAATTATTCATTTTGACAATTATACTGTTTTGAAATAAGTATATTTGAAAGTTTTTTTTAAAATTTAAATTGGGGATGACTTTTGGTGAAGTCCTCAAAATTTATCTTCAGTATGTCCAGTTTTCCATTTCTTTTCCTCCTTCCCTCTTTTTCCTATCTCTGCCTACATGTGATGTTTCAACAAATGATCCCTTATCAAAACATGGTCTAGGCAAAAGAGCTGAATCTGTACCCTCGTATAAGAGAATTATTTATTAGTGTTTAAGTTACTACTTATCCCTAAGAATTATAAGTAAGTGAGTCTCTAATTGTGGAATATGGGAACTCCAAAAGCTGGGATAGAGAATTGGTGAACTGAGGTGAAGAGTAGGGAAAGAAGTTTGGAAAAAATTTCTTTTCTTGGTTCTTGGAGCTTACCATGTAAGTTCCACTTACTTCTGTGGTTGGAATATGCCTTGCAGTGACAAGCAGGATGCCGCTAGGAGACTACATCAGGAATAGTTATTCTACTTGGCTCAGGCTTTCACATTAAAAAAAATAGACTATATTTTAAAAATCAGTTTTAGGTTCACAAAAAAAATGAAGAGAAAGTACACAGAGTTTCCAAGTATCCCCTAACTGTCCCCACCCGCAGCCTCTTCCACTGTCAACATCTTGCACCGGAGTGGGACATTTGTTACAACTGATGAACCTACACTGATACATCACGATTACCTGAACTCCAGTAGTATACATTAATGTTCATTCTTGGTCTTATATGTAATATGCATCTGGGCAAATATATAATAACATGTGTCCACCATTATAGTATCATGCAGAATAGTTCTACTGTCCTAAAAATTGTCTGTGTTCTGCCTATTAACCTCTCCCTCCACCAATCCCTGGCATTCACTGATCTTTTAACTGTCTCTGTAGTTTTGCCTTCTCCCGAATGTAATATAGTTGGAATCATACAGTATGTAACCTTTCAGATTGGCTTCCCTCACTTGGTAATAATAAGGTTCTTCCATATCTTTTCGTAGCTTGATAGCCCATTCCTTTTTAGTGATGAATAATATTCCATTGTCAAGAGGTATCACAGTTTATACATCTAGTTTACCTACTGAAGGACATTGGCTCCTTCCAAGTTTTGGCAATTATGAGTAAAGCTGCTGTAAACATCCAAGTGCAGGATTTTTTTTTTAAGTAGGAGGCCATCAGCATTATTTTTTCTATGTGTATGTATGTTATACAAAATTAATACATACATATGTATGCTTAGTATACAAAATTAATAAAGAAAAAGCAAACATTTCAGTGTTCATTGTATTTTTTAACAGCTTTATTGAGGATTAATTGACATTCAAAAAAGTGAAGTGTTATTTATTTTTTATACAGAAGGTTCTTATTAGTTATCTATTTTATACATATTAGTGTATATATGTCAATCCTAATCTCCCAGTTCATCCCACCACTGCCCCACCACCTCTTTCCCCGCTTGGTGTCCATACGTTTGTTCTCTACATCTGTGTCTCGATTTCTGCCCTGCAAACTAGTTCTTCTGTACTGTTTTTCTAAATTCCACATATATGCGTTAATATACGATATTTGTTTTTCTCTTTCTGACTTACGTCACTCTGTATGACAATCTCTAAGTTCATCCACAACTCTACAAATGACCCAATTCCGTTCCTTTTTATGGCTGAGTAATATTCCATTGTATATATGTACCACATCTTCTTTATCCATTCATCTGTCGATGGGCATTTAGGTTGATTTCATGACCTGGCTATTGTCAATAGTGCTGCAATGAACATTGGGGAACATGTGTCTTTTTGAATTATGGTTTTCTCTGGGTATATGCCCAGTAGTGGGATTGCTGGGTCATATGGTAATTCTATTTTTAGTTTTTTAAGGAACCTCCATACTGTTCACCATAGTGGCTGTATCAATTTACATGCCCACCAACAGCGCAAGAGGGTTCCCTTTTCTCCACACCCTCCCCAGCATTTATTGTTTGTAGATTTTCTGATGATGCCCATTCTAACTGGTGTGAGGCGATACCTCATTGTAGTTTTGATTTGCATTTCTCTAATAATTAGTGATGTTGAGTGGCTTTTCATGTGCCGCTTGGCCATCTGTATGTCTTCTTTGGAGAAATGCCTCTTTAGGTCTTCTGCCCATTTTTGATTGGGTTGTTTGTTTTTTAATATTGAGGTGCATGGGCTGTTTATATATTTTGGAGATGATTCCTTTGTCCATTGATTCGTTTGCAAATATTTTCTCCCATTCTGAGGGTTGTGTTTTCTTCATGTTCATAGTTTCCTTTGCTGTGCAAAAGCTTTTAAGTTTCACTAGGTCCCATTTGTTTATCTTTGTTTTTATTTCCAATACTCTAGGACATGGGTCAAAAACGATCTTGCTGTGATTTATGTCAAAGAGTGTTCTTCCTATGTTTTCCTCTAAGAGTTTTATAGTGTCTGGTCTTACATTTAGGTCTCTCATCCATTTTGAGTTTATTTTTGTGTATGGTGTTTGGGAGCGTTCTAATTTCATTCTTTTACATGTAGCTGCCCACTTTTCCCAGCACCACTTATAGAAGAGGCTGTCTTCTCCATTGTATATCCTTGCCTCCTTTGTCATAGATTAATTGACCAAAGGTGCGTGGGTTTATCCCTGGGCTTTCTATCCTGTTCCATTGATCTGTATTTCTGTTTTTGTGCCAGTACCATAGTCTTGATGACTGTAGCTTTGTAGTATAGTGTGAGGTCAGGGAGTCCGATCCATTTTTTGTTTTTCTTTTTTTTTCTCAAGATTTCTTTGACTGTTCAGAGTCTTTTGTGCCTCCATACAAATTTTAAGATCTTTTGTTCAAGTTCTGTGAAAAATGCCATTGTTAATTTGTTAGGGATTGCATTGAATCTATAGATTGCTTTGGGTAGTATAGTCATGTTCACAATATCGATTCTTCCAGTCCAAGAACATGGTATATCTCTCCTTCTGTTTGTGTCATCTTTGATTTCTTTCATCAGTGTCTTATAGTTTTCTGAGTACAGGTCTTTTACCTCCTTAAGTAGGTTTATTCCTAGGTATTTTATTCTTTTTGTTGCAATGGTGAATGTGATTGTTCCCTTAATTTATCTTTCTGATCTTTTGTTGTTAGTATATAGGAATACAAGAGATTTCTGTGCATTAATTTTGTATCCTGCAACTTTACCAGATTTATTTATTAGCTTAGTTTTCTGATGGCATCTTTAGGATTATCTATGTATAGTATCATGCCATCTGCAAACAGTGACAGTTTTACTTCTTCTTTTCCAATTTGTATTCCTTTTATTTCTTTTTCTTCTCTGATTGCCATGGCTAGGACTTCCAAAACTATGTTGAATAATAGTGGTGAGAGTGGATATCCTTGTCTTGTTCCTGATCTTAGAGGAAATGCTTTCAGTGTTTCACCATTGAGAATGATGCTTGTTGTGGGTTTGTCATATATGTTGAGGTAGGTTCCCTCTGTGCCCACTTTCTGAAGAGTTTTTATCATATATCTCTGTTGAATTTTATCAAAAGCTTTTTCTTCATCTATTGAGATTATCATATGGTTTTTATCCTTTAATTTGTTAATATGGTGTATCACATTGATTGATTTGTGTATACTGAAGAATCCTTGCATCCCTGGGATAAATCCCACTTGATCATGGTGTATGATCCTTTTAATGTGCTGTTGGATTCTGTTTGCTAGTACTTTGTTGAGGATTTTTACATCTATACTCATTAGTGATATTGGTCTGTAATTTTCTCTTTTTTTCTTGTATCTTTGTATGGTCTTGGTGTCAGGGTGATGATGGCCTTGTAGAATGAGTTTGGGAGTGTTCCTGCCTTTGCAATTTTTTGGAAGAGTTTGAGAAGGATGGGTGTTAGCTCTTCTCTAAATGTATGATAGCATTCACCTGTGAAGCCATCTGGTCCTGGACTTTTGTTTGTTGGAAGATTTTTAATCTCAGTTTCAATTTGATTACTTGTGATTCATCTGTTTATATTTTCTATTTCTTCCTGCTTCAGTCTTGGAAGCTTTTACCTTTCTAAGAATTTGTCTGTTTCTTCCAGGTTGTCCATTTTATTGGCATAGATTTGCTTGTAGTAGTCTCTTATGATGCTTTGTATTTCTGCAGTATCTGTTCTAACTTCTCCTTTTTCATTTAGAATTTTATTGATTTGAGTTCTCTCTTTTTCTTCATGAGTCTGGCTAAAGGTTTATCAATTTTGTTTATCTTCTCAAAGAACTAGCTTTTAGTTTTATTGATCTTTGCTATTGTTTCTTTGTTTGTATCTCATTTATTTCTGCTCTGATCTTTATGATTTCTTTCCTGCTACTACCTTTGGACTTTGTTTGTTTTTCTTTCTCTAGTTCCTTTAGGTGTAAGGTTAGATGGTTATATGAGATTTTTCTTGTTTCTTGAGGTAGGATTGTATTGCTATAAACTTCCCCCTTAGAACTGCTTTTGCTACATCCCATAGGTTTCGGATCTTTGTGTTTTCCTTGTCATTGGTCTCTAGGTGTTTTTTAATTTCCTCTTTGATTTCTTCAGTGATCTCTTGGTTATTTGATAATGTATTGTTTAGCCTCCTTGTGTTTGTGTTTTTACATTTCTTTCCCTGTAATTTATTTCTAATATCATAGTGTTGTGGTCAGAAAAGATGCTTGATATGATTTCAGTTTTCTTAAATTTACTGAGGCTTGATTTGTGACCCAAGATGTGATCTATCCTAGAGAATGTTCCATGTGCACTTGAGAAGAAAGTGCAATCTGCTGTTTTAAGATGGAATGTCCTATAAATATCAATTAAGTCTATCTGGTCTGTTGTGTCATTTAAAGCTTTTGGTTCCTTATTAATTTTTTGTCTGGATGATCTGCCCATTGGTGTAAGTGAGGTGTTAAAGTCCCCCACTATTATTATGTTACCATCGATTTCCTCTCTTATAGTTGTTAGCATTTGCCTTATGTTTGGGGTGCTCTTATGTGTGGGTGCATATATATTTATAATTGTTATATCTTCTTCTTGGATTGATCCCTTGATCATTGTGTAGTGTCCTTCCTTGTCTCTTGTAACATTCTTTATTTTAAAGTCTATTTTATCTGATATGAGTATTGCTACTCCAGCTGTCATTTGATTTCCATTTGCATGGAACATCTTTTTCCATCCCCTCACTTTCAGTCTGTATGTGTCCCTAGGTCTGCAGTGGGTCTCTTTTAGACAGCATATATACGGGTCTTGTTTTTGTATCCATTCAGCGAGCCTGTGTCTTTTGCTTGGAGCATTTAATCCATTCACATTTAAGGTAATTATTGATAGGTATATTCCTGTTACCATTTTCTTAATTGTTTTGGGTTTGTTTTTGTAGAACCTTTTCTTCTCTTGTGTTTCCCACTCAGAGAAGTTCCTTTAGCATTTGTTGTAGAGCTGGTTTGGTGGTGCTGAATTCTCTTAGCTTTTGCTTGTCTGTAAAGCTTTTGATTTTTTCATCAAATCTGAATGAGATCCTTGCTGGTTTGACTAATCTTGGTTGTAGGTTCTTCCGTTTCATCACTTTAAATATATCATGCCACTCCCTTCAAGCTTGTAGAGTTTCTGCTGAGAAATCAGCTGTTAACATTATGGGAGTTCTCTTGTATGTTATTTGTCATTTTTCTCTTGTTGCTTTTAATAATTTTTCTTTGTCTTTAATTTTTCTCCATTTCATTACTATGTGTCTTGGTATTTTTCTCCTTTGGTTTATCCTGCCTGTGACTCTCTGTGCTTCCTGAACTTGGATGGCTATTTCCTTTCCCATGTTAGGGAAGTTTTCGACTATAATCCCTTCAAATATTTTCTTTGGTCCTTTTTTCTCTCTTCTCCTTCTGGCACCCTTCTAATGCGAATGTTGGTGTGCTTAATGTTGTCCCAGATGTCTCTTAAGCTGTCTTCATTTCTTTTCATTCTTTTTTCTTTATTCTGTTCCATGGTAGTGCATTCTGCCATTCTGCCTTCCAGGACACTTATGTGTTCTTCTGCCTCAGTTATTCTGGTATTGATTCCTTCTAGTGTATTTGTCATTTCAGTGGTTGTATTGTTCATCTCTGCTTGTTTGTTCTTAATTTCTTCTAGTTATTTGTTCTTTAATTATTGTAGGTCTTTGTTAAACATTTCTTGCATCATCTCAATCTTTGCCTCCATTCTTTTTCCGAGGTCCTGGATCATCTTCACTATCATTATTCTGAATTCTTTTTCTGGAAGGTTGCCTATCTCTACTTCATTTAGTTGTTTTTCTGGGGTTTTATTTTGTTTCTTAATCTGGTACATAGTCCTCTGCCTTTTCATTTTGTCCGTCTTTCTGAGAATGTGGTTTTCATTCCACAGGCTGTAGGATTGTAGTTCTTGCTTTTACTGTCTGCCCTATGGTGGGTGAGGCTGTCTAAGAGCCAGGTGTAGGTTTTTATGTGGAATAAGTTTTAAGGATAGTGTGATTGTTGGATTGTACGGTAAGAGTATGTTTAATTTTGTGAGAAACTGCCAAAATGTCTTCCAAAGTAGCTGTACAATTTTATACTCCCACCAGCAGAAAATGAGAGTTTCTGTTGCTCTACTTTCTTTTCAGCATTTGGTGTTGTCAGTATATTGGATTTTGGCCATTTTAATAGGTGTATAGTGGCATCTCATTGTTGTTTTACCTTATAATTCCTTAATTACATATGATGTGGAGCATCTTTCCAGATGCTCATTAGCCATCTGTATATCTTCTTTGGTGGGATATCTGTTCAGGACTTTTGCCCATTTTTAAAATGTGGAGTACGTTGTCTTACTGTGAAGTTTTAAGAGTTCATTGTATATTTTGAATAACAATTCTTTATCAGCTATGTCTTCTGCAAATATTTTCTCCCAGTCTGAAGCTTGTGTTTTCATTCTCTTGAGACTCACGTTTCTATACATGAAAAATACTTTCTTTTTCATGTTCATTTACTGCC
Source organism: Mesoplodon densirostris (assembly GCF_025265405.1). Lineage (NCBI taxonomy): Eukaryota > Metazoa > Chordata > Mammalia > Artiodactyla > Ziphiidae > Mesoplodon > Mesoplodon densirostris. The sequence goes on along the minus strand of NC_082664.1, from coordinate 93,511,996 downwards.
TGGTTCCTGAGAAGCAGCCAAATGAACTGAGGTGAAATGAAAAGGGCATTATGTTCTCGTACCCATGGGGTATGGAGAACCTAAAATGCACAATTTATTTCTTGTATCTTCTCAGCTGCTGAATTACATACATCTCATAACTAGCAGCTTATATAGAGGGACCAAGGAATGGGGTATGTGGCTTCTGGGATTGAAGTTACTCTTAGGGATTTCTGCTATATTCCTTGGAACCTCAGGACCTTGTTGTCTTGGAAGTTTCAGATTATAAATATGTGTTTCTTTACCATATTGACTGCAGGACCAGCCCTGTCTCACAGACCTACTTATCAATGAAATGAATTAATTCCTCCATTGTGTATTGATATCATTGTGGTTTTAATTTGCATTTCTCTGATAACTAATGATATCGAACATCTCGTTATATACTATTTGCATATCTTCTTTTGTGAAATTTAAATATTTTGAACATTTAAAAATGCATTGCCTTCTTATTATTGAATTGTAAGAGTTCATTATATATTCTGCTATAAGTCCTATGTCAGATATATATATAATATATATATGAAACATAAATAAGATAGGTATGTCTGAAACAACCATTTCTCCTTTTGCCTTTGTATTTTCTTAACAGTATCTTTGACAAGCAAAAGGTTTTAATTTTGATGAAGTTCAATTTATTAATTTTTTCCTTTTATGATTAGTGTTTTTGTTTTTCCTGTGTAAAAAATCTTTGCCTACCCAAAGTTCACCAAGATATTATGCCCTATATTTTTATCTAAAAATTAAAAATTTTTATTTTTCACATAAATCTTTTCTGAGTTAAGTTTTTTGTATTGTGTGAGATAAAGCTCAAGGCTCATTTTATCCATGTGACTCTCAGTTTTCCAGCATCATTTATTAACAAGACTATCCTTTCTTCAGTGACTTACCTTGGCACTTGTATAAAAATTAATGGATCAAAAAGTAGAAAGGAGACCTTCAATATGGTGGAGGAGTAAGATGTGGGGATCATCCTCCTCCCACGCATACATCAGAAATACATCTACATGTGAAACAAGTCCTACAGAATACCTACTGAACGCTGGCAGAAGACCTCAGACTTCCCAAAAGGCAAGAAACTCCCCACGTACCTGAGTAGGACAAAAGAAAAAAGGAAAAACAGAGTCAAAAGAATAGGGATGGGACCTGCACCTCAGGGAGGGAGCTGTGAAGGAGGAAAAGTTTCCACACACTAGGAAGCCCCTTCACTGGCGGAGATGGGAGCTGGGTGGCAGGGGGAAGCTTCAGAGACATGGAGGAAAGTGAAGCAACAAGGGTAGAGAGGGAAAAGCAGAGGGATTCCCGCACAGAGGATAAGTGCTGAGCAGCACTCACCAGCCCAAGAGGGTTGGCTCCTTACCTGCTGGGACAGGTGGGGCTGGGAGCTGAGGCTCTGGCTTCGGAGGTCAGGTCCCAGGTAGAGGACTGGGGTTGGCTACGTGAACACAGCCTGAAGGGAGCTAGTGCACCACAGCTAGCCGGGAAGGAGTCAGCAAAAACTCTGGACCTGCCTAAGAGGCAAGAGACCATCCTTTCAGGGTCCGCGAGGAGAGGGGATTCAGAACACTGCCTAAACAAGCTCTGGAGATGGGTGCGAGCTGCGGCTATCAGCGCAGACACCAGAGATGGGCATGAAACTCTAAGGCTGCTGCTGCAGCAACCAAGAAGCCTGTGTGCAAGAACAGGTCACTATCCACACTTCCCCTCCCAGGAGGCTGTGTATCCCGCCACTGCCAGGGTCACGTGATCCAGGGACAACTTCCCCAGGGGAACAAATAGCATGCCTGAGGCTGTTGCAACTTCATGCCAGCCTCTGAGGATGCAGACTCACCCTGAATTCCATACCCCTCCTTCACCCTGGCTTCGGTGAGCCAGAGCTCCTTAATCAGCTGCTACTTTAACCCCATCCTGTTGGAGTGAAGAACAAATGCCCTCAGGCGACCTACACTCAGAGGCGGGGCCAGATCCAAATCTGAACACTAGGAGCTGTGTAAACAAAGACAACAAAGGGAAATTTCTCCCAGCAACCTCATGAGCTGTGGATTATATCTCCACAATCAACTCCAAGGAGAAACAAGACACATGTTAATCAAACTATCAAAAATTAAATACAAAAAAATATTAAAAGCAGAAAGGGAAAAACAAAAAATAACATACAAGGGAACTTCCATAAGGTTAACAACTGATCTTTCAGCAGAAACTCTGCAAGCCAGAAGGGAGTGGCAGGACATATTTAAAGTGACAAAAGGGAAAAACCTACAACCAAGATTACTCTACCCAGCAAGGATCTCATTCAGATTCGATGGAGAAATTAAAACCATTACAGACAAGAAAAGTTAAGAGAATGCAGCACCACCAAACCAGCTTTACAACAAATGCTAAAGAAACTTCTCTAGGCAGGAAACACAAGAGAAGGAAAAGTCCTACAATAACAAACCCAAAACAATTAAGAAAATGGTCATAGGAAGATACATATGGATTACTACCTTAAATGTAAGTGTATTAAATGATCCAACCAAAAGACATAGACTGGCTGAATGGATACAAGAACAAGACCTGTATATATGCTGTCTACAAGGGACTCACTTCAGACCTAGGGACACCTACAGACTGAAAGTGAGGGGATGAGAAAAGATATTCCATGCAAATGGAAATCAAAAGAAAGCTAGAGCAGCAAGTCTCGTGTCAGACAAAATAGACTTTAAAATAAAGACTATTACAAGAGATAAAGAAGGACACTAGATAATGATCAAGGGATCAATCCAAGTACAACATATAACAATTGTAAATATTTATGCAACCAACATAGGAGCACCTCAATACATAAGGCAAATGCTAACAGCCATAAAACAGGAAATCGACAGTAACCCAATCATAGTAGGGGACTCTAACACCCCACTTTCACTAATGGACAGATCATCCAAATTGAACATAAATAAGGAAACACAAGCTTTAGATGATACATTAAACAAGATGGACTTAATTGATATATATAGGACATTCCATCCAAAAACAACAGAATACACTTTCTTCTCAAGTACTCATGGAACATTCTCCAGGATAAATTATATCTTGGGCTACAAATTAAGCCTTGGTATATTTAAGAAAATTGAACTCATATCAAGTACGTTTTCCAACCACAATGCTATGAGACTAGATAACAGTTATAGGAAAAAATCTGTAAAAAATACAAACACATGGAGGCTAAACAATACACTACTAAATAACCAAGAGATCAATTAAGGAATCAAAGAGGAAATTAAAAAATACCTAGAAACAAATAACAATGAAAACACAATGACCCAAAACCGATGGGATGCAGCAAAAGCAGTTCTAAGTGGGAAGTTTATAGCAATACAATCCTACCTCAGGAAACAAGAGACATCTCAAATAAACAACCTAACTTACACTTAAAGCAATTAGAGCAAGAAGAGCAAAAAAACCCAAAAGTTAGCAGAAGGAAAGAAATCATAAATATCAGATCAGAAATAAATGGAAAAGGAAAAAAGGAAACAATTGCAAAGATCAATAAAACTAAAAGCTGGTTCTTTGAGAAGAGAAATAAAATAGATAAACCATTAGCCAGACTCATCAAGAAAAAAAGGGAGAAGACTCAACAGAATTAGAAATGAAAAAGGAGAAGTTACAACTGACTGCAGAAATACAAAGGATCATGAGAGATTACTACAAGCAACTCTATGCCAATAAAATGGACAACCTGGAGAAATGGACAAATTCTTAGAAAAGCACAACCTTCCGAGGGTGAATCAAGAAGAAATAGAAAATATAAACAGACCAATCACAAGCTCTGAAATTGAGACTGTGATTAAAAATCTTCCAACAAACAAAAGCCCAGGACCAGATGGCTTCACAGGCGAATTCTATCAAACATTTAGAGAAGAGCTAACACCGATCCTTCTCAAACTCTTCCAAAATATAGCAGAGGGAGGAACACTCCCACGCTCATTCTACAAGGCCAACATCACCCTGATACCAAAACCAAAGATGTCACAAAGACAGAAAACTACAGGCCAATATAACTGATGAACATAGATGCAAAAATCCTCAACAAAATACTAGCAAACAGAATCCAACAGCACATTAAAAGGATCATACACCATGATCAAGTGGGGTTTATCCGAGGAATGTAAGGGTTCTTCAATATATGGAAATCAATCAATGTGATACACCATATTAACAAATTGAAGGAGAGAAACCATATGATAATCTCAATAGATGCAGAAAAACCTTTTGACAAAATTCAACACAAATTTATGATAAAAACCCTCCAGAAAGTAGGCATAGAGGGAACTAATCTCAACAGAATAAAGGCCATATATGACAAATCCACAGGCACATGGTGAAAAACTGAAAGTATTTCCTCTAAGATCAGGAAGAAGACAAGGTTGTCCACTCTCACCACTATTATTCAACATAGTTTTGGAAGTTTTAGCCACAGCAAACAGAGAAGAAAAAGAAATAAAAGGAATCCAAATCGGAAAAGATGAAGTAAAGCTGTCATTGTTGACAGATGACATACTATACATAGAGAATCCTAAAGATGCTACCAGAAAACTACTAGAGCTAATCAATGAATTTGGTAAAGTAGCAGGATAGAAAATTAATGCACAGAAATCTCTTGCATTCCTGTACACTAATGATGAAAAATCTGAAAGAGAATTTAAGGAAACAGTCCCATTTACCATTGCAACAAAAAGAATAAAATGCCTAGAATAAACCTACCTGAGGAGACAAAAGACCTGTATGCAGAAAAGTATAAGACACGGGATCAACACTGTGAAAATGACTATCTACCCAAAGCAGTCTACAGAGTCAATGCAATCCCTATCAAAAAATCTATGGTATTTTTCACAGAACTAGAAGGAAAAAATTCATAATTTGTATGGAAACACAAAAGACCCCGAATAGCCCAAGCAATCTTGAGAAAGAAAAACAGAGCTGGAGGTTCAGGCTCCCAGACTTCAGACCATACTATAAAGCTACAGTAATGAAGACAACATGGTACTGGCTCAAAAACAAAAATATAGATCAATGGAACAGGATAGAAATCCCAGAGAGAAACCCACACACATATGGTCACCTTATTTTTGATAAAGGAGGCAAGAATATACAATGGAGAAAAGACAGTCTCTTCAATAAGTAGTGCTGGGAAAAGTGGACAGCTAGCTACATGTATAAGAATGAAATTAGAACATCCCTAACACCATACACAAAAATAAACTCAAAATGGATTAAAGACCTAAATGTAAAGCCAGACACTATAAAACTCTTAGAGGAAAACATAGGCAGGACACTCTATGACATAAATCACAGCAAGGTCCTTTTTGACCCACCTCCCAGAGAGATGGAAATAAAAACAAAAATAAACAAATGGGACCTAATGAAACAAAAGCTTTTGCACAGCAAAGGAAAACATAAACAAGACAAGAAGACCACCCTCAGAATGGGAGAAAATATTTGCATATGAAGCAACTGACAAAGGATTAACCTCCAAGGTTTACAAGCAGCTCATGCAGCTCAATATCAAAAAAACAAGCAACCCAATCCAAAAATGGGCAGAACACCTAAATAGGTATTTCTCCAAGAAGATATACAGATTACCAACAAACACATGAAAGGCTGCTCAACATCACTAATCATTAGAGAAATGCAAATCAAATACCATGAGGTATCACCTCACACCAGTCAAAATGTCTCTCATTAAAAATTCTGCAAAGAATAAATGCTGGAGAGGGTGTGGAGAAAAGGGAACTCTCTTGCACTGGTGGTGGGGATGTAAATTGATACAGCCACTATGGAGAACAGTATGGAGGTTCCTTTAAAAAGTAAAAATAGAACTACCATACGACCCAGCAATCTCACTACTGAGCATATACCCTGAGAAAACCATAATTCAAAAAGAGTCATGTACCAAAATGTTCATTGCATCTCTATTTACAGTAGACAGGACATGGAAGCAACCTAAGTGTCCATCAACAGATGAATGGATAAAGAAGATGTGGCACATATATACAATGGAATATTACTGAGCCATAAAAAGAAATGAAATTGAGGTACTTGTAGTGAGGTGGATGGACCTAGAGTCTGTCACACAGAGTGACGTAAGTCAGAAAGAGAAAAACAAATACCATATGCTAACACATATATATGGAATCTAATAAATACATAAATAAATAAAAATTGTTCTGAAGAACCTAGGGGCAGGACAGGAATAAAGACGCAGATGTAGAAAAATGACTTGATGACACAGGGAGTGAGAAGTGTAAGCTGGGATGAAGTGAGAGAGTGGTATGGACATATATACACTACCAAATGTCAAATAGCTAGTGGGAAGCAGCCGCATAGCACAGAGAGATCAGCTCCGTGCTTTGTGACCACCTAGAGGGATGGGATAGGGAAAGTGGGAGGGAGACACAAGAGGGAGGAGATATGGGGATATATGTATATGCATAGCTGATTCACTTTGTTATAAAGCAGAAACTAACACACCATTGTAAAGCAATTATACTCCAGTAAATATGTTTTAAAAAAATCAATGGCTCATACACATGTGCATCTACTTCTGGACTCTCTTGTTTATTCCATTTATCTATGGAATATCCTTTCACCATTACCACGTTGTTTTGATTACTCATTTGATTACTTAATCATAGGGTAAGTCCTCTAACTTTGAGATTTATATTTCCAAATTATTGGGGGAAATTCTGGTTCACCCAAGATTGCACAGCCCTATCCCTTTCAGCTTCTTCTCCTTACAACTGGGAATCCCTAGACAAAACACAATTATGAGCATAGGAAGTCTCTGAAAGGTGGAAAAAAGAAGAATGTCTGCCTAGAGATTTCACGACTTAAGGAAGAATAGGTGGTGAGTTTCTGAGTTTCCCTATAACCTCTTATATATCTTGAACAGGGAGCTGCAGAAACCTCTAACTTAGAAGCACCAACAGGCACAGAAAAAATGTTCCCCCAAATCTCCCAAACAAATAAAAAATAACTCTCTTCCTCCTTGTCAAAGAATGGGGAAAAGGGTGGCCTAACAACAAAAAGCATTTTTGGCCATACCTGCCCTACTACATCCAAACACCAATGGAAAAACCACAGCCCCCCTCTCCAACCCCACAAAAACAGGCTGTGTGCTCCAGTCCCCTAGCCTGTCATCAGGGCTGAGTGGGAAGCTGATCTTCCATTCCCTCCTCTGATTTTCACATCAGGGTAGTGTCTGCAGAGTCCAGTGGTAAGCTGAGAGTCCATGCCCACTGAACAGCAACAAGAATTAAGGAGGCAGTGCTAGTCACCAGTAGGTTGAAAGGAGAGATAGATGAATCTACAATTATAGTTGGGGACCTCAATACCCCATTCTTAGCAATTGATAGAATTACTAAGCAGAAAACTGCTTTGGCTATTTTAGATCCTTTGTATTTTCCCTATAAATTTTGAATCAGTCTTTCAATCTGCATAAAAACCTACTGGGATTTTATTTGGAATTATGTTTATCTATAGGTTGTAGATCTATAGATCAATTTAGGAAGAATTTGCTTCTTAATATTGAGTCTTTCGATCTGTAAACTGTTATATCTTTCCACTTATTTAGGTCTTTAAATTCTTTTTGCAATATTTCATAATTTTAAGTGTACAAGTCTTGCACATATTAAGTTTATTTTCTATTTTTGATTATATTTTAAATAATATTTTTTAAAAACAAAAATGTCTTTAGCCTTCAAGATATTTTTGCTAGATATAAAATTTGGGACTAACATTTTATTTTGTTTTGTTTCAATTCTGAAGGCATTGTTCCATATTTTTCTTTCCTCCATAGTTTCTGATGAGCAGTCAATATTCACTTTTGTCATTGTTCCCCTGTATATAATATGTAATTTCATTGTCTCCTTTCAGGATTTTCTCTTTCTCTTTGATTTACAGCAGTATCAGCATAGTTTTCTTCATGTTTATTCTTCTTGGGGTTTGCTGAGCACCTTCAATATATAAATATAATTTTCTCCAAAATAGGAAAATTTTGGGTCACTATTACTCAAAAGTTTTTATGCTCTCTGCTCTCTCTCTCTCTCTCTCTCCTCTCCTTCTATAATGTCAAATACATGCATGTTTGACCCTACTGTGTTCCAATAAGTCCTTGAGATTCCGTTAATTTTTTTCTCAGTCTTTTATTCCTGTGTTCTTCATATTGGATACTTTCTTTTGATTGATATTCAAGTTCTCTGACTCTTTTCTCTATCATCTCAATTCTATTGTTAAGCTCATCCAGTATATATATATATATATATATATATATATATATATATATATATGTATATATATATATATATATTTTTTGCAGTACGCAGGCCTCTCACTGTTGTGGCCTCTCCCGCTGTGGGGCACAGGCCCCGGATGCGCAGGCTCAGTGGCCATGGCTCACAGGCCCAGCCGCTCCACGGCATGTGGGATCTTCCTGGACCGGGGCACGAACCCGTGTCCCCTGCATCGGCAGGTGGACCCTCAACCACTGCGCCACCAGGGAAGCCCCATCCAGTATATTTTTAATTTCAGATATTTATCAATTCTGGAATTTCCCTTTTGTTCTTTTTTTTCATTTCTATTTCTCTACCTTTTCATTCATTATGGGCATATTTTCCATTACTTCATTGGTCAGAATTATAATACCTGCCTTAAAAATTCTTGTCTGCTAATTCCAACAACTGGATCACTTTAGGGTTTGTCTCCATTAATTGTCTTTTCTCCTGAAAATTACTTGCATTTTTCTGTTTCTCTGTATGTTGAGTGTTTTGGATTGTATCCTAGACATTGTGAATTTAAGTTGTATAGACTTTTGATTTTGTTGTATTTCTCCAAAGAGCGTTGTGATTCTGTTTTCTTAGGAGGCAAGTAACTTGTTGGGCTCAAACTATGAACTCAGTCTCTTTGGCAATAGTTCAAATTACAGTTCACTTCTCATATCCTTAAATGGGTTTGTTGCAGTCTGTCTACCTATACAAATTTAAGGGTTAGGCAGATATTTGGGATGAATGTATACACAAAATTTGTGGCTCCCCCTCTCTGGTGTTCTCCTTTTTGGGGTTACACCCTCACTTTCCAGCAGCTATGTTGCCCCAAACTTCGTACTCTGTTTCTTTGGTCCAGAAAGTCTGTGGATTGTCTCTCAAGTTTTAGTTACCCTGCAGAGTGCTGGTTGCAGCCTGTCATCAGACTTAATGCCATAAAAATGGGATACGCACCGCACCCTGTGCCATATGCTTCCTTTAGGTGTGAACTCCTCTCCGTAATCTGACTGCTTTTCTTCACACTGCAGTCTTTTAAATAATTTTGTGGTGGTTGTTGTTATTTTTGTTGTTTTGTTTTTTATATTTTTTCCAGGATTTATTGTTATTATCTGTGGAAGGGTCAGGCTAGTCGGAGCCTATTCAGCCAAACTAAAAGTAGACTAGCCAATGGTAGTGTTTAAAAGTTTTTAAAAATCCATTTTACATTATTTTTTATGCTAGCAAATAGAATTATAATGGACTTCTATAAAGATCTGTGTGCTCTATCCTTGCTGAATTTATAGTTCTAGTTACATTTTTGTAGATTCTTAGTGTGTTCTATATATACCATCATTCTAAATTTTGAACATACCATCATACTATTCCTTAACCTTTTTTTTTTTTTTTTTTTTTGCGGTACGCGGGCCTCTCACTGTTGTGGCCTCTCCCGTTACAGAGCACAGGCTCCAGACGCACAGGCTCAGCGGCCATGGCTCACGGGCCTCGCCGCTCCGCGGCATGTGGGATCTTCCCGGACCGGGTCGCGAACCCATGTCCCCTGCATCGGCAGGCGGACTCTCAACCACTGCGCCACCAGGGAAGCCCTCCTTAACCTTTTAATGTCTAGAATTTTTAATAATGCCCTCTTTTTTATATTCCTGATGATGGCAATTTGTATCTTCTCTCACTTTATCTTGAAGAGTGCTGAACTTATATTATCCATAACAAGCTTTTAGGAATGTTGAAAATATTAGACCGCACCCTAGGAGGTGTCACCTTGGGCTAGGCAGTTCCCTGTGGCCAAGGGCAGTGTTCAGTTAGGGACACAGCTGTGAGCTGTTAGCAGTTAACATTCCCAACAACTGGGGGATGGGCACATTGGTCCAGAAGAAGAGATCTTGGCAGAGAACAGTATATTATCCACTTTGGAAGAGAAAACACATTTTGAGTGTGAGATAACTTTGAGCAAAAGCAGGGTGTTAAATAGCAAGATATTTGCAGGGACAATATTAAATTTGGATTGGTGAAGGCCAAGGGGCAGAGAGGTAAATGTGGAAAGGGCCCAAAACAATGCCCAGAAACTTGGGTTCCCTGGGCCCCTAGGGACAAAGGAAATTAGTAATGTCTAACCTAGACACAATGATAAGTCTGCCCAACTATCAACTTTGCTTTCTAATGCTCATGGTTAATCTGTGCTGCAGGGCACCTAGACTAATGGAAATGGATATCTATTTTTACTCAGTACATTATAAAATATTTCAAAACATGAGTCTTCAGTGAAAAATTAATAAAGGGAGCCTTTTGTGGTAAAAAGTTGGAGGTCTTTGGCCTGGAGCATCAAGTGAAAGCCTTTTGGCTTAAAATCTGCAGCAGGAATATACTTCTAGGTTTCTGACCAAGAGGGTAATTCTAACGTACTCTCAAATCTTAAGTAAATTTGTTTTTGCATATTGTAGACAGGTTTTAAACAAAGAATTCTCTTCTCTTAAAAGAATAAAACACATCTGTAAAGTTTTCTTTAATTGATATCATTTGAGTATTTACATGCAATTATAATATTTATCATTCACCGGTCATCCAGAAGTGAGTGTGATACATGAATGTAGTTTCCTAACCATCTCCCCAAATTCCAACCACTGCTCCAAATGGAGGTGTGTAGTTCTTTTTTATCCTGGTGTTTCTTAGGAGCAGAGTTCGTTTCTGGTGTCCCACCTTTCCTCTTTAATTACTCAAAATTATTACCCTGCTTGCCTTCAGAATCTCTTCCTAAGAATATGTCTGAAACTCAAAGAACAAATGCTGGTTAGCAAGAGGGTTTGAGATCAGTTTGCAGGTTTATCAGGAATCAAAAGTCTAAACTCTAGGAGAATGCAATTTTAATTAGCTGATGAATGTGATTTCTTACAGATGCTTAAAAATCTAAACCCCAAATCTCTCCAAAGCAGCCCTCTGCATCTCCTTGCCTACTGGCTACTCCACCTTGGTTGAGCTGCCTTCAGCATTGCCACGTAAAAAAAGAATCAAACTCACACTCTTCTCCCTTCTGCATTCCCAATTTCTCTCCTCCTCCACTTCTCAATTTTGTTCATCCCCCATCCAACCGTCTTCAAGTCCCAGTGTCATCTGGCTTTCCTTCTGCATTGCTTTTCATATTCAGTCATTCACCCAGCCATGATGGTTCTACCAAAATCACATAGTCATTTTTCTATTCTGTTTCATGTGTGCTCCCACCTCCCTGGAGCACACTCTCATCACCAAGACCCAAAGGCTGCATTAGCCTCCTGACCTCCTTTCTTAAAGATTTCTGTTCTTCAGTCCTTCCAGCATGGTGACAAAATATTAATTTTCTAAGTCATGTCACTCCCATGCTTTAAGTTCTTTAATAAGGTGTAATTTCCTTACGGTCCTCAGTCTTCTGGGCGCAACAAACTTTCTAATCTTGTCTCTCACCCTCCTTCCGCTTTATACAGCCCACCTAGTTTTGTCCACCTTCTACACAGGTTGTATACTTCCCTGTTTTGTTTGGCCTTCCCTTGTACAAGAATTCCCCCTCCCATATGAGGGGAGGGCTACACTGCTCTCCTGCAAAAGATTTTTCCAGTTTTCAACCCCTGGCTAATCTCCTCTTTTCTCCACGGCCTCTCTGGTTCTACTCTCTCTCTCCTCAGAACATCTAGGATTCCGATTCTCTGCCTACTTAGTATTTAAGTATATATTACTTAATTTTGTTAGTTCCACTTTCTTAGTGTACAGGGTTTAAAATATTATATTAGACATAACTGTGAACCTGTGTCTCCCTTCAACTGAAGGTGGATCCCAGGCTGATCCTTTTCTTTTGTGGAACACATAGGAGAAGCTGAGAAAGGGAAAAACTCTGCCTACCCAAGGTTTGTGGGCTGGGAGGGTAGGTTGCAGAATCCTAGGAGAGAGGGTCGGAGAGGAGAGGAAGAGAACCGGGGTGAGGACAGGTGGAATTGTTGATCTGAGAGATTTGGTGAGAGTGAAATAGGGTTTGAGGGAGGGTTTTGGCAATAAAGTCTTGCTGTGTGCAGCGTGGAACAAAATTCCCTTTACACCTCCTCAAGAGACCTTCAGTAAAGACTTACAGTACTTTTTACTGAAGATTGTATCAGATGTTTTCTCATGAAGTCAGATTCTGTTTCTTTTTTATGTGTGCTATGGACTGAATATGTCCTCCTCAAATTCATTATGTTGAAGCCCTAATCTCCAGTGTGATTATTTAGAGATGGGGTCCTTGGGAAGTAATTAGGGTTAGGTGAGGTCATGAGGGTACAGCACCCATGTTGTGATTAGTGGCTTTATAAGAAGAGGAAGAGTGAGAGATTGCTCGCTCTCTGCCTTGTGAGGACTCAGAGAGAAGACTGTCATTTGCAAACCAGGAAGATGGCCCTTACTAGGAACTGAATCAGCCAACACTTTGATCTTGGACTTCTGGCCACAAAAACTATGAGAAACACAACTGTCTGTTGTGTAAGCCACCCAGTCTGTGATATTTTGTTAAGGCAGCATGAACAGACTAATAAAATGTGACACTGTGCTGTGATAGGCTTTCAGGTGAGGACAAGAAGGGCTAACTTTGTACACACACACACACACGCACACACACACACACACACATTCTCATCCAGTTTGTAAGTTCTTTTGGAACAATATCTTTTATTTCCCAATATCTCATACAATGCCAAGTAATACCGTGACTATAAGAATCCCACTTGCTACCCTGACTTGTTGGTTTGTCTTTGGTAATCCTGGACCTTTGTGCCCCTCTTCACCCAGTTCCAATAGATCTGTCATGGTCTTCATGGGGTCTCCCAATGAAGTGCATGGGTCCCAGTGACTATGCAAGGAGACACATCAGGGTTTGGGAAGAAAAGAAAATGAAAACACATACATATGTGCACACACACAAAATCATCCTTTAGAATTTTAATTTTTGGTATATTTTATAATGTATATGCAAAGCAGAATAGGCATATAATGAAAACGTCTTGGTAATTCCAGTATTAGACTTGAAATCCCCTTTGAGAGGATGTAGTGCAGGATTCCCATTCCTGGATTTACTTCAGGGAGCTGGTCACTTTAGAAATACAGATGCCTATGGCACATCTCAGTCCTACTGCCTTAGCCTGGGGTAAGTGTTAGGAACAGGAATATGAAATTTAATAAACTCTCTAGTTCATCCCGAAGCAACCCCCTCTTGACTCTGTTTCCCACAGAAATCTAACACCCTTATTTTCCTGAAGAGAAAAGTGATCCTTGAAGAAATAAAATGACTTGCTGAGGACACAGCAGATTAGTAGCAGAGTCTAGACCCATGTCTTCTGTCTTCTAATCCTGTGCTTGTTCCATCTCACATAAAATGTGGTTCATTTTCAAGCTATAGGCATAGTTTCCTAGCGTTTCCCAGACTCTCTCTTCTCCCATTCTATCACTCTGGATACTTCCCAGGGGTTTATTATTTGTGGAAAGATATCCAGAGTGATGTCATTAATATCATTGCTCGCAGACTCATGCACAAACCGAGCAAGTTCAAGCTGAAGCATGTTATGTTGCACAAATGACTTAGTTTCCAGATGGAACTCACAGGGGGCAAATTTTAAACCTACTAAGTCATGTTGATTGGGATTAGAAAATATAAAAGCATGTGAGCTTTTGTAGAAGTAAGAAACACAAAGGGAGGACCTCTAGCAAACCTATTGTCAGCATAGGGGGACTAGATACATAGTAGTCCTAGCAGTTAAATAGAGAATTTAGAGGAAGGAACAGGTTTGGGGAGTTTGCTGAATACATTAGTTATCTATTTCCATAGAACAAATTACCTCAAAATTTAGTGGCTTTAAACACCACACATTTTATTATCTCATAGTTTCTGTGGGTCACCAGTTGGGCACTGCTTAGCTAAGTGCCTCAGACTCAGTGTCTCTTACAGCTGCTAGCAAGGTGATGGCTGGGGGTGCAGTCTCCGCTGAAGACTTCCAAACTCACCCATGTGAGTGTTAGCAGAATTTAGTTCATCCAGGGCTGCTGGACTGAGGGCCTTAGGTCCTTAATGACTGTTGACCTGAGACCTCCGTCAGGTGCTTGCCACGAGGCCTCTCATAGGGCAGCTCAGAACATGGAGGCTGGCTTCCAGCAGCTGGAGCAAGCTGGAGAGCCAGAAAGGGTAAATAAGATGGAATCCAGAGTCTTTTTGTAATTTAATATTGGAAATTATGTCCCATAAGCCCCACTCAGTAGGTCCAGCCCACACTCAAGGGGAGGGGATCAACCAAGGGTGTGAGTACCAAGAGGTGGGGCTCATTGGGGGCCATCTTGAAGGCTGCCCACCATGCCTGTGGGAGGACTAGGTGGAGATCCCCAGCAGGAACATGGACATCTGAATTTGAAGCTCTAGGGAGATATCTGGGCTGCAGATACAGATCTGGGAGTTAGAAGCATTTTATGAGCAGGAGGTGAAATCATGGGAATAGATAAAGTCAGCCAAGAAGAACATTTTTTTTAAGGTATCCAGTAATTACTAGTATCCACAAATTGTTAACTTCTTAGAGAAATTTCATACTGAAAGTAAAAACAAAAACATGTAGGAAAAGATAAATGTCACTACCAAAGCTACTTGTCACTCCTAATGTGATTAAAACTTTCAGATTGGCCATGAAAATGTGGGTTAGGGCATTTGGCATTTCCTGTTAGCGTTAGAATATTATTAAGATTCTGAGGAAAAGCTCATTCCCCACAAAAATTCCATAACATAGGTGACTAAATGAAACCTGGAAAGTCTCCTGATGAAGAAAAATAGTCTAGCTTGTTCTCCATCAGTTTTAAACTACAGATCTGATGGATCTCAGAGTTTCCAAGTTTGGGGTGGTGAATATTATAAATATTCATATGATTAATTGTAGTCATTTAAAGGCCTACTCCCACACTCCCACGATACACCTCCTGTTCATAAACACCCAGCCCAGGGCGTGTCACAGAAGACTTGGAGAGCTAGAACTATGTCATAGTGCAGGATGGGGAAACACCTCATATGACCCTTTTGGCCCTTGATCTTTCTTCCCTCTGTGCCTTTGCCTCATGCTCATCGCTTCCTCCTGGAATGTTCTACCCAGACTGTTCTATGCAGCCAAATCCTACCCTCCCTTCAAGGCTCTACTCAAATTCCATCTCTCTCTCTTTTTTTAAATTAGTTTCTGCTTTATAATAAAGTGAATCAGTTATACATATACATCTGTTCCCATATCCCTTCCCTCTTGCATCTCCCTCCCTCCCACCCTCCCTATCCCACCCCTCCAGGCGGTCACAAAGCACCGAGCTGATCTCCCTGTGCTATGCGGCTGCTTCCCACTATCTATCTACCTTACGTTTGGTAGTGTATATATGTCCATGCCTCTCTCTCACTTTGTCACAGCTTACCCTTCCCCCTCCCCATATCCTCAAGTCCATTCTCAAGTAGATCTGTGTCTTTATTCCTGTTTTACCCCTAGGTTCTTCATGACATTTTTTTTCTTAAATTCCTTATATATGTGTTAACATACGGTATTTGTCTTTCTCTTTCTGAGTTACTTCACTCTGTATGACAGACTCTAGGTCTATCCACCTCATTACAAATAGCTCAATTTCGTTTCTTTTTATGGCTGAGTAATATTCCATTGTATATATGTGCCACATCTTCTTTATCCATTCATCGGATGATGGACACTTAGGTTGTTTCCATCTCCAGGCTATTGTAAATAGAGCTGCAATGAACATTTTGGTACATGTCTCTTTTTGAATTATGGTTTTCTCAGGGTATATGCCCAGTAGTGGGATTGCTGGGTCATATGGTAGTTCCATTTGTAGTTTCAAATTCCATCTCTTCCATTAAGGCTTCCTGACTGGACCACCCCACGTCCCTCCTCTCTGGACTCCTGTTTTGGTGCCACTCATTTTTGGATACTAATGGCCGGGAACATTTTCTGTGCTTGCTTTTTATCATATTCATCAGGGGTTGGCAAACTATGGCCTGTGCGGCAAATCTCCCCCCACTGTTTTTATGCGGCCTGCAGGCTAAGAATGGTTATTGCATTTTCAAATTGTTGAAAAAACTTGAAGAATAGTAATAGTTTGTTACATGTGAAAATTATATGAAATTCAAATTCAATGTCCATAAAGTTTTATTTTGGTCAATAAAATGCTTGCAGAAATTTGCTTTCTTTTGCCTCTCAGCCCACAAAACCTAAAATATTTAGTCTCTGTCAGTTTATAGGAAGTTTGCTGACCCCTGCTACAGGCACTCAGTTCCTGCCTCCTGAGAGAGGGTGTTGCCCTTCAGGGAGGTCACCATTCTGACACTTTCTGGTTGCTTCTGCGGGGTCTACCATGGTCTGGAGCACAGAGCTGGTGTTTGGTAAATGCTGTTGAATGGAGCTGAGAGGGAATGTGTTTTTAATTTGCGTTGGATACAATGTTATGTCCTTTCTTGCTATCCAGGCCTTTTCTTTATTCCCCTCTGCTGTTGGGTTGGTATCTGTTATGTCTGGTAGAAAAAATGACAGGGAATACCAGGGTGGGTCACAGAACTCATGGAAAACACAAATGAAGTGAGGTCTGGGAACCAGAGCTTTTGTTTTGGGTGGAGAGGAACTGTTTGCTTTGGGGGATTGAGGTAATGAAAGTTATTTCAATAACATAATTTAACAGTTGTACATGCTTTCTGCCAGAAGTACAGCTAGGCAAACCTCGCCCAGGGACCCCAACTGCAAAATGCAAAGGTTAAACACTGAATGAGTTCCCCTAACTGTTCAGCAGAACACAAAACTATACACACACCTTGGTTAGACTATGTACAATATACCATATGGTCAAAGACTGCAGGGGAACTGAAAAAATACGAATCGTTGTGTTAGGGTGGTAGGATTATGGAAAAATACTTTTAAAAAACTTTTCTTTAGTCGCTAAAATATTTCTATAATAAACAAAGCTTCTGAAAATGATTAAAATGAAAAAAATTCTTTAAAAAAATTATTCTTTTTTTATTGAAGCATAGTTGATTTACCAATTATGTTAGTTTCAGATATACAATTAAAATGAAAAATTCTATTCCTTCTCTGCATGTAAAAATTTTTACCTGTTTCTTTTTTTCTCTTTTTCACCTTTCCCCTTCACAAAAACAGAATTTTGCAGTGAAGTGGGAATTTCTTAGGGTCCTGAGCATGAATACAGACACAAACATGTACAAATTTTCCCTAAAAGAAATATGTATTTATGTCATTTTAGACTGTTCTCCATTAAACCTTAATCTCACTAAAACATTAAATGGGAAGAACATTACTAACCTCTCACTTAACACAGTACCTGCACAACCAAGGCTTAATCAATGATAATTGTAACTGGAAGGCCCTCTTCCAATGCCCTAGACCTTGTGATTCTTCTAGGCAGAAATGGAATCTCCTTCATGGTTGAATTCTGAGTTTCTGACACAGTGTCTGGCACATAGTGCCTGGCTTTCAATTAAAATGGTTAAGTGAATAAAGAAACTAAGCAATAATTTTTAAAAAGGGAGGGAACATATGTGGAGGTACTCTGCTAGCAAGAAGGCAACTTAATTCTTTTTTTTAATTAATTATTTTTATTGAAGTATAGTTGATTTCCAATGTTGTGTTAATTACTGCTGTATAGCAAAGTGACTCAGTTATACATATATATATATATATATACATTCTTTTTCATATTCTGTTTTTTACATCTATGTACTGTTTATATAGATTATGTCTTCATTGTATTTAATATCTTTTTGCTTTTTTTTCTTCTTTTTTTTAAACATATTTATTGGAGTATAATTGCTTTACAATGGTGTGTTAGTTTTTGCTTTATAACAAAGTGAATCAGCTATACATATACATATATCCCCATATCTCCTCCCTCCTGCGCCTCCCTCCACCCTCCCTATCCCACCCATCTAGGCGGTCACAAAGCACCGAGCTGATCTCCCTGTGCTATGGGGCTGCTTCCCACTAGCTAGCTATTTTACATTTGGTGGTGTATATATGTCCATGCCACTCTCTCACTTCATCCCAGCTTACCCTTCCCCCTCCCCATGTCCTCAAGTTCATTCTCTACGTCTGCATCTTTATTCCTGTCCTGCCCCTAGGTTCTTCAGGAACTTTTTTTTTTTTTTTTTTAGATTCCATATGTATGTGTTAGCATACAGTATTTGTTTTTCCCTTTCTGACTTGCTTCACTCTGTATGACAGACTCTAGGTCCATCCACCTCACTACAAATAACTCAATTTCATTTCATTTTATGGCTGAGTAATATTCCATTGTATATATGTGCCACATCTTCTTTATCCATTCATCTGTTCTTGGACACTTAGTTTGCTTCCATGTCCTGTCTATTGTAAATAGAGCTACAATGAACATTGTGGTACATGACTCCTTTTGAATTATGGTTTTCTCAGGGTGTATGCCAGGTAATGGAATTGCTGGGTTGTATGGTAGTTCTATTTTTAGTTTTTTAAGGAACCTCCATACTGTTCTCCCTAGTGGCTGTATCAATTTACATTCCCACCAACAGTGGAAGAGGGTTCCCTTTTTCTCCACACCCTCTTCAGCATTTATTCTTTGTAGATTTTTTTATGATGGCCATTCTAACTGGTGTGAGGTGATATCTCATGGTAGTTTTGATTTGCATTTCTCTAATGATTAGTGATGCTGAGCAGCTTTTCATGGGTTTGTTGGCAATCTGTATATCTTATTTGGAGAAATGTCTATTTACATCTTCTGCCCATTTTTGGATTGGGTTGTTTGTTTTGATATTAAGCTGCATGAGCTCCTGGTGAATTTTGGAGGTTAATCATTTAGTTGCTTCATTTGCAAACATTTTCTCCCATTCTGAGGGTTGTCTTTTCGTCTTGTTTATGTTTTCCTTTGCAGTGAAAAAGCTTTTTTTTCATTAGGTCCCATTTGTTTATTTTTGTTTTTATTTCCATTTCTCTGAGATGTGGGTCAAAAAGGACCTTGCTGAGACTTATGTCATAGAGTGTCCTGCCTATGTTTTCCGCTAAGAGTTTTATACTATCTGGCTTTACATTTAGGTCTTTAATCCATTTTGAGTTCATTTTTGCGTATGGTGTTAGGGAGTGTTCTAATTTCATTCTTTTACATGTAGCTGTCCAGTTTTACCAGCACCACTTATTGAAGACACTGTCTTTTATCCACTGTATATTCTTGCCTCTTTTATCAGAAATAAGAGGACCATATGTGTGTGGATTTATTTCTGGGATTTCTATCCTGTTCCATTGATCTATATTTCTGTTTCTGTGCCAGTACCATACTGTCTTGATTACTGTAGCTTTGTAGTATAGAAGTCAGGGAGCCTGATTCCTTCAGCTCCATTTTTCTTTCTCAAGATTGCTTTGGCTATTCGGGGTCTTCGGTGTCTCCATATGAATTGTGAAATTTTTTGTTCTAGTTCTGTGGAAAATGCCATTGGTGGTTTGATAGAGATTGCACTGAATCTGTAGATTGCTTTGGGTAGTATAGTCATTTTCACAATGTTGATTCTTCCAATCCAAGAACATGGTATATCGCTCCATCTTTTTGTATCATGTTTAATTTCTTTCATCAGTGTCTTATAGTTTTCTGCATACATGTGTTTTGTCTCCTTAAGTAGGTTTATTCCTAGGTATTTTATTCTTTCTGCTGCAATGGTAAATGGGAGTGTTTCCTTAATTTCTCTTTCAGATTTTCATTATTAGTGCATAGGAATGCAAGAGATTTCTGTGCATTAATTTTGTATCCTGCTACTTTACCAAATTCATGGATTAGCTCTAGTAGTTTTCTGGTAGCATCATTAGGATTCTCTATGTATAGTATCATGTCATCTTCCAACAGTGACAGCTTTACTTCTTCTTTTCTGATTTGGATTCCTTTTATTTCTTTTTCTCCTCTGATTGCTGTGGCTAAAACTTCCAAAACTATGTTGAATAATAGTGGTGAGAGTGGACAACCCTGTCTTTTTCCTGATCTTAGGGGAAATGGTTTCAGTTTTTCACCATTGAGAATGATGTTGGCTGTGGGTTTGTCATATATGGCCTTTATTATGTTGAGGAAAGTTCCCTCTATGACTACTTTCTGGAGGGTTTTTATCATAAATTTGTGTTGAATTTTGCCAAAAGCTTTTTCTGCATCTATTGAGATGATCATATGGTTTTTATCCTTCAATTTGTTAATATGGTGTATCACATTGATTGCTTTCCGTATGTTGAAGAATCCTTGCATTCCTGGGATAAACCCCACTTGATCATGGTGTATGATCCTTTTAATGTGCTGTTGGATTCTGTTTGCTAGTATTTTGTTGAGGATTTTTGCATCTATGTTCATCAGTGCTATTGGCCTGTAGTTCTCTTTCTTTGTGACATCTTTGTCTGGTTTTGGTATCAGAGTGATGGTGGCCTTGTAGAATGAGTTTGGGAGTGTTCTTCCCTCTGCTATATTTTGGAAGAGTTTGAGAAGGATAGGTGTTAGCTCTTCTCTAAATGTTTGATAGAATTCGCCTGTGAAGCCATCTGGTCTTTGGCTTTTGTTTGTTGGAAAACTTTTAATCACAGTCTCATTCTCAGTGCTTGTGATTGGTCTGTTTATATTTTCTATTTCTTCCTGGTTCAGCCTCAGAAGGTTGTGCTCTTCTAAGAATTTGTCCATTTCTTCCAGGTTGTGCATTTTATTGGTGTATAGTTGCTTGTAGTAATCTCTAATGGTCCTTTGTATTTCTGAAGTGTCAGTTGTAACTTCTACTTTTTCATTTCTAATTCTATTGCTTTGAGTCTTCTCCCTTTTTTTTCTTGATGAGTCTGGCTAATGGTTTATCCATTTTGTTATCTTCTCAAAGAAGCAGCTTTTAGTTTTATTGATCTTTGCAATTGTTTCCTTCTTTTCTTTTTCATTTATTTCTGATCTGATCTTATGATTTCTTTCCTTCTGCTAACTTTAAGGTTTTTTTGTTCTTGTTTCTCTAATTGCTTTAGGTGTAAGCCTATGTTGTTTATTTGAGATGTTTCTTGTTTCTTGAGGTAGGATTGTATTCCTATATACTTCCCTCTTAAAACTGCTTTTGCTGCATCCCATAGGTATTGGGTTGTTGTGTTTTCATTGTTATTTGTTTCAAGGTATTTTTTGATTTCCTTTTTGATTCCTTAAGTGATCTCTTGGTTATTTAGTAGTGTATTGTTTAACCTCCACGTGTTTGTATTTTTTACAGATTTTTTTCTGTAATTGATATCTATTCTCATAACATTGTCGTCGGAAAAGATACTTGATACAATTTCAATTTTCTTAAATTTACCAAGGCTTGATTTGTGACCCGAGATATGATCTATACTGGAGAATGTTCCATGAGTACTTGAGAAGAAAGTGTATTCTGTTGTTTTTAGATGGAATGTCCTATAAATATCAATTAAGTCCCTCTTGTTTAATGTATCATTTAAAGCTTGTGTCTTCTTATTTATTTTCATTTTGGATGATCTGTCCATTGGTGAAAGTGGGCTGTTAAAGTCCCCTAGTATGATTGGGTTACTGTTGATTTCACCTTTTATGGCTGTTAGCATTTGCCTTATGTATTGAGGTGCTCCTATGTTGGGTACATAAATGTTTACAATTTATATGCCTTCTTCTTGGATTGATCCCTTGATCATTATGCAGTGTCCTTCTTTGCCTCTTGTAATGGTCTTTATTTTAAACTCTGTTTTGTCTGATATGAAAATTGCTACTCCAGCTTTCTTTTCATTACCATTTCCATGGAATATCTTTTCCATCCCCTCACTTTCAGTCTGTATGTGTCCCTAGGTCTGAAGTGGGTCTCTTGTAGACAACATATATATGGGTTTTGTTTTTGTATCCATTCAGCTAGTCTAAGTCTTGGTTGGAGCATTTAATCCATTTATATTTAAGGTAGTTAGTGATATGTATGTTCTTATTACCATTTTCTTAATTGTTTTGGGTTTGTTATTGTAGGTCTTTTCCTTCTCTTGTGTTTCCTGCCTAGAGAAGTTCCTTTAGCATTTGTTGTAAAGCTGGTTTGGTGGTCCTGAATTCTCTTAGCTTTTGCTTATCTGTAATGGTTTTAATTTCTCCATCGAATCTGAATGAGATCCTTGCTGGGTAGAGTAATCTTGGTTGTAGGTTTTTCCCTTTCATCACTTTAAATATGTCCTGCCACTCCCTTCTGGCTTGCAGAGTTTCTGCTGAAAGATCGGTTGTTAACCTTATGGGGATTCCCTTGTATGTTATTTGTTGTTTTTCCCTTTCTGCTTTAATATATTTTTTTGGAATTTAATTTTTGATAGTTTGATTAACATGTGTCTTGGTGTGTTTCTCCTTGGATTTATCCTGTATGGGACTCTCTGCACTTCCTGGACTTGATTGACTATTTCCTTTCCCATATTAGGGAAGTTTTCAACTATAATCTCTTCAAATATTTTCTCAGTCCCTTTCTTTTTCTCTTCTTCTTCTGGGAACCCTATAATTCGAATGTTGGTGTGTTTAATGTTGTCCCAGAGGTCTCTGAGACTGTCCTCAATTCTTTTCATTCTTTTTTATTTATTCTGCTCTGCGGTAGTTATTTCCACTATTTTATCTTCCAGTTCACTTCTCCGTTCTTTTGCCTCAGTTATTCTGCTATTGATTCCTTCTAGAGAATTTTAATTTCATTTATTGTGTTGTTCATCATTGTTTGTTTGCTCTTCAGTTCTTCTAGGTCCTTGTTAAATATTTCTTGTATTTTCTCCATTCTATTTCCAAGATTTTGGATGATCTTTACTATCATTACTCTGAATTGTTTTTCAGGTAGACTGCCTATTTCCTCTTCATTTGTTTGGTCTGGTGGGTTTTTACCTTGCTCTTTCATCTGCTGTGTGTTTCTCTGTCTTCTCTGTTTCCTTTACTTACTGTGCTTGGGGTCTTCTTTTCGCAGTCTGCGTGTTTGTAGTTCCCATTGTTTTTGATGTCTGCCCCCAGTGGCTAAGGTTGTTTCAGTGGGTTGTGTAAACTTCCTGGTGGAGGGGACTGGTGCCTGTCTTCTGGTGGATGAGGCTGGATCTTGTCTTTCTCGTGGGCCAGACCGTGTCTGGTAGTGTGTTTTTCAGGTGTCTGTGACCTTACTCTGATTTTAGGCAGCCTCTCTGCTAATGGGTGGGGTTTTGTGTCTGTCTTGCTACTTTTTTGGCATAGGGTGTCCAGCACTGTAGCTTGCTGGTCGTTGAGTGGAGCTGGGTGTTAGCGTTGAGATGGAGATCTCTGGGAGAGCTTTTGCTGTTTGATATTACATGGAGCCGCTAGGTCTCTGGTGGACCAATGTCCTGAACTCAGCTCTCCCACCTCAGAGGCACAGGCCTGACACTGGCCGGAGCATGAAAACCCTGTCAGCCATGCAGCTCAGAAGAAAAGGGAGAAAAAAAAAGAAAGAAAGAAAAATAATAAAAATAAAATATTGTTATTAAAATTAAAAAGTATTAAAAATAAAAAAATCCAATAGTAATTTGAAGAAAGAAAAAAAGAAAGAAGAGAGTAACCAAACCAAAAAACAAACCCACAAATGATAAGAAGCACTAAAATATATACTAAAAAAGTAAAAAAACAAAAAAACCCAACAAAACAAAACGTACAGGCCGAACCCTAGGAGAAATGGTAAAAGCAAAGCTTTACAGACAAAATCATGCAAAGAAGCATACAGATACACACTCACAAAAAGAGGAAAAGGAAACAAATATATATCTATATTAAAAAAAGAAAAGGAAGAGAGCAACCAAGTCAATAAACAAATCTACCAATGATAATAACCTCTAAATACTAAACTAAGATAAACAAAAAATAGAAACAAATTAGATGCAGAAAGAAAACCCCAAGTCTACAGTTGCTCCCAAAGTCCACCGCCTCAATTTTGGGATGATTCATTGTCTATTCAGGTATTCCAGAGATGCAGGGCACATCAAGTTGGTTGTGGAGATTTAATCTGCTGCTCCTGAGGCTGCATGGAGAGATTTCCCTTTCTCTTCTTTGTTTGCACAGCTCCTGGGGTCAGCTTTGGATTTGGCCCCGCCTCTTCATGTACGTCTCCTGAGGGTGCTGTTCCCTTTTGGGAAGCCTGAGGTCTTCTGCCAGTGTTCAGTGGGTGTTCTGTAGGAGTTGTTCTACATGTAGATGTATTTCTGACGTATTTGTGGGGAGAACGGTGATCTTCACGTCTTACTCCTCTGCCATCTTGAAGGTCTCTCCATATTCTTTTCCTTTATGGTTTCACAGGATATTGAATATAGTTCCCTGTGCTATACAGTGGGACCTTGTTGTTTATCCATTCTATGTATGCCAGTTTGCATCTGCTAATCCCAAACTCCCAATTCATCCCTCTCCCACCCCCTCCCCCTTGGCATCCACCAGTCTATTCTCTATGTCTGTGATTCTAGTTTTGTTTCATAGATAGGAGAAGGCAACTTAATTCTACCTTTAGTTCTTTTTCAAAACCAAGTCCCATTCATTCATATCATATCCCAAGAGGGAGTGATGGACACAGAAGCACAACCAGGCAATGTAACACACTAGGGCTCTGTCTGTGGCTAGAGAGGTTTAGGTCTTTCCTTAACACACAGAGTGATAAGGAAGACTGGGATGAGGTTTTAAAGTTGCCATCATATCACCATCTTGAAAGGAATTTAATGCATTTATCTGTTCATTCAACAAATATTCTTTGAGCTCCTATTATTCACAAGGAATTCTTCTATGTGTTGGAGATGTGAGAGGGGCTAGAAACTGAAGCAGAGAGGCAGAGAAGTTGACTACAGCAGCTTTTATTATCACTTTGTTTCCTGGGAGATCTTAGTGACTGCAGCATGGAATAAATGGGGCTCTCAAATAGGATGCAATGTAGGTTTGGATTGCAATGAAACTCCAGGGGTGAAACCTTAGCTTCCCAGAAGACACCAGGGAAGTGTTATGGATACAGGGAATGGCTCCAGTGTACTGCAAACCAAGATCTTGAGTGAGATTTTATGGCAGATAGATGAGGTGATGAAATGAAAAGTACTTTTAACTTGTTGTCAAAAGCATGGTTTTGAATCCAGCCCTGACTCCAGTTCTAGTTCTATGAATTTAAGCAAGTTTCTCAGTGTTTCTGAATGTGAGTTTATTCATCTATAAAACTGAGACAGAAATATTTTCCCTTATAAGTTTGTATTAGTTATCTATCCCTGTGTAATAGACTATCCTAATAATTAAGTGGCTTAAAACTATAGCGATACTGTATATTTATTCTGTGAATTCACTGGGCAATTTTTCTGCTGATCTGCTAGGATCACATATGTGGCTGCATTTAGTTGGTGGCTTGGTGAGGGTCTCAGATTAGCTGGAACATACTTTTTCATCCAGAACTTCTGCAAGCCATGGCCATTTCAGGGCAGCATCTAAGAGGGTGAAGGAGGAAGCTGCAAGGTCTCTTAAGGCCTAGCCTTGGAAGTCATACAGTGTCACTTCTATCATATTTCTATTGGTCACAGGAAGCCACAAGACCAGCTCAGATTCAAAAGGTTGGGAAGTAGACTCCAGTTCTTGATGAAAGATGATAAGAAATACTGTGGCCTTATTTTTCAACCTCCTATAAAGTGCTGGTGAGGATTAAATGAGATTATCTATGCGAGGGTATTGTTTTTCTGCTATATGTATGTATGGTTTTTGGTAGCGTCATATATGCATTATACTTTTATAACTGCAAAATTCTACAACACTCAGTCAAAAGCTGGTTTTTGATGATATAGCTGGTTGTATTATAAATGATCTATTTACCACCATCAATGGATCAATGGAGGGAATTAAGACTACATGAGAGTCCATTTAACTCATTTTGTAAAGAAATGTTTTAGTTTGTAGTGAATGGCTTAGTATCTGATTTTAGAGTATGCTTCCTATGCTCTTGGAAATTGTTTATCTCAATAAATTATAAATATCCTCAAAAGTTCTTGAGATGGTATAGGGAACACATGGACATTTTTTTTGTTTTTGTGTATCTGACAAACATATATGCTCCCGGTTTTTGGTAATAGTATTTCAGTCATTCTTTATAGAGTAACCCCTTTCCCATGACATGCATTCTTATTGGGACCATCCATCAGGATGCTCCATCATTCTCTGGCCAGGACTGGGAGCAGCTTCCTTATGCTACCTAGGCCAGTTGGACCCTAGCTTTTGAATCTGAACCCTGAGTGGGGTGGCAGAAGGACCAAATGATTGGAATCAATTCACCCAAATAGTATCACCCTGAAGAAGGTCTCCATTTGTTTCTGCTGCCTCTACCCAGACCTGCCTGCACTGGTCCCCATATAATTCCAACGTCAGGGTCAATGAGCCCTCTTATAACCTGATAATACTTGAAGCAGTTTTTTTGCTTAAATTGTCTAGAGTTAGTTTTCTTGCTTGTAGATAGAGAACCCTGCTGACACATGTATTTAATCAGGGGATATAAAGTGATGAGAATGGTCTTGAAGCTAAAATATCCGAAGATTCCAACTGATAAAACAACAGCCAATGAACTAGTTATCTTTTGTAACAGTTTTTAGGACACTGTACACATTTCCTTGAATAAGGAATGTGACCTTGGCTTTAAGGATCCATAATCCATCTAGGAAGAATAAGTACAGTGATTAAAAAAATAGTTTAGCACAACAATAAATATGCCAATTATCAGTGCCCAGCATAATGCTTGGCACATAGTAAGCATACTACAATTATGTATTACAATTAATAAATTATTAAATGAATGATTCAGGTAATAAGTACAATGAAGTTTGAACAAGAGAGAGATATCATGAGCAAAAAGCCCTCATGAACAAGGAGGGATTTGAGCAGATTCTCTTAGGATGGGTAGAGTTTTTTGAAATGAAGAGGAGAAATAAGGGAGTTCTAGCCCCATGGACTTATTTTGCAAGGAGTATGATAAGTTTAAAGAGAGGTGGCTCCTGAATCACCTGACATCAAGAAAATCTTATTGCAAATACATAATTTTCTTTATTTGCTACTGAATTTTGGTACTGGTAGCACACTGCTCTAATATATGTCGATTGCCTAGATAATGGGTGTATTTCTTACATATTTGAAAGAAATCTCTTTCAGTAGTTATGTTTTCTCCCCCTTCTCGCTCCAACACTATAGTTAAACCATGAGACTTATTGTCTAAAGAGGGGAATATATGGCCTAGGACTCCCACTCAATAGGAAGAGGAACTAGAAAGTCTCTCCTCTACTCAAGGAAGGGGTCAAGGAGAAAAAAAGAGAAAAAAAAGG
The DNA here is from genome assembly GCF_025265405.1 of Mesoplodon densirostris. Classification (NCBI taxonomy): domain Eukaryota; kingdom Metazoa; phylum Chordata; class Mammalia; order Artiodactyla; family Ziphiidae; genus Mesoplodon; species Mesoplodon densirostris. Next base: position 93,484,353 of record NC_082664.1, on the reverse strand, counting down.
GCCAAGGCCTGAAGCAAGCATTTAATCTAAATCTCCTTTAGAGGCGAAACCCTGGAAGGCAGTTTAGGGTAAGGTTAGAAGGTAATAGAGATGTTCAGAAATGTTGGAAGGGGGGACTTGCAGGGCACCAGTGTTCACTCTTTGCTTCGTGGGCAAAATCCTTAGAAAAGCCCTATGTTTGGCTGCTGCTGTCCAACCCGTCACTGAGGGAGGACTCTAAGAGAGAGTACAGAGTGTCTCACATGCTGCTGGAGTGTAGAGAAAGCAGGCAGTTTCCGGATTCCCCAGAGGGTACAGAACAGTCCAGAAAACTGGTGGGCAGGGCAAGGCCTTTGTGGATCTCCAACAAAGCCCTGCTTCTCCTGAGCCATGGTCCCTCTGCCCAGATTCTTCTCCCAGTCTGAACACCACCCTTACCTCTCCCTACCTGGGGAGCTTTTAAAGATGCCTGTGTCAAGGCTCCACTCGAGACTATTTAAATCAGAACCTCCAGGGATTGAGTCCTGGTGTCAGATTTTTTTTTTCAATTTCCCAGGTCATTCTACTGTATAGCCCGGGTTGAGAACCACTGCCCTAAGTAAAGTCTAGTCATGTGTTTGGATTTAAGTTAAACATCACTTCCTCAGGAAAGCCTTCCCTGGTCAGCCAAAACCTAGGTCAAGTACTCCGTTATATATCCTCCAAGCAAACAACCAGGACTTCTTCTTGGCATTTAAAATTTGAGTCATCATTTGTCTCAAGTCTGCCTTTCCCTGTAGACTATTATGTGAGGGAAGAAACATTTCTGCCTTGCTCACCCAGTAGCTTGGTTCAACCACACACCAACTGGTACACAGTTCGTGCTCAGTAAATGCCTCTTGAACAAAGGCTCGCCTTTACTCAGCCATGGGTGTGTGATCAAGGCTCCAATTCATGAATCTGGTAAGAGAATTTTTGCAGGTGAGGACTCAAACTAGACCACATACTTATAGGGCTGTGACTTTAAGTGGGCTCATATTTTTGACAGTTTCACTGTTTTTATCTTCGAGATCATGGTGTCATAACAGTTCAGCAGGCTCATCATCACCATTGCAGCCCTGTGTGGTCATTACTATTCCTGTCTTGCAATTGGAAAGAAGTTAAATAACTTGCCCAGGTCCCTATACCCTATTGTCTGGGCACAAATAATCACAAATAAGGAAAACCCCTTTCAACAGGGTTCCTGTTTGTGCTGCGCTCTTATTTCTGGCTTAACAGCTGGTGGCTACTACAGGGGGATTTTCTGGGGGTCTCCAGTACAAGTGCCTAGGGCCCAGAGTGTGATTTCCTGCCCATCTACACCATTATAGGGTGCAGGCAACATGGGGCCTTATCTATATAAGGATACCATAAATACTATATTCTTCGAAGTCACTGTACCCTGCTTGTCCTGGAGAGGCAGCCTTGTGTGTGTGTGTGTGTGTGTGTGTGTGTGTGTGTGAGAGAGAGAGAGAGAGAGAGAGGGAGAGAGAGAGAGAGGGAGAGAGAGACAGACAGACAGAGAGACAGAGAGAGAGAGAGAGGGAGAGAGAGAGAGAGAGAGAGGGAGAGAGAGAGAGAAAGGGAGGGAGGGAGGGAGAGAGAGAGAGAGAATATGAAAGTTTGGGGAGGTGAAATAGGGTCTAGGGTCTAGGGTCGTCCAGGAGAAGCCCAATCTTAGCTGTGGGCTGGGGAAAAGGACCGCCCCTTCACTGCCTCCATCCCAAATCCCAGGTTCCAACATTCACAGGCCTCTGGGTCAGAATCCTACTCAGACTCTTGGAGCATCTTGGGTTCAGCCTGGGTGACTTGAACCAAGGCTCAGAACCGCGCCTCGAGTGGGCTCTCGACGCCGGTGGCAGCGGCGGAGCCCCCTCCCGCGCTCGCACAGCAGCCCTGGCCGCGTCGCGCCCCCGCCGCGCCCTGCCCCGGCCTCCGGGCCTCCGGCCTCCGCTCTGTGCCCAGCCCGAGAGACGCAGTGAGGCGGCGCCGGGGAGACGCGGGCAACCGAGACGCGTCTCCCCTCTCGCCGGGGCCGCTGGGGACTCCGAGCCGCCGTCTCCAGCGCGCGTCTAGGTACAGGTGGCACAGCCTTCCGCGCCCGCAGGGCTTCCCAGATCGCGGGGGAGGCTAATCTCGGGTCTAGACCTCCCAGCCGCACTGCGGGTGAAACCGCTACTCGACTTCTTCCCATTCCCTCAACTCCTCACCCCAAAACGCGAAATCCCAGGCCGGGCAGGACCCGATCACCTCTGCCTCCTCCCACTGCGCTAATCCTGCGAGAGAGGGAGGCCCCCGCGCCGAGGCGGTGGCTGGCAAAGGGGAGTGGAAAGGGAGGATGGATGGGGCCGAGGGGTGGGGTGGTGATGAGGGGGATGTAGGAGGGGGTGTCATTTTCTTTTTCTTTCTTTTTTTAAAAAAAGTATTTCTCTCGCGAGAAACCGCTGCGCAGACGATACTTGAAGAGGTGGGGAAAGGAGGGGGCCGCGGGAGCCGCGGCAGAGACTGTGGGTGCCGCAGGCGGACAGGCGGCCACAGCTGGGACAGCTGCGGGCAGAGCGGGGCAGCGGCTGCCGCGGCCAGGACCGAGGAACAGCTGCCGCCGCCTCGGGAGCCGGAGCCGCCACTTCTCCAGTGGGTGCAGCCGGGGTCCCGACAGGGGTCGGGCGGCCACCGGGGCTGGAGCTTCAGCCACGGAGGCTTTTGCGTTTGCGCCGCACTGAGGGCAGGGACAGGGACTGGGGTGAGGGGCTGTCCCGGAACGTCCAGAGCTGGCGCTGGCCCTCCCCTGCCTGACAGCTTCCTGGCCCGGGGCTCCCGGTGCCGGGCTCGGCGTCAGATGCTCGGGGGGCGGTGGCAGTGCCCGGAGCCGGCCGGGGACGGCGCGGCGGGCTTCCAGCCCAGCGGCTTGGCGGAGAGGACAGGCTGGGGAGCTGGGGTGTCAGAGCGCGCGTTGCGCGCAATTCGTGCTAGTAAAAAATAAACCCAGCGAGCTTGCCCCAGGGTTTAGAACTGTTCGGGACATGGGTACTTTGCGGCGCTTTTTTCAGGCGGCGCCCGGGAGGCCGAGGGGCTGGCTAGAGCCGCTGCCGCCGGGGGCCTGGGCTTTTCAGCCAGCTGTGGACCAAACGGTCTTCGCTTACCCAAAGTAACTGCGCCACGCGCAGGCGGCGCGCGGGTTGGGCTCGGGAATGGGGACCCCGAGGCTTCAGCATCCCGAAGCCCTGAATGTCTCCCCCGCTTCGGCGATTTGTCTGTTGCAGCTGGCAGGGGCCGCCTGAAGTGGGAGCAGCGCCTGGAGAAGGCGGGAGGAGCCCGGCCCGGGGGACGGGCGGCGGGAGAGCGGGACCCCGGCGGCGCGGCGCGCTCCAGGGCGCAGCGGCGGCCCCGGACCGAGCCCGGGGCGCGGCGAGAGGCGGCGGGAGCCGGCGGCCGCTCGACATCATGCGGCGAGGGGCGCTGCTGGAGGTCGCCCTGGGATTTACCGTGCTCTTAGCTTCCTACACGAGCCATGGGGCGGACGCCAATTTGGAGGCTGGGAACGTGAAGGAAACCAGAGCCAGCCGGGCCAAGAGAAGAGGCGGTGGAGGACACGACGCGCTTAAAGGGTAATGGAACGGGCCAGCTCCTTTGGTGTGGGTGTCCCCTCCCTCTTCTCCTGAGTATCAAGATCCAGAGGAACTGACAGGGTCGATTCTCGACAGTAGAAGGATCCTTGACAAGACCTCCTGGGGGCACCTTAGAGATGCAAGGGTTATCCAGTTCTCGCCGCGTTTGTGGCTAAACCACCTTGCCTCTACGCTTTAAGGATTTCTGCCCCCGAGGAGAGGTCATGGCTAAAAGGAATCTTGGGCCATTGTCGAGGCTGATTTTGGGAGGCGAGAAGGGTTCTTTGAGGAAGAAGGGGAGGAGCTGCGACTGAGAAGAGGAGCAGCCCATCCTTTCTCTTCATACCAATTCCGGTTGTGTTTAGGGAAAGTACTTGCCTTGTGGGCATCTTTGTAGATGCTCTGTTTGTAAGGGAGCAAGGAAAGAAAGGGATTTCAGGGACAGACAGTCAGAGAAGACAAATAGTTAATGGTTGGTTCTCCTCTAAGTTATGCTTATTAAAATTAGGGACTGAATTTTCCTTTCAGATGTCTACACTGGAAGCAGAGCAGGGCAAGTGTTTCTGAGAAGTTGTTTTGCGGTTGTTAGAAGCTCTTTATTTCATCCGGGCAGTAATGCTGCTGTGGCTGGCCTTGAAGGAGTGTTTTTAACCTGTGGTGTGTGTTACTCAGATGCAACTGAGCATTTCACCACCTTCTTATGCCCCTATTACAGAAAATGTTTCAGCAGAAAATATTTAAATCAGGCAGGTTGACTTTATAAGGATTGCCAGTTCCCTGAATTGAAGAAGGGTGGGAATACACTTCCCTTAAAATTGTTCAAATTGAAAATGAAGTATCTCTTTCTGAGAGTGTTTAAGTTCAAGCCTCCGGAGAAGCAGCAGGATGGATTGTAAATGATCCATTTTGTCTCCTTGGAGGATCCTGTAATGAGCCTAGACAGTAAATACACAGAGGTTTCTATTAAGTTCTTATGATTCTCATTGCTGCTCTTTTTTGAGTAGTTGTGTAGTTTGATTATATGACCCTGAGTGACCAAGTGATGGTGTCCATTTGGATATGTGGCTGGACATTTCACATATTCTTTTTTGTTATGGGCTGTTTTTATTATATATATGTGGTGACATTTGTGTTTGTATGGCCCAGGTATGGGAAGGAAAAAGTACAGTAAACTGAACGGACCAGTTTTTGAGTCCTGCTCTAGATCTGGGACGATATGATTGTCAGAGCCAAGCACTTAGGCCGTGGTGAAATATGCATGATTTTCTGACCCTAGGAAATAGTTATGATTAACTTAGTTCCATCTTGGCCTTTGTGGAAAATAAATCACGGATTCCAACAGTGCTGGAAAGGAAATTTGCTTATCATGTTAAGCCTGATACTGATCAGGCAGCAGACATGTCTTGCCCTGTGTGCACGGCCCATGGCCAGTTCAGTAGATGGACTGAAACTGATTTTCACCCGTTCTCAAAAGGACCTGATTTAGCCTAGCATTTTAACTTCAAAAAATATATTTCTGCCATATATATTATATTAACAGCTAAGCCTAATGGCATTGCTCCCATAGAGAGAGAGAGAGGAAGTAGGGGTTTAATTCTGTGGATGAAGGTCTGCAGGGAGACATTAGGCCTAGCCAGACATTTGTCTCGTCTCTATGTGCTATCACCAGCCAGCGTGTTTCCTCGGGAGGCCCTAACTCAATGTGAAAACAGAAACTAAGCCTTACTTTATTGCTTAACAGGCTGTCCATGCTTTTACTCACACCAGCACTTAGTTCTTCTGGGTTTTACATTTTTTTAAGATTATAAAGAAACACTTCTCTGTGTTATAGTATTTGGTCACTAACGTGGACGTTACCTTATTGCAAACTCTTCAGAAAGCCTTCCCCAAAACATGGTATTAATAGATCAGTAATTATGAGTGTTCCTAATTCTCATGTTATCTATGAGATTTTGCATACATATGAAAAGTTTAACAAATAATTATAATTAACCTTTATAGCATAACAATATATATTAATATGCTATAATAATGAACTATTATATAGTTCTTATGTTATCTAAGATGTTATATGTATATAATATATGTATTATATACATATCCTTGGGGTAAAAAATAAAAATTTTAAAGGATATACAATTAAAAATATTTAATTGTAAATACCTCTCAGACACCACTGTCTTATGTATTTTTCTAGAAATAGTATAATACATATCCAAATATATATATATATATATATAATATATATGTATATACACACACAGATAGATATGTGTGTGTATCCTTTTTAATGCATGGAATATACCATACATACTGTTCAAACCTTGCTTACTTTTATATATCTTTAGTGCATCCATCTATCAACTCATAGGGATCTACTTCGTGCATTCTCTTGGCGTATAGAATCCCATAATGTGGCTGGAACATTTCCCTAATGATGGCTCGTTAGTTTATATGAAATTTTTTGCTGTTACCAACATTCTTCTACTTGCATGTTTGTGTACATGTGAATATTTATATGTAATATAAATTAATAAAGGAAAATAGAATTGCTGGATCAAAGGTTTACCCATAAGTTTTAAACAAATGCCAATTTTGATCTTAAATTTGAATAGCATTTGAGATGTATTCTCTCTGCTTATTGCTATTACAGTCTCACATGAATAAGTCTTTTAACCACACCGTGCTGTATAAATCATCAGGAAGAGCAGTTGTGTGTTCCATTTTTCCAGTTATTGCTTAAAACTTCTATTTTTGCGAGTTAAAATATTACCAGCTTCAGAACTAACCTCTCTGACTACAGTAAAACCTGTTTACCATTTTGATGCACAGTTTATGAAGTGAAAGTGATTTGTAACCCCTAAGTCCGCCTGATGCCCAGTTGGTGGCAGCAACTTTCAGCACCTCACTAATATTTCCTCTAGGTAAAAGGTGCTTTAAACTCATCAGTGTCTTCCATGCGTTGGTCTGGGCTCTCCTACAAATTACTGCCTTCTTCTCTTCCTCTGATGTGACATGTGACCACAGAATTTGCCTGGGTATTCTTCTTGGGATATGTATCCCTTTCCTGTCAGCTCCTTTGCATCCCAGACAGGGACCTGCGTGGTTTTTCCCTCTTTGGGTGAGTAGTCCTAGCCTGTCTTGCTCTCCTCCCATCCTGTTGCAGGTGTTCTTTTTTTTTTCCCTTCTCACTGGGCAGCAGAAGTTGTTCCACAGTGGAAATTTAAGCATCCTCAAGTTTCTTCCCAGCTTTCGCTGTGTTTTCTTAGAGTAAAACGCCAATTTCTGTTTTTACAGGAAATCCTTTTTTTAATGGAATGAGTGTGGTCCCCAGTCACTCTGAAAAAATTGCATTTCTCTGTATTTTGAAATGAGAGTTTTGCAAGTTTCAAAAACGTTTTCAAGTAATAAATGTATAGTAGTTTTTGTTTGCCTGGGCACTGCTTAACATGTGTGAAATGACTATATGAGAAATAATAAAATCCTAGCTTTATTGTTTGAATTTTAGTTCAGAAGAATTTTTCTCAGCTAAATTCTTAACTTCTGTGATTAGGCAAAAAGTGTGGGAGACAATCTAATTTTATAAAAACACATAACTCTACTTGAATAGCAGTACTTATGCACCATTTATTTATGTTTGCCTTATTGCTTTAGCTCCCAAATAAGGAAATATTACAGTTTCCCATCAGAGGGGAAAATTCTTTAGAGTGAAACCTCCTTTTCCCAAATCTCTGATAAGATGGACTGAGAACTTCTATGCTTATTGCCTGGCTTATAAGTGTATGAGACTGTTTGTATTTCACACAATTTGTCCCCTTGTGCATGATTCCTTTTGGTCTTTGTTTATTTGTTTATTTTTTTCCAGGGGTCTTGTTACCAGAAAAATACACATGGAACAGTTCATACACAGGATAGATTATGTGATGACAAACTCAGAGGGATTAATTACACAGACGTCTGTTATTAAAATAAAGAACTTCAGCAGGGCACACAGAAAAAGTTCTGTAGACTTCATAAAGTCCATTTTACTTTATAAAGAAGACTTTAAGACTTCATCCAAAGTCAGATAGGCTAATAATTAAATATGGGGAAAAACTCCTGCAGTGGTATGGTTTGTCATTTCATTTACTAAATAGATTAAGCTAAAATATTGTGACAGCATTAAAAAAAGATATTCTTAAATAAAAGGTTTCAGCAATTCCACATTTTAAACAAGAAGATGGAGACAAAATATTATTTATGGGATTTATTTTGTAACATATAAGACATAGAGATTATTTATAAAAATGCATAAGTTGGTATCACAAATTAATTTAAACATATTGATATATCAAGTTATAGTGAAATGAGGTTAGGGATGATGGAAATGGCAGGACAGACATCCCTACAAGCTTATTTGGAATTTTTTTTAAAAATAGTGAAATATTCCTCTGTCTTCTTGTATAGCAGGTACTTTAAAAGATTATAGTATTATGCTACTGACTCTAATCAAGCCAAATGCTGGACAAATTATTAGGATACTCACACATAATTTGTTTGCTTTCTCCTGCAATAAACCAAACAGTAAGCCTAACAAATTTCTGAATTTTAGCCTTAATTTTCAAGGTAAAAATAAGATTTAAAGAACGTTTTCTTGAAAGAGAAATAAACTGTATTAACAATTTCTTTGTGTCTAGAAACTAACCCAACAAATAGGCCTATTCTAGAAACTTAGAATTTTGTTCCATGAAATTTTTAAAGAAATCTGAAATCAGTAACATATCAGGCCTGAGTTATATGACAGGCATATGAGAGTTTAATATTTCAAGTTTGTTAAGCTTGATTTTCCCATTAGATTGTAAAATCATCAAAAGCAAGAATCCTGTCATAAGCATTTTAACACTAACTTGTGGAAGCTGGGATTCAAAGAATTCATTAATTCAAGAAACCTTGATTGAATGCTACCTTGAATTTAGCTTTGTGGATTGCCAGGGACATAGCACCCACAGCCTGGAGAGGCTTAATATTTGGTAGGAGAATCAGATGCATTACAAAAAATCAGGAGGCAGCAGAAAGGTAGGAAAGGGCATGGGGTATAGGAGTAAGTACAAAATAAATAATAATAACATTTGTAGCAGCGGTAGGTGACGATTAGATGACATTTAGGTACCAGGCACTCATCTCAGTGTTTTACATATTATAGCTCATTCTATGCTCATAACATCTCTATAGGGTGAGTCTTTTTATTACCTTCCCTTTACAGCTGTGAGAGCTGAGGTACGCAAAGGTTAAGTTTTAAAGACAAATTCTTAATATTACATTTTCTTTCTCCATTAATTTTAGTTATGGTTTTGGTTTTCATTCCTCTAGACAAAAATGCAGTACTAAGACTTTGGTAAAATTCCACTTAAAATTCCTAATATTCCTTCATGCTAGTTCACAAATCCCAGGTATAGTTAATAATGTAGTAATATAATATTTTGTCAAACAAGAAACTTTGATATTTCTTCAAAGACACTAATAAAACACAGAAGGACTTACAGAATGTCTGAGCTGTGGGGTCTTTGGGTAGCACGTGTATTTTTGTATTATATCTTGAACTTTTATTGAGTGTGGTAGGTAACCATCACAGGCACCCTCCGTCTGCATTGCCCATGGTTCTGAGCTGGAGACGTTCCTCATTATGTCATTCAGAATCTCTTGCTCTCATGTTCCATGTGAGGAATTTCTTTCAGAATAGAGTTGCAAGAGATGTTTCTCTTTCCAGGAGAAACTGGTATGTGTCTTAAATTCTCATCAATATGATGAGCTATTTAATTCTTTCTGTGTCATTTTTCGCCTTGGTTGTATCCTATGGGAAAGAATAGCAAGCTCTGGTATATCACTCAGTATTGCACTGTACATATATTATTCATTTAATACACAGCTTCTTTATGAGGAAGATTCTACCTACTTGCCCATTTAACAGATGAGGAAACTAAGGGATGCAGTTTTTCAGTAATTTTAGTTATTCCTCCAGGGACATAAACTAGTAAGAGATAGAGTTGGGGAATCTGGCTTCCTAGTGAGTGCTCTTAACCAATATATTTTAATGATTCTCAATTACAATAAATCCTATATGTGGTAACTTTCTTTCTTCCACATTCCTGATACCTTCATTTCACCAGAACCTTCTACCATTGCTGTGGAGAAAAACTCAATGTTTATTGAAGGCAGATGCAATCCTATGACTAGGGACGCATCATTGTGGGAATGGGATTTTTCAGAAAAGACTTCACAGTGAAAGTCTGTCAGGGGTCAGCAAACCGTGGACCAGACTGCCTGTTTTGTAAATAAAATTGTATTGAAACAAAGCCATGCCCATTTGTTTACGCTTTATCTATGTCTGCTTTCACACATAGTGGCAGAGTGAGAGTAGTTGTGACAGACAGTAGGGCACCGCAAAACTGAATTGTTTGCTGCTTGGCCCTTTACAGAAAAGGTTTGCTAATCTCTGGTCTATGTGATAAATAAATGACTATTTAGTAGTACTGAGAACTTCTTGAAGGCTCAGTTTTTGTTTGTTTTATCACTAGGTTTACCTAGGAACTGGGCACATGGTAAGAATTCAGTAGACAGGGCTTCCCTGGTGGCGCAGTGGTTGAGAGTCCTCCTGCCGATGCAGGGAACACGGGTTCGTGCCCCGGTCTGGGAGGATCCCACATGCCGCAGAGCGGCTGGGCCCGTGAGCCATGGCTGTTGAGCCTGCGCGTCCGGAGCCTGTACTCCGCAACGGGAGAGTCCACAACAGTGAGAGGCCCGCATACCGCAAAAACAAAACAAAACACAACAAAACAAAACAAAAAAACAAAAAGAATTCAGTAGACAATTTTTGAATGTCTGACCAATTTGATTGATTGGGTAAGGTAAATTATATATATATTAGAGCTTGGAGGAAGTATAGGAGAGAAATAAGGAAAAATTTGAGTGAAAAAGGCATGAAACAAAAAGGATATAAGGTCTTTGGGATTGAGGGACATTGAGTATGATGGGCAGGGCTTGCACTGCATGGCTTCGGGGGGCACGGTTCATAGTGTAGCCTATGCAAGTAGTGCCCCCTGGAGGTGTGCAGCATGCAACCGTGTGTGTCTGTCCATAGGTTGGGGTGGGAGAGGGACTAAAGGGCACATGATGCTACTATCTGATTGTTGTGAAAGCTGAGGATGGTGAGCTAGTAAAGGATTCTAAGATGGGAACGTGATCCGATCTCTGCCACTCTGGCCAAAGTGTCAAAGGTATATGGTTTAGTGAGTAGGGAGACGAGAGGCAGGGAGATTTGGGAGGCTAATACAGGAGTCGAGTCATGGTGAGAGTGGGTGATGGCCAGAGCAGCAGCAGTGGAGGGAGTGAAGAGGAGGTTCTAGTGGCAGCATGAGCAGTACTTGACCACTTACTTGGTTGTGAGAGGCAAAGGCGAGGAGGCACCTAGGGTGCTCCCACGTCCATCTACATTGAAACTTATTATATGTAAAAACACTATAGCATCATTAATGAGAAACTAAAGAGAGACAAAGTCATTCCTAGTCCCTCTACCACAAGGAAACAAGCTATTTTTGTTTGTGAGTGTTTTGGTTATCTTATTGCTATGTAACAAACTACCCCAAATTTAGTGGCTTAAAGCAGCAATAATTTTATTATTTCTTTTGATTCTGGAGGGCAGGAATTTGGACAGGACACAGTGGGGAATCTTGTCTCTGCTTCCCACAATGTCTGTTGGGTCTAGAATGAGTAAGATGACTTCTCCACGTGTGTTTCTGGTTCTGTGATCATGGACTGGCACCTGCAGCCCTGTTTACTTTGGTGTGGTTGATCCAAATGGATGGACAGAGGAAGGGACTAAAGGAAACAAAGAGCCACTCATCTGGCTCTGCTGGGGGCCTTACAGGTTTTAAAGCTATCTCCTATGTGATCTCCTGCCTAGGCCTGCCCCTGGGGATGGGGCCACTGAGTGTGTTTTTGCAAATGGGGAAACTGAGCCCCAGGTGCAGCTACCAGGCCTTGTTCAGGGTAAGTGTCTGTTGGGGCTGGATCTTGAACAATAGCCTCTTCATCTCTGGTCACGTGTTTTAACCCCATATGTTGTCCACAGACTGAGTTGAATGGCTAAAAGCTGGCTGGAAGGGCTTAAGTGGGTTCATATGTTACCAGGGTTGGCTGGGTTTCTTGGTTCTCCTGCATATAGTCTCAGATTGTCTCCCTTTCCATATGGACCATCCAGCAGCATAGCCAGACTTTTTACAAGGCAGCTCAGGATACCAAGAAAACAAAAGTGGAAGCTACCAGACTTTCTTCAGACAGCCTGGTCCGAAATTCCATGTAAGTCACAGACCTTGCTCAGATTCAAGGGCATGGACTAATGAGCTGTGCCTCTTGATGCAGGTGAGGAGACGCCTATGTCTGCAGGGAGGGGAGGAATTGGGGGCAGCCTCTGGAGATTAGCTACCACAGTGAGGCAGCGGGTGTTTGAGAAGGATAATCAGATGTTTCAATTCTAACTTGATCGAGCCTGATTGACTTAGTTTCCCATTGAAGATGCTTCATTGTATTTTGCTTACTGCAACCTCAGAATGCAAAACGCTACATGAATAATGTATCTCTGTGATCTTTTAGATAAATGTTAAGGGCATTGTTCTTAGTTTGCATTTAAAGAACCCACAAACCCCAGGAATAAAATCATAGTTCCTAAAAAATCTGGCAAATTTTGTTTTTCCAAATGAAAGAATTATAAAACTCCTAACTCTCCGCCCATTTCCCTTAGCTTCTAAGAAACTCAGGGACAAATTTAATGCACTTAATTTTATTAATTTAGGTATCTGATATGTTTTACATTCCTTCTACATGGAATTTTACTTTCAATTTCTATTAATAGCCCCACTTCTATATATGTGTTGGTATAATATACCTCAGAAACATTATTTTTCTGGAATCAGGGATTATAATTAGTAAATAAAGATAGATGTGTAATTGTCAATAGAATTGGTATTGTAGTGAGCTGAACTAGATTATTGTTTGCGTAAATGGAGTAGCCACATTGTTAATAGAAAAAAATTGGGTTAGGAATACAGTCGTTTGGATTGTAGACCCAAAGCTCTATTATATCAAATCCTAGTTTTAAGTTCTTGTGACTTACCACTTTCTCAAGTGGCTTTTTTTGTTGTTGAAGTTATCATTGAGTCTATTTATTCAGCCTCCTCAGAGCGGAAGGGAGAGAGGAAAATTCGCTATCTCCACCATTCCCAGCCAAAGATGTATTCCAGACGGCAAGCAGGCTCAGAGCGGGGGAACTGTGCCGTTAGACAAGTGATTTGGTTCAGTGTTTTGAAGGGTTGTGAATTCCTAGACCATCAGTCATACTTACATTCAAATATAAGTATCCAAACACATCTAAGTCCAAATATAGTACAACCATTCTATGATGTTGGTGTTGGGAGGCAAGATTTATGTCGGCTCTATGGACGCATTATGTCTGCTGTTAAGTTCGTGGTTTTGAACTGAAGTGTAGTAAAATCTCTGTTAATAGAGAGATGTATTCCAGAGACAGGCTTTTGTTTTATTTTGTTTTGTTTTTCTGTTTCTTCTCCTTTTCCTTCGTCCTCTTCCTCTTTTTCTTCTTCTTTCTCGTTGCCATTTTCTCCTCCTTTTTGTTTTTCTTTTTCATCATCGTCATCTCATCTTTTTCTTCTTCTTCTTTAACTTCCTAAGCTGAGCTACAAATAAAATAGGGATAATAAGAATATCAAATAAGGGTTAAACGTTAAGAAAAAGAAATTCTAAATAAAATGTTCATTTTTACTTGGGGGTCTTGGGGTGTTCAAAAAGAAAACCAGAGGTAAGGTTTTTTGTTAGGGGAGGGAAGGAGAAAGCTTGAGGGAGGCAGGAGGAGAGAGTTTGGAGAAAGTTCTAGAGTGGAGTCCCATCAGCCAGTGGACCTGGGCTGGACAGAGAAGATGCTGGTGTCTGACAGATACTGATGACAACCACCTCATTCCTGGCCACATTGGTACCAGGCTCTTCAGGAGACCAAGGGCTTATGGAGGAGAGGCAGGACATGAAAGAAAGATGCTTGGATGTCAGAAAAGATTCCTGTAAAAACATTTAGAGGAATATAATGGAAAAGCAGGTTAATCCATCATTTATTATGAACCTGTGTATAAGGTGCCATGTTGTTGGGTGCATCCCCTCTCCTCATGGATAATGGTTTTTTGCCTAACATTTCCCCTGCCCATTTGGTGCCAGTTTATGAGATCGTGTAATCAGACCCTAATAGGTTGGTGCCTTTGATGAGTAACTTTTAAAGACTCTTCTTATTTGTAGATGTTGCTTTTTCATGACTCCAATCTTCCTCCATAGTCAGGCCATCCATCTTTATAAAAATATTACAAAATGGTTATACTGGCAAAGATTTTAGAAATTTATAGATGCTGAAACTGAGGCCCAGAGAAAGTTTGTTAGGAAGTGCTCAGGGTTCTTATTTTCTTCTCAACTTCATAGGCGTGGAAGCTGAGCCACACGGTGGCAAAGGCGGATTTAAGTAGAAGTGTGTTCTTGGGTAGGAGATTACGCCTCCTATTTGTCTTTTTATCCTAGAAAGGGTGACTGATATCTGCAAGTCCTCAGCTGTGCTGAAAATAAGCAAACTTCCTACATCATGTGGGCATGAACATTTTTCTTGTTCTTGTTCATCGGGCCTTAGGCGGTGCGATCAGTCTCTCAGTGGGCAACCCTGATGGCAGGCTGCGCACTGGAGTTTTAGCTCCACAGTTCTACCTTGCTGTCAGTGGAAGCCTCCAGATTAGGTGGGGTTGAGTGGGATGGGGCTTTTTAAGGGAGGTGATTGCTAGGGAGGGGAGGTAGGGAGGGGGTGGGAGAAAGAGAAGTGGGAGTCTTCTCTGGGAGTCTTATGGGTAACTCCCTCCATCCCCACACTCACACTAATAATTAGCAATTAAAGCAGCAGATGTCCTAGGATGAACCATGGCAGTTCTAGGTCTGTAAGCTCAGACTCTTATCTTATAACTTGCTGACTCAGCTATCTACACTACTAATTTATAAATTTCGATTCCAAGCAAGAAGCATGCCAGTGAAGAAAAAAAATCTTAAATTCTTGTCTTCTGTATCATCTATCCCACCAATTTTACAGAACACTTGCCTACTCCAAGTGAAAACTATTGAGCATCAGCTATGTTTGAATTGGACCTAGTGCTGAATTCTCAGAATGAACACCCTGTCTCAAGTCTGTTGATATTATTATCTTCTTCCAGTGATTCTAGGCAGAACTACACGTGGACTCTCTTTCTCTCCCTTTACTGATGGGGTTAATGTCTGAGCTGATGTGAACAAGTGCCTTTCAGGGAAGGATTTGATATACAGCCTTCAAGTCGGCACCTAGTTTTTAGTCTTTCATGGACTGCTGCTGCTTCACACCCCAGAGTTTAGGCCACTGACCTCAAGTTTGCAAATTTTATATCCCATTACCACCCTGTGAGCTCTGTATCCCCCAGGGCCACATAGTTGATGTTTTAGCTGGAATCTGAGAAAGTGTCTGCACATTTCCTGAAGAGTTGGCTAGGAGTGATTTGGCAGTTCAGTCATAAAAACCCAGAGCTAGTGGCTGGGGTATATGTTATAATTACCTCACACTGTTTCCTATTTGAGCCTGGTTGTGGGTAGCTGGGTAGAGTGGTATTGCTTGTGGGATTATATTTGAAAGGACCAAGGAGTCATTTTCAGTGAACACTAATAACCATTGGCTGTGTTTTCAGGGAGGCTTGGAAGTGTGGATACAGACATGCCTGGGGTCAAATCCTGGCTCCACCACCTACTAGGAAGGAATCTCAGACAAGTGCCTTGACCTATCTGAGCCTCAGTTTCCTCACTTGTAAAATGAGATTATAATACTCACCTTTCTGAATTGTCCCAAGATTTAATGAGATAATACATTTCAAGTTCCTAGTACAGGGCCTGATGCATTTACCTAAGTTAGATGATCATTAATATCTGGATACCACAGTCTCCACTTTCTCATCTTGGAGCTAATTACTTTCAGAAATATAGGAAGCAAACTTGAACTTCAAAAAATTTTAAATTATAATCTTAATGGAAACTTACTTTGTCTGTGGAGATCTGGTTATACATACCTAAAGGCGACATATGGATAAGGTTTTTATTTTTTCACTTTCCCCTTCCCCCAAATTATTCCTTATTAATATTGCCCCCCCACTGCCCCACCAATGTGCTCAAAGAAGTTTGCATTTTTTTACTGGCAGATCTGGCAAACGGTCTTGTCTCCTTCCAGATGAACACTTTTTTTTCAAGAACCTTTGTGAAAGGAATTTAGATTTTAGGAAATGGAAGCACTGGCCTGAAAACCACTTTCTTTGGCAGTATTGCAAAGAGATGCCCTGAGAGTTGGGATTGTTTTGTGGTCACATGGTTGGCCATTTTGGAAATATACTTTAATTGCCTTATCAGAGTAAAGATTTGGTTATGATTGGGTAGACAAGATGACCACTGGTAATTCCAAGTCATACTACCTTTCAGCTTATGATCTCAGAGGTAAAGAGAGAAACTCTTTCCCAGCGTTCACACATCACATCTCACTGAGGACTCTGGCACTGCTCCTGTCACGTGCCCACCACTGTGACCAAAGAAATTGGACACTTGGGCTGTCCAGGACTGAGGGATGTGGAATGGGTTACTCTTAGGAAAGAGGAATTCAGGTAGCAAAAAAGAGGAAGGATGCTGAGTGGGAAACACAACACATCTGCCTCTGGACCAAGAAAGCTCCCTTTTCCACAGACCCAGTACTCCATCTCGCTCCGTCATTGCTGTTCTCTCTAGGCGCCTTGTGGACAGGCCTTGCTTGTGTGATTTGGGGCCAGGCTGACTCAGATTAGCCGCCCCTGAGAAGAGCCATGGCCTTCACTTTCCAACTGAGCATTCCCTTCCTTTGGCTTCATGCCTTGTAGCAACGTAATGCTCAGTCAGTACAAAGGGATTCTTATTTGTTGTTTTTCTTCTGTGCCCTATTTCTTTTGAGAAATTGAAAATCTTTTTAGTTTTTTCATTTTCTTTTAATGATTCCCATTTTGATTTTAATGAGAGTTGGCTTTGAAGAGATCTTAAACTATTGAACATCTGGGAAAGTGGACCAAAACATACATTATCTTAATTTAGACAAAGCTTTGATAGAATTCCTATACCCTGCACCCTTATACACCAACCTCTGTTTAACTGATTGGCAATAAACTCTAAGAAGTTGCAGTTGCTTCATATTTATTCACAGCCTATAAAAATAAGACTGCTTTAAATAAGGAGTAGTTTAAACAGATAATAGTTATTTTTCTGCTTGTCATTAAAAGTGTTCAAATTACCTAATATCTCTCATTCCCTTGGGGTAAATCACACAACCACCAATACCATCGAAGTTTATAAAAAAGCAAAAATATAGATACAAACAAACAAACAAATACCAGGTACTTTCTCTACTCTGCCAACTTCCCAGGAAATAAATAAACCTCAAATAACAAAACAAACTTTTCTTTTTAAACTTTTGAAAAACTTTTAAGAATTTTACAAGAATATGCACGCCAGGTTTTCCTACTTCTTCTTTTCTTTTTTTGTCAGCAATTCTGACTTATTATATTGTTGAACATTTGGCAGAATTCTAGACAACATGTCTAATTTGACCTTGGATTGACCCAACTGCTCATATGCATTTGGGCCCCTCCTTGAAAATAAGTTGACACATTGTCACATATCGAAGAATCAGAAAACATAACAGGCTTCCTTGCTAAATTATTTCCTCCTTTTGTTTCCTATTTCCCATGACTATAAGAATTCTTGCATTTGTGAACATGTCAGCCCTTTTATGGACCGGATACAAATCAGTACCTTTCCCCTCAAACTCTTTTATTAACTGATAGATTTATGTTTGTCATAAAGAAAGATATGGTGTCCTTATGAAAATGAGTCATGTCAGGAAGTAGTTCAATGCCCAAGGGAACCCATTCCCTGGGCTGATATGCTTAATTATTTGCACAAGGGTGATTAATTCATTTGTTCTTGGATACCTTGTCTAATGAACATTAACCTTATTTGAGTAGCTGCATATGTGAGACTCACAGAAGCATTTTGGTTAGTTCTTGCCACTTGTTTAAGATGGTAAACATGGTGGGATTGGACTGTTATTATATCTAAATGGGGATCCCCATCCTGCTCAAGAATGTTGAGTTGCATAGCAGATAGAAATGGTTGTTATATGAATGAAAAAAAAAGCAGAAGTGTGGTGTCATGATATGTAGGAGTGTATGGCTATAGGATGAACTAGGCCAGATGCTGCTGCAAAGTTGTTGTTTTCTAACTTTTTAATATGGAAAATTTCAAAGATATACAAAACTAGAGGGAGTACTACAATGAAGCTCCAACTTCAGCAGTTATCAATGAATGGTCAATCTTATTTTATCTACTTCTCTTCCCTGCCACAGATTATTTTAAAGTAAATCCCTGAAAAATAAGTTAATTAGCGAATATTTCATTATGCATCTGTAAATGGCAAGGACTCTTTAAGAAACAAACACAATGATAACTAATAAGAACCAGCTGTATAAAAAATAAATAAAATAAAATTCAAAAAAAAAAGAAACAGGCTTCCCTGGTGATGCAGTGGTTGAGAGTCCACCTGCCGATATAGGGGACACAGGTTCGTGCCCCGGTCTGGGAAGATCCCACATGCCGCGGAGCGGCTGGGCCCGTGAGCCATGGCCGCTGACCCTGTGTGTCCGGAGCCTGTGCTCCGCAACGGGAGAGGCCACAACAGTGAGAGGCCCGCGTACCACAAAAAAAAAAAAAAAAAGAAACACAATACTATCACATTTAAAATTAGCATTACTTTAAAAAATATCAAATATCTAGTGAGTATTTGATAATATTATTTTGATATTTTCTAATATATACATTTGATTAGTATCAAATTTCCCTGATTAGGTTATAAATTTTATTTTTTTTATAGTTCATTCAAATCAGGATCCAAATTAAGTCCATATTTTGTAATTGGTTGATAAATCTCTTAAATATTTTAAAATGTATAGATTGTCCCTCTGTCATTTTTTTCCTTATAATTTATTTATTGAAGAAATTGGTTCATGCTGTATATCACTTCTATGCGGAATGTAAAAATGCTGAACTTAGAAACAACGAGTAGAGTAGGGTGGTGGTTTCCAGGGGCTGGAGGGTGGGGGAAATGGGGAGATTGGTCAGAGGGTTACAAACTTCTAGTTATAAGCTGAAAAGCTTTGAGCACCTAAGGTGCAGCATGTTGAGTATAGCTAGCAATATTGTATTAAATACTTGCAAGTTGCTAAAAGAGGAGATCTTAAATGTTCTCACCACACACACACACACACACACACACACGTAATTATGTAACCAAGTGCAGGTGTTAGCTAATGCTTTGGTGGTAATCATTTTGCAATATATAAATGTATCAAATTGTCATGTACACTTTAAACTTATACAATATTATGTGTCAATTATATTTAATAAAGCTGGGGAAAAAATAAAAAGAAATTGGTTCATGACCTGTAGAGCAGTGTTACTTAAAATGCCAGTCCATTAGATGCTTGTTTTCAGTCTGTGATGAGATGAGAAGCATGTGCCAGAATATAAATGCAGTATGTCAATAAGCACACTATTTAGCTGAGCTGATATTTTTTCATAGCAACACTTTCTAGATGAAGGAAGCAGTGAGATGACTTACATTCAAGCTTAAGCTCCTTATCTCATTATAGATCAGTAATATATAGTGTGTGGACCAGCACTGGCCAGTCCTTGGACCACACTTGGAGTACACAGCTGCAGGGTTTCTTACAGTCTGTTGATAACTGCTTCCCAGTGGTGGTGGTGCTTATTGTGTTCCTCTGTTCCCTGTATTTTCTGTGACTTGCTAACTAGAGCTAGAAGCTTGATTCAACTCAGAATCAACTTTTTGGCAAGAAGACTTTATAAGTGGTGTTTGTACTTCCATTCAGAGGCATATCATGTCTGCTAGTCTCTCTTTTTGTGATGTTAGCAGCCATTGATGATCATTGTCGAGGTACATTAATTTATTAGGGTAGCAGAATGGGAATATTTGAATTCTGTCATTTCTTATTGGTTTATTAGTACTGGAAAGTTTTACATCTAGTTTTAAACTTATGCTCGATGCCTCACAGCCAGCAATGTCTGCAATGCTGCCAGACATGCTTTTTCTGCACTTGTCTAAACTGACCCATGACTTTGACAGTTGTGGAAGGATTATTCAGTATCTAATGCTAGGCATAGCAATTATGAGGTGTAACACTGTGGAAAATTTACACAGAAGGAGCCAGGCACTTGAGAGGGCAGACAAGGAAGGATATAATTCTGCAAGGCTTCATTCCTCTCCTGTCAGCCCATGATCTTTTGTGCGAGTCAAGGCGGAGACACTCAATGCATTGAGTAGGAGTTTCAGGCAAGGGGTTATAAAAAGTTGGTGAGATTTTGGACAATGAGTGGAACGAAGATGTTTGCAGATATTTTAACCTTCAGAAGGGAATGTTTGTACCCTCTTTTCAGCATTGCTTTCTCAGGAACGCTCTTTTTATTTAAGAAATAGGAGCTTTTAACTATACTTATTGTGGTAATCATTTTATAATATATGTAAGTCAGATAATTATACTATATACTTTAAGCTTATGCAGTGCTGTATGTCAATTATATCTCAGTAAAACTGGAAAAAAAACAATCAAAAAGAGATAGGAACTAATACTGATAAGCTTTAGTGATTCAAATGAAAGATTCTGAAAAACACTGGTATATCCAGATCCCCTTGGGAAAGGTATAAAGGGATTAGAGCTGCTCCAGTAGCTTCACTCTGAGTGTTTGTGGGGGATAGTGTGTGTGTGTGTGTGTATGCACACATGCACGTGCTCGCACTAGCATAAAAGCTGCACTTCCTGTGTGTTTCATGTCAGTGAAAGATGCATGCCATTCTTTGGGGCCTGACATATTTCTGCTACCTGGTGTCAAACTCCCTGGGAAACTGATTTTAAAACAGAAGCTTTGTCTTTGGGAGCTGCTATAGAGAAGATCTGGAAACCTTTTAGGTATGTTAGGAGGTAGAATGGGGTGGATGTGCCAGCAGCAGCTCCTTCTCAGAGGTTGTCACTATGTGCAAGTGTTGGCTAGTATTTCGCACCCACTCTGCTTGATGATGAGACACCAATACTGTCACACCTTCTCCAGAGCCCAAAAGGTATTGAGAAAACACTGCTGGCATCACTCAGGCTGAGAGGGATATCTTTTTTTTTTTTTTTTTTTTTTTTTCTTTTTTTGCGGTACGCGGGCCTCTCACTGTCATGGCCTCTCCCGTTGCGGAGCACAGGCTCCGGACACGCAGGCCCAGCGGCCATGGCTCACGGGCCCAGCCGCTCCGCGGCACATGGGATCCTCCCAGATCGGGGCACGAACCCGCATCCCCTGCATCGGCAGGCGGACTCTCAACCACTGCGCCACCAGGGAGGCCCTGAGAGGGATATCTTTTAGATTGGATTTCAGGGAAGAGCTGTGCTGGTGTTTGGGATGAGAGTTGCCACTTTCTCCATGTAATGGACAGCGCGCCAGCAGCCTCTGAATTAAGTCATAGAGACGTGAATCTGGAGAGTTTTTTAGAACATCATCTGGGTCACCCTGGCCTTGTGCAGCTTATTGTCTTCCTAAGCCAGGTCAGATAGTGCCTGCATGACCTGATGGTTTTGCTTGAAGCTACTTTTCAAAAGACAAGATGTACCTGTGTTCAAGTGTGTACACAGAACACATTCCAGTAGCAACTATGAGTAGGTGTTGAATTATCCACATTCTGAATCTCTACATTGCTCCCCATCTATCACTCCCCCAAACACTGAACATGTTAAGAGCTGAGAGATATTTTTTACCAGAGGGAACAGGGCAGGATATTCACCATGTAGAAACTTTCAGAAACAGAAGTACCAATCTGTAGGAGTGAATGTTCCTAAAAATGTAGTCCTTTTACCATTGCTTTCCTTTTCCAATATACTTTGTGAGATCTGCTTAAAAATTTTGTTTTTGCAGACCTAAGAAAAGAAAACCAGAGCACAAAAAATTATGCACAAATGAGTTTATATAAAGGAACACATTCTCTTTGGGGTATTTATGGAAACATCTTTTCCAATCTCTAATCTAAAAATCTTTAGTACTAGCCTTGGAATGTTTTATTAATAAATTCTTTTGGTTTTTAATTAGTGATTTATGACATGTTTCCATTGTGTAGCCTTTGAATAATTACTTCACTTCCCTGACTTTCAGGTTCCTCATCTGAAAATGAGCACAGCAATGCATATTCTTGATAGGATTTTGGGGAAGAGTCACACAATCATTTTGTAAATTATAAAGCTCTCTAAACATTGCTAATTATTATTTTTATTCTACATGGTGATTTCGTATGGACTAGATAAGTTCCTGATTCAGTCAGATTCCCTCAAATTTAAATTAGACTGTTTTTATTAAAACTGTTCCAATATCCAAAAGTTTAGAAATAAATGCTTACAACCTTACCTCAATTGCAAAGCTTAAAAAAAAACTTCATCAAGTTCTTAATTCCTAATATTGTGAATTGTTAATTTCTATGAAATAATCTCAACTACCGCATGCCATTAACTAGCTTCCTCTGCCTTTTTAGAAACTTAAACTCTATCAATGATTTATTTCCCTTTTTTTTTTTGTTCCTTAGCAACAATGTTGCCTCTGTTCTGATGACAAGGTTTCCTAGAGAAATGGTTTTAAAAGACCCATTGCCTGTTGACACTTGTGAAATAAGATTTTGAGATACAAGATCTCCAAAGCTTTTGAAGCTGTAAAATATTTCTAAGTGATCCATCAGAAACATGGAAAAATTTTACTGTCATACCCCATGAATTCCATTTATGTGTGTCTTTTGTTATGTATTTGAATATTCATTTTAATTTTTTAAACTTAAAAACGTGGATGAAATGACATTGATTTCTTATTAGAAATTATCTTTTTCATCCCTTTATTTTATTATTTAATTTCTTATAAACATATTTATCTTTTCGTTAAATGAAATCCTCACCACTCTGACAGAATTCTCTCTAACTTACGTTGTCTTAATTGGAAGTACATTTGAAATCCTAAACCTTCATTTACCATTTAAGATGCAGGTATTGTGTGAGGTGCTGGGCTTGTAAAGATAAGTCTGAACTTTCTGTCTTTAAAGAGCTCACATTCTAAAAGAGAGAGGGGGTAATTACTCAGTTCCAGGGGATCTGAAACGCTCAAATAACTTGAATACAAGAGTGAAGCCACTAAATACAGTTCAAAACTGACCTGCTCCCTTGCTTCATTTGGAAGCCACTCTTTTTGGAAATGGCTCATTGAACCTTTTGGTCTGTGAACTAGTCCTGGGTCCTGATTTTATATCATAGTTGCTGGTGAGGTAGGATCTTCTGGTTTGTAAAATAATTCAGGTACTTTGAGGATTAAAATATCCAATTACTCCCCATTTTTTAAGTTCCTGATTTATGGACTTAGGGCTATCCCATATTGGCCCTAATGGGCTCCTGCTGGGGGTGGGGGATGGCACTGGGCCTGGGGCTGGGAAGGCTTCCATTCTGGCTGCCCTCTCGGGACTGTGTGGAGTGGCCTGAGTTGAAGGTGGTTGGTTCTCACAGCTCACCAGGCAGCTTGCTGTAGCTGCAGGGACCATGGGTTTGAGTGGCCAATTTTTCCTCTGGTTGCCTGCCGTGGAATGTGTTTTCCCATAAAAACAGCATTTTAAGTCTGTGGTCAGGTTCCCAGACCAGTCTACAATAGCCTATTTAGCTGATAATGTAGCTGAGAGGCTGCTATTTGGCTAGACTGGGGACCAAACCACCATCTATTAACATTGTTTCTATTGGAAAAGCCATTCCAAGTTCTAAATACCAATATAGAAGTGACATTTTGGAGCCCTACCTGTTTGTCAGTTGGGAGCTGCCAGTACTTGGAACTGGAGTGTTGAATCACCCTGCACTCCTGACTCCTGAAGGGTGCCATTCTTTTGCCTAAGCCTGACCCCATTGGCTGGTTTTCCTGTCTTTTCCTGGAGCTGCCAGTACATTCAGAAGATATTATCTCCCTGGACAGAGCTCTTGGTCTGAGAACTTCTGGGAAGTGGTGAGAGTCGTAGTTTCAATCCCCTGTTTCTTCTGTGGGTGGTAAAGAGGTGGAAAGGGACCAGTTGGAGCTTGGGAGCAGTGAATTCCATAGACACCATCCTGGACCTGCCTGTTCTGGATCACCTGCTTACTTTACTTGTTTGTATTTCAATCATCTCTAGAATTTTGCCCACCCTTTACAAAAGTACAGTATAGCTTTGACTTGAGTAAATTGAGCAAATATCCCAGTCTAAGACAATACCATGCTAGTCTTGAACTCCTAGGTAAATCCAAGGGATTGCAGAGTTCTGGGAAGCAGTTCTTTAGAGGCATCACGTGTTTATGTGATACCACTGGTTAAATCCTCGTAGAGGCTGGAGAGATGCAATTTTGAGACACACTTTTTTTTTTTTGTCTGTTTTGAGGAAATCCCTCCTCATCCTTATAGACTCATATAGTAAAGTTTCAACTTCATAAACAAATACACCTCTCCCCATGTTTAGATGGGAGTCCCTTTTGTACACCCAGCTAGGGGTGTGATGCCAGCGGGCCAGACAAAGATCCCCTGCTTTAGAGAGAAGTAGGTCTAGTGCAAGTTTACTACGACAGCGAGTTAGTCAAACCACTGCCTTTAGAAGCTTACGAGGCTGCACAGGTGATTTAGTAGTCTGTGCAGACTTTTGTGTTCTCAGTATGGTGCAATCCACAGTACCAGAGGCGGAAAGTGCCCCGTGTATCAGTGGGATTAGGACTTGCTGCACACATCCATGCACTTCTGGTCTTCATGGTTCAATCTCTAGTTTCCTGTTCCAGGGCACCCTGTGGCTTTAAATTCTTCCTTTTTTATTTCAAAGAAAAGCACACATATGCACATGTTCCAGTCACCTATAAAAGATTCCAACAGGATTTAAGTTGGCCGCCACTCCAAAATGACCTTCCGAATTTGGGGAACTGCCTTGGCAGCTCTCTGTTTCCTTAGCTAAGAAAGGCTGAGGGTGTGTGTGTGTGTGTGTGTGTGTGTGTGTGTGTGTGTGTGTGTGTGTGTGTGTGTGTGTATGCGTGTGTCCTCGATATGGTGACCTAAATTCTTTGGCTCTTAAGTTCTTGAGCTGTTGCTTCTGATCAACACAAAATTCCCACAAAAACACAACTTAGGGTATACAACAAATGAAACTGTGGGGGCCACACCCTCTCTGTGCTGTCCGGTGCTGAGTTACCCTGATCACTGTGGGAAAAGCCTCCGTTCAAGCAGCACATCTGGAGGAGCCTCTCAAGGCTGCCTGGTGAGCTTTGTGATGGTTGTCTTTTGGAATTGGCCACACATCACATTCTGGCTCCATCGATGACTTTGATCAGTCACAACAACCTGCCCTAAGAAAATACACTTAAAACTTTTGTTGAATTGAGTTGCCTTCGGGATTTTTGATTTTCTTTTGCTAAATAAATAAGTAGAATCGGATATTTATATGTGAGTGTTTTCTCTACATTGGTTTTGTATTTTCTCGAAGGAAATATATTGATCCCTGAGTTATAAACATTGATAACTTCACTGATTAAAATAAATTAATGATCAGAATATCAGCAAAATAATCAAGACATGAAACCATTATGCATTACTGTTGAACTGTCTATAACCTTTCAAATAAGCATGAAATATTCTTCCCTTAAATAGGTTCGTTTATAACAAATAGTTCTCACTATTAGTTCTCCATGTTGGTGGCATTTACAGATGGCCTATTTATGACACCAAAGTTCATCTTTGTTAATTGTGCTTTGTACTTACTAAGGCATTTAGTCAGTGTTATCTTGTGTGCTTCTAAATGGACTCCAAGATATTCTAGGCATAACAAGCATGGTTTCTCTGCTTGAAAAACTATTAGACTGGGATCAGAGGGGCTGGGGGCAGGTTTCACAGATGAGACTCTAGACATAAAATTATTTAAAGTATATAATTGACATGTAGCATGTGTAGGTTTATGAGAAGTGTGTCTGGATTGTGTTGGTAGGTTGAAACATGGTGGGATTAATCAGGGAGGAGGGATTAACACTCTGTGGGGGGAGGGGGGATGGAATTATACATTAAAAGGGAAAGATAGAAGAGCTAGTATAAAGATGGAAGAAGAGTTTAGATTTAGTGTGCGTGTGTTGGAGGAGGGGGCTTGTGCCTGACAGACCACTGAGTCGGTGAAGAGAAGGAGCAGGGCTGGAGGTTGGAAGTTGATGGTGATGAGAGTGGGCAGGTAAGACAGGCCTACCTGGTGGGGATCTGCAGCTAACAGTGAGATGTTTAACATTTTACAGAGAGTAAAGATCCATCTCTGGGTCAGAGGAGAACAGAATTAAGCATGGTGAACATGAAAACATGCTTAGCTCCATTGTTCTAACGGAGTAGAGAGGAACTAGGAAGCCAGGAAAAACAGAATGTAGTATTAGTCCACCAGTGAAACACCAGGATTTGGACAAGGGATTTACTTATGGAGTTAGAGAATTTAAGAGTAGTTTTAGCAGTGGGATGAAATAAAACTAGTGGCCCCTCTTAGCAACTGGGAAACATCAAGCTATAATTCAGAGAGTCTCCTTCCATGCTTACCCTGGATGATGAGGCTAAACACCCTTGTTCTGGGCTCCGTAAGCTCCCCAGGCAGACCTTGATGTCAGTGTTTTACCTGTCATGTTGACAGGCTTTGCATACGGGTCCATCTTCTTTCGAGAGCAAAGACTATGTCTTAGTCAATTTTGGGGGAATATAACAGTTTATTTATAATTGCATGGTAAAAATATTATTGTTATTTTACTTTTTAATAAACTTTTAATTTTAGAACAGTTTTAGATTTACAGAAAAATCACGAGAATAATACAGAGAGTTCCCATATATCCTGGATACAGATTCCTCTGCTGTTAGCCTCTTATACTAGTTTGATACATTTATTACAGTTAATGAACCAATATTGATATATTTTTGTTAACTAAAGTCCATTCTTTATTCAGCTTAACTGATTTTTTAACTGAATGTCCTTTTTTATGTTCAGAATCCCATCCAGGATACCACATTACATTTAGTTATCATATCTTCTTAGGCTATGACAGTTTCTCAGACTTACCCTATTTGTGATGACCTTGACAGTTTTGAGGACTGTTGGTCAGGAATTTTGTAGATTGTCCCTTAATTGGGATTCTTTTGGAAGGAAGTCACTATGCACAGCTCACACTTAAGGCGTAGGGAGTTATGCATCACCTTCTTGAAGGCAGAGTATCTACATAAATTATTTGGAATTTGTCAGCACAAGAGATTTCTCTCTTTTCTACCATTTATTTATTTATTCAATTATTTATTTATCAGTCTGGACTCCTGGACGTTTATTTTATACTTTAGATTATAATCCAATACTACTTTTGTTATTTTGTTACTTAAATGGTTCTAGCTTTGGCCACTGGGAGCTCTTGATTTGGCTCCTGTATCCCTGACATGTCCCCATCATTGTGGGTATTTGTTTCTTTGTTTGGCACTTTCTTATTTTCTTTACTTTCTGTCGCCACAAGATGCTCCACACTCACCTTGTACATTTCTTGCCCAGTCCTGGAGTCAGCCATGTTTCCCAGGAGCCCTGGTTCCTTTTATTGGAGAATGGTATTAGAAACCAAGTGTTAGGTCTGGGTGTTAGGTATACTTGTCTTAGTCACTTTTATTTATCTAACACACTGCCTAACACATAATAGATTCTCACTAAGTATTGTTGAGCGGCTTTGTGTTGTTGGACAAGATGATTATTCATGTGCCCTGTTGTGTGCTCAGCAGCGAACTTACTGACTACACAGGAAGATAAGTTATGTGATCTTGGATACCTTGAGTTTGAGGTAGTAACAGAACATTTGATTCTAGATGTCCTGATAGTAGGAACTGAAGAGAGAAAGAGAGGGGGAGGAAGAAAGGGAAGGAAGGAGGGAAGAGAAGAGGAGGGAGGGAGGGAAGGAAGTCTTGAGAAACAGACAGACATTGACTTTGGAGGAAGGGATAATGGAGTCACCAATCTACCAGAGATGGGAGAGAGCAAGAAGGGGATAAAGCTCCTGCAAACCAGAATACGAATGGTTCTTCTTCTTGTTCCTTTTGAGATCATTTTAATTAAGAAAAACTGCATGAGGTAGGTTAGAGAGGTTGGCTGGCTGGCTTGAGTCTTTAAAGGAGAAAACCAGGATTGTCTGTGTCCCAGCCAGTGTTGACTCAGACAATCCAGAAATGAGTCCCTGGGTCTGGAGAGCCCGGCTGAAGCTTGAGGAGGACATGGAAGCTGTCTTCACTACCGGGGTTTGAAGTTTCATTACTCGACTTGTTGTGACTGGCAGATGGGCTGGAACAGTCACATGTGATACTCAGATCACTGCTGGGAGATGTGACCTCTGCCTTTGGCTGTGAAGAGGGCCAGAATACAGGAGATAAAATAAGGGGGTAGTGTTTGCAAAGTTTATTGAAGCAGTGGATCCCTTTATCAGATAGCACTCATGGTTTTTCTTTTTACCTGATAAAATTTGTCAAAGAACTAATAACGATGTGTGGTTCACAATATATGTAGCTCATTTGTGTTTTATAGTTTTTTCATTATGTATCTCATTTTTGACCATGAAATTTATGATTATTTTTAAACTCTGGAACAGTGGGATATTAGGATGTTTACCTTGAGACATGTTACATGGGTATTTGGGCACCCATCATTATGTGGGAGGCATATGTTTTTTGATACCCCTCCACGCTTATACTCAAGAGGGCTAAATCATAACTTTTCTGCCTAAAGGTCAAAAAAGCAGGCAAGGGCTTCCCTGGTGGCACAGTGGTTGAGAGTCTGCCTGCCGATGCAGGGGACACGGGTTCGTGCCTGGGTCTGGGAAGATCCCACATGCCGCGGAGCGGCTGGGCCCGTGAGCCATGGCTGCTGAGCCTGCGCGTCCAGAGCCTGTGCTCCGCAACGGGAGAGGTCACAACAGTGAGAGGCCCGCGTACCGCAAAAAAAAAAAAAAAAAAAGAAAAAAGCAGGCAACTCACAGAGCAGGGTCCATCTCATTAACCTTCACCTAATTCTTATTATTCTCCTTGCCCAAGGTTTTATCGCTTCACAAGCTGAGAAATTCATGCATATGAAATAAGAGCCCCTTGAATTTGTCTTTATTACCCCGGTCGTGTCTGAAAAGGAGTTTGCACTTGGGATAGGAAGCAGAAAGGCTCTCTTGCTGAAAGACAGGCCAGACTCGCAGAAGTGGGTTGGCTAAGGAATGTGGACACACTGCAGACATCTTGCACTGAGGCTAATTCTTGCAATGATGTGGTCATACGTGGTAGAGCCCAGCTGTTTGCTCCATTGAGAGGGGCTTTAGCTAGCCCACACAATCTCTGAGTACTGTGTCTGAACTGGATCCAAATATCCAGCCTGCTGAGGCTCACCCAGCCCCCAGAGTGATTGGAGTTGGCTTATTGCAGAGCACAGCGTTCAAAGCAAATGGTAAGAAAAGTTACAGACAAAGACTTAGTAATTGAGAAAAATGTAATGTATAGCAGTAAAGTGGAATCTAAACATATTTTCCCCCTCCCCCATAAACTATTAAGATACAGGTAAAAACTGTTTATGCTTAATCTTTGGTCAGTTGATGGACATTTTGTGATTTTTGTTATCCATGCCACCAGGAATGCTACTGGGTGAATATCATCTTCTCCCCTAAATAAATCTTTGCCTTAACATAGGGATTAAAACAGTGTACTCCAGAATAAGACTTCCTGAGTTCAAACTCCATTCTCTACTTCCAAGCTATGAGACCTTGGCTAGTTTGTTAAACCTTACTGTTAAAACGGTAATAATAAGGTTTAGCTCAAAGAGTTTCTATGAAGATGAAATAACGTATCTTTAGCACTTAGTATATCTTTTCCCTTTGAATTTTACCTTTAATTTGAAGAATGCCACTGCCACTTGCATGGAACTTTATCTCTGACTTTTTTTTTGGTGGTGGGTTGGTAGGTATGGCTGATGAGTGAAAAGGAAGAAGAAGAGATATGATTGCTACACTTTGATTTACACAAAAAAGTAACTCCATTAATAATTTTTCTTCTTTGTTAATGATTTTCATGCTGAAACCTTAGAGTAAAATCTTTTAGAATGGAAATCATCCAACTCGTCTACTTTAGACTTTACATATCTTAGAACTTTCCAACTTAAATAAGATATTCATTTATTTCTAGAATTAAAGTTGTTTTTTTCTGTGTGTAAGTAGAACAAATGCCACCCAGCTTGTTTGAACATGTTCTGTTAGTTTGCAGTTCTCAAAACCAAAGTCAGCAGAGGAGAAATCTTACATCTTTCTAATACTTTGCATTAAGCAACAAGACGTAGTAGTATTTAGTGTTGTTGAAGAATGAATGGTAACGAGATTAAAGCAATTGTCATTTAACGATGTTGGTTGAAATTAAATAATATATTAGGCTTTCCCTGATGGCGCAGTGGTTAAGAATCCACCTGCCAATGCAGGGGACACGGGTTCGAGCCCTGGTCCAGGAAGATCCCACATGCCTCAGAGCAACTAAGCCCTTGCGCCACAACTACTGAGCCTGCACTCTAGAGCCCACGACCCACAACTACGGAAGCCCGTGTGCCAGAAGCCCGTGCTCCGCAACAGGAGAAGCCACCTCAATGAGAACCCCGCGCACTGCAGTGAAGAGTAGCCCCCGCTCACTGCAACTGGAGAAAACCCTCACACAGCAACGAAGACTCAATGCAGCCAAAAATAAGATTAATTAATTAAAAAATATATATATATATTACTTATTAAAAAGGACAAAGTTATTAAACTCAAAAAAGTCAGAGCATGCAAACAAGATAAATCATAATTCAACATTATATAGAATTTTAAGAAATGCAGTGAAATGAAAATGTGATAACTAATGAAAGGGAGCTGTGAATGCCTCATTCTAATGAAGCGGAAAGCACCTGTTTATGAGATAAGAAGTTCATACTTTTAAAGTAAAATTGTTGCTTTAAATAAAAGATGATGATTCATTCAATGAATGAGTCCAGAATCTACTGTGTATCAGGAGACAAGAGATATAAAAATAAAATGCCTGCTCCCAAAGCACTAAAAATCTACAGGAAAGTTAACTAAAAATTACAGTGTCTATGAAAAGTGATGATAGAGGGTGTTTTAGAAACTCAGAAGAGGAGCTCCCAAAGGTGAAGGTAAGATTGGAAAATCTTCCTAGAAAAGAAGGTGCGAGGCTTAGGAACCAAGATGGCAGAGTAGAAGGACGTGCTCTCACTCTCTCTTGCGAGAATACCAGAATCACAACTAGCTGCTGGACAGTCATCGACAGGAAGACACTGGAAGTCATCTAGAAAGACACCCCACATCCAAAGACAAAGGAGAAGCCACAGTGAGACGGTAGGAGGGGTGCAATCACAGTAAAAGCAAATCCCATAACTGCTGGGTGGGTGACTCACAGACTGGAGAACACTTATACCACAGAAGTCCACCCACTGGAGTGAAGGTTCTGAGCCCCACATCAGGTTCCCAACCTGGGGGTCTGGCAATGGGAAGAGGAAATCCTAGAGAATCAGACTTTGAAGACTAGTGGGATTTGATTGCAGGACTTCGACAGGACTGGAGGAAACAGAGACTCCAATCTTGGAGGGAACACACAAAGTAGTGTGCGCTTCGGGACCCGGGGGAAGGAGCAGTGACCCCAGGGGATACTGAACCAGACCTACATGCTAGTGTTGGAGGGTCTCCTGCAGAGGCAGGTGGTGGCTGTGGCTCACCGTGGGGACAAGAACACTGGCGGCAGAAGTTCTGGGAAGTACTCCTTGGCGTGAGCCTTCCCAGAGTCCACCATTAGCCCCACCAAAGAGCCCAGGTAGGGTCCAGTGTTGGGTTGCCTCAGGCCAAACAACCAACAGGGAGGGACCCAGCCCCACCCATCATCAGTCAAGCAGATTAAAGTTTTACTGAGCTCTGCCCACCAGAGCAAGAGCCAGCTCTACCAAGCACCAGTCCCTCCCTCCCATCAGGAAACTTGCACAAGCCTCTTAGATAGCCTCATCCACCAGAGGGCAGAAAACAGAAGCAAGAAAAACGACAGTCCTGCAACCTGTGGAACAAAAACCACTTTCACAGAAAGATAGACAAGATGAAAAAGCAGAGGGCTATGTACCAGATGAAGGAACAAGATAAAACCCCAGAAAAACAACTAAATGAAGTGGAGATAGGCAACCTTCCAGAAAAAGAATTCAGAATAATGATAGTGAAGATGATCTAGGACCTCGGAAAAGAATGGAGGCAAAGATCGAGAAGAAGTAAGAAATGTTTAACAAAGACCTAGAAGAATTAAAGAACAAACAAACAGAGATGAACAATACAATAACTGAAGTGAAGACTATGCTAGAAGGAATAAATAGCAGAATAACTGAGGCAGAAGAAGGGATAAGTGACCTGGAAGACAGAATGGTGGAATTCACTGCTGTGGAACAGACTAAAGAAAAAGGAATGAAAAGAAATGAAGACAGCCTAAGAGACCTCTGGGACAACATTAAATGCAACAACATTCGCATTATAGGCGTCTCAGAAGGAGAAGAGAGAGAAGGACCCGAGAAAATATTTGAAGAGATTATAGTCGAAAACTTCCCTAACATGGGAAAGGAAATAGCCACTCAAGTCCAGGAAGTGCAGAGAGTCCCATACAGGATAAAACCAAAGAGAAACACGCCGAGACACATAGTAATCAAACTGGCAAAAATTAAAGACACAGAAAAATTATTGAAAGCAATAAGGGAAAAGCAACAAATAACATACAAGGGAACTCCCATAAGGTCAACAGCTGATTTCTCAGCAGAAACTACAAGCCAGAAGGGATATACTTAAAGTGATGAAAGGGAAGAACCTACAACCAAGATTACTCTACCTGGCAAGGGTCTCATTCAGATTCGATGGAGAAATCAAAAGCTTTACAGACAAGCAAAAGCTAAGAGAATTCAGCACCACCAAATCAGCTCTACAACAAATGCTAAAGGAACTTCTCTAAGTGGGAAACACAAGAGAAGATAAGGACCTACAAAACCAAACCCAAAACAATTTTAAAAATGGTCATTGGAACATACATATCGATAATTACCTTAAACATGAATGGATTAAAATGCTCAAACCAAAAGACACAGGCTTGCAGAATGGATACAAACACAAGACCCATACATATGCTGTCTACAAGAGACCCACTTCAGACCTAGGGACACATACAGACTGAAAATGAGGGAATGGAAAAAGATATTCCATGCAAATGGAAATCAAAGGAAAGCTGGAGTAGCAATACTCATATCAGATAAAATAGACTTTAAAATAAAGAATGTTACAAGACCCAAGGAAGGACACTACATAATGATCAAGGGATCAATCCAAGAAAAAGATATGACAATTATATATGTACCCAACATAGGAGCATCTCAATACATAAGGCAACTGCTAACAGCTATAAAAGAGGAAATCGACAGTAACACAATAATAGTGGGGGACTTTAACACCTCACTTACACCAATGGACAGATCATCCAAAATGAAAGTAAATAAGAAAACACAAGCTTTAAATGACACAATAGACCAGATAGATTTAATTGATATTTATAGTACATTCCATCCAAAAACAGCAGATTGCACTTCTCAAGTGTGCATGGAACATTCTCCAGGATAGATCATATCTTGGGTCACAACTCAAGCCACAGTAAATTTAAGAAAATTGAAATCATATCAAGAATCTTTTCTGACCACAACACTATGAGATTAGAAATGAATTACAGGGGAAAAAACCATAAAAAACACAAACACATGGAGGCTAAACAATACATTAATAAATAACCAAGAGATCACTGAAGAAATCAAAGAGGAAATCAAAAGATACCTAGAGACAAATGACAATGAAAACACGATGATCCAAAACCTATGGGATGCAGCAAAAGCAGTTCTAAGAGGGAAGTTTATAGCTATACAAGCCTACCTCAAGAAACAAGAAAAATCTCAAAGAATCTAACCTTACAGCTAAAGGAATTAGAGAAAGAAGAACAAACAAAACCCAAAGTTAGCAGAAGGAAAGAAATCACAAAGATCAGATCAGAAATAAATGAAATAGAAACAAAGAAAACAATAGCAAAGATCAATAAAACTAAAAGCTGGTTCTTTGAGAAGATAAACAAAATTGATAAACCATTAGCCAGACTCATCAACAAAAAGAGGGAGAGGACTGAAATCAATAAAATTAGAAGTGAAAAAGGAGAAGTTACAACAGACACTGCAGAATACAAAGCATCCTAAGAGACTACTACAAGCAACTCTATGCCAATAAAATGGACAACCTGGAAGAAATGGACAGATTCTTAGAAAGGTATAAACTTCCAAGGCTGAACCAGGAAGAAATAGAAAATATGAACAGACCAATCACAAGTAATGAAATTGTAACTGTGATTAAAAATCTTCCAGCAAACAAAATTCCAGGACCAGATGGCTTCACAGGTGAATTCTATCAAACATTTAGAGAAGAGCTAACACCCATCCTTCTCAAACTCTTCCAAAAAATTGCAGAGGAAGGAACACTCCCAAACTCATTCTATGAGGCCACAATCACCCTGATACCAAAACTAGACAAAGAAAAAGAAAATTACAGACCAATATCACTGATGAATATAGATGCAAAAATCCTCAACAAAATACTAGCTAACAGAATCCAACAACACATTAAAAGGATCATACACCATGATCAAGTGGGATTTTATCCCAGGAATGCAAGGATTCTTTAATATACGTTAATCAATCAATGTGATACACCATATTAACAAATTGAAGAATAAAAACCATATGATCATCTCAATAGATGCAGAAAAAGCTTTTGACAAAATTCAACACCCATTTATGATAAAAACTCTCCAGAAAGTGGGCATAGAGGGAACCTACCTCAACATAATAAAGGCCATATATGACAAACCCACAGCAAACATCATTCTCAATGGTGGAAAAACTGAAAGCATTTCCTCTAAGATCAGGAATGAGACAAAGATGTCCACTCTCACCACTATTATTCAACATAGTTTTGGAAGTCCTAGCCATGGCAATCAGAGAAGAAAAAGAAATAAAGGGAATACAAATTGGAAAAGAAGAAGTAAAACTGTCATTGTTTGCAGATGACATGATACTATACATAGAGAATCCTAAAGATGCCACCAGAAAACTACTAGAGCTAATCAATGAATTTGGTAAAGTTGCAGGATATAAAATTAATGCACAGAAATCTCTTGCATTCCTATACACTAATGATGAAAAATCTGAAAGAGGAATTAAGGAAACACTCCCACTTACCATTGCAACAAAAAGAATAAAATACCTAGTAATAAACCTACCTAGGGAGACAAAAAACCTTTATGCAGAAAACTATAAGACACTGATGAAAGAAATTAAAGATGATACCAACAGATGGAGAGATATACCATGTTCTTGGATTGGAGGAATCAAGATTGTGAAAATGACTGTACTACCCAAAGCAATGTACAGATTCAATGTAATCCCTATCAAATTAGCAATGGCATTTTTTACAGAACTAAAACAAAAAATCTTAAAATTTGTATGGAGACACAAAGATGCCGAATAGCCAAAGCAGTCTTGAGGGAAAAAAACGGAGCTGGAGGAATCAGACTCCCTGACTTCAGACTATACTACAAAGCTACAGTAATCAACACAATATGGTACTGGCACAAAAACAGAAATATAGATCAATGGAACAAGATAGAAAGCCCAGAGATAAACCCACGGACCTATAGTCAACTGATCTACGACAGAGGAGGCAAGGATATACAATGGAGAAAAGACATTCTCTTCAGTAAGTGGTGCTGGG
Organism: Mesoplodon densirostris; assembly: GCF_025265405.1. Classification (NCBI taxonomy): domain Eukaryota; kingdom Metazoa; phylum Chordata; class Mammalia; order Artiodactyla; family Ziphiidae; genus Mesoplodon; species Mesoplodon densirostris. The sequence continues at coordinate 93,448,643 of NC_082664.1, read as the reverse complement.
AACACTGGACAGCTACATGTAAAAAAATGAAATTAGAACACTCCCTAACACCATACACAAAAATAAACTCAAGATGGATTCGAGACCTAAATGTAAGACCAGACACTATAAAACTCTTAGAGGAAAACATAGGAAGAGCGCTCTTTGACATAAATCACAACAAGATCCTTTTTCATCCACCTCCTAGAGTAATGGAAATAAAAACAAAAATAAACAAATGGGACCTAATGAAACTTCAAAGCTCTTGCACAGCAAAGGAAACCATACACAAGATGAAAAGACAACACTCAGAATGGGAGAAAATATTTGCAAATGAATCAATGGACAAAGGATTAATCTCCAAAATATATAAACAGCTCGTGCAGCTCAATATTAAAAAAAGAAACAACCCAGTCCAAAATTGGGCAGAAGACCTAAATGGACATTTCAACAAAGAAGACATACAGATGGCCAAGAAGCACCTGAAAAGCTGCTCAACATCACTAATTATTAGAGAAATGCAAATCAAAACTACAGTGAGGTATCACCTCACACCAGTCAGAATGGGCATCATCAGAAAATCTACAAACAACAAATGTTGGAGAGGGCGTGGAGAAAAGGGAACCCTCTTGCACTGTTGGTGGGAATGTAAATTGATACAGCCACTATGGAGAACAGTATGGAGGTTCCTTTTAAAACTAAAAATAGAATTAGCATATGACCTAGCAATCCCACTACTCGGCGTATACCCAGAGAAAACCATAATTCAAAAAGACACGTGCACCCGAATGTTCATTGCAGTACTATTTACAATAGCTAGGACATGGAAGCAACCTAAATGCGCATCGACAGACAAATGGATAAAGATGTGGTACATGATATATAATGGAATATTACTCAGCCATAAAAAGGAATGAAATTTGGTCATTTGTAGAGACGTGGATGGATCTAGAGACTGTCATACAGAGTGAAGTTAAGTCAGAAAGAGGAAAACGAATATCGTATATTAACACATACATGTGGAACCTAGAAAAATGGTACAGATGAACCAGTCTGCAGGGCAGAACTTGAGACACAGATGTAGAGAACAAACGTATGGACACCAAGGGGGGAAAACCGCGGTGGGGTGGGGATGGTGGTTTGCTGCATTGGGCGATTGGGATTGACATGTATACACTGATGTGTATAAAATTGAGGACTAATAAGTATCTCCCATATCAAAAAAAAAGGGAAAATAAAATTTAAGAAAAAAAAGGATGATTATCAAAGTATAACTGCATGTATTTAAGAAATTAACAGTTATAGATGGTCATTAATTGAGAAAGCAAAAGAACACTCTACTTCCCCAGATCCTCATCTCTTAAGGCAAACAGTTTTAACCATTTCTGTTTTTAGTTCTTCTCACATTTATCCCTGTGACACCGTGTTCTGTGTTTGTGCTTCTATGTCTAGATTTCAATAGTACCTATTGGCTTCTTGCCATGAAAGATGGGGACATAGCTCACTTAGATCTATACCTTTTACTCTCTCTTCTCCTTCCCATTTTTAAAATAATTATAGAATGACTTTTAGCCATTCTATAATTATTTGGTATTTATAAACATTTGGTATTTATAATCATTTGGTACTTATAAACATTATATATCTAAACCTCTATTTCTTGGATCAATTGCTTTATTTCTCTCCACACCTTTCTTTCCAACTCGTTTCTTGATTTATGATACATAAAGGTTTAAAACATTTACATTTTGTTTTGTAATCATTGTAAATTTTAACATCTTTCATGTTTTGTCTGTAGGTTGATTCTAAAGGTTGAGGAAACAATAAAGAATGTCTATATTATTGTGATTTTTCACGTACCTTCGAAAATCTTTTGAATATCTTGCTTTGCAGGACTGATAGGACTGATCCTGGACTCTTTTTTTCTTAGCTTTTTTACCCTGTTATATGTGTTGTTACTCCATAAATACACTCCTTGTCAGACAATATGTCCTGATTTTTGTCTGAAAAACATAGTTACTCCAACAGCAGACACCCTACAAAGGCTTAGGGATCCTCTGAAGTTATTCCAGGGTTTGATTTGGGGTTGGACTGAATCCAGTGGAGTTGTTGTAATGGGCTGTTGGTGGGGAAGGTTTGAGGTGGTTGACTTTGGCCTGGATTGTCATTTTAGATTCAGGGAACTTTTATGAAGCTTGGGTGTCCTCCTGCCCCAGCCTTCTACCCTATCTTTTCCTCTCACTCCCCTTTCTAAGACTCTGAGTTGCCCTAGGAAGTTCTGGGCACTCTGAACTGAAGCTTGGGGCACTACTTTGTCACAGGAGGGAAAAAGAATTGAGAGCCTTTGGCTTAGAATTCCTAATAAAGTCTTTCTTTCTTCCTTAATCTCTTATGGTTCCTTTGGCTGAGTAGCTAATTTAGGTCAGAAGGTGATTCCACCATGCTGCTGCTGTGTGTTTTCATTGTCCTTTTCATATGTTAGCTTTTCATGTTCATTATTTCATCTGATACACACACACACACACACACACACACACAGTATGGACAAGGCAGGCATTTCATTATCCCAGTTGTAGAGAGATAAAATAAGGCTCAGAGAGGTCCTAACGTCATGCACATATTAAGCCTCTATCCAATCATTTTCTGTCTAGCCTTGGAGAAGCCTTGGGCTGTTGGATATGGATTTGGGCCCCTCTCCCTGGCTCCTCCATCCTTCTTCCTATTTGTTTTTCTGACCTCAGCCTCAGTTGGTCTGAAGTGTGCATTTTTCCATGCAGAGTATTCCAGGTTTTCTGGGGCTGTGAAGGGAGTACAGGACAGGGCAAAGACTTGACCTCACTTCCCAATCCTGCATTTGGTTAAAGTAGTGAGTTCAGAGGAAATGCAAGAGGGTTCTGTGCATATACAGGTATGCATTTTAGCTCTGCAGTTGTTCTTAAAGGCTTATACTTATGGGACTATAGTATTTATACCAGCAAGCCTTGGAATAGCTCCTAGTTTGTGAAATGGATTGCAAAACCTTTGACCTGCCTTATTAGCACCTGAACTCGAGGAACTGGCATCAAGGTTTAGGCCCTCAGACGTGGCAAAATGAAATGAATGAATGGTTTCTTTTGGGTCTCTGTGTGTTATACCCTCTGTCTTAGTTTCCAGTGTAAAATTCGTTAGATCTTTACCCAGTTGCTCCCTTAAATTGTTAAATAGGATCATTTGGATCCTGAATGTATCCTGAATGGAGGCTTTGCTCCAAGACATGTGATGAACTGTAAACAAGGAAGCCAGAGTGACATTGGCTTTATTTTCCTGTAACTGCTGGTATCAACTATGTTTCCAGATTTTGGCTAAAGAAATATTTACATGTTTTGGCTTCTTTTTTTTTTTCTGACTAATGTCAGAGTGTGCATTCCTGTATTCTGGTGAAAGGAAGAATGTGGTCACATTTTACAGGTTAGCTGGGCCATAGGAAAAAATATACACAACTTCAATGAGTAGAAATATAAAACCTTACATTCAGTAGATTTTATGATGACTTTTCTTAACTAGATTGGTAAATTTATTGTTTAAACTAGTCTCATATGGCTCCATAAATTTTTATATCTGTGCATTGTGATAGAAAGCACTGCATTTTGTTCCTGTGGTTTTTATTTTCCTGATGTGCTGTATGCATAGGTGATATTAAGCATATCCGTATTGGTAGCATTGTGTTAAAAAGTCCCAAACTACTAAGCCAGCATTGAGTCCCATGAGTTTACTTTTCTTGTCTGCAAAGATTCATACTGTTCTAATAACTCAGGTATTTTTTCCTTTTACTTGGTCATATATTCTCTCTTTTTTTTTTAAAGTATGGAATTCTCGTGAGTGAATTTTTTTTTTGTTTTTGTTTCAGACCTAATGTCTGTGGATCACGTTATAATGCTTACTGTTGCCCTGGATGGAAGACCTTACCTGGTGGAAATCAGTGTATTGTCCGTAAGTAAATAGTCTGTCATTTTTCATGTTCTTGTTTTGTTGTTTTGGTTGCATGGTGATTCTTAGTATTCGGTCTTTTGTAACTGCATACCATTAATATGTTTATAGCAGAGCCTTCCAGCTCTAAGATTTTCCTACTTTCTCTGAATCCAGCTTGGGAAATATATTAACTTGGTCAAACCACTGTTATACTTTAATTCAATGACTTCCTTTAGAATGTTTCTGAGATAGAGAGAATAGAGCCACAGGGATACTTTGATCAAGGTTTCATGTCATGGCATACCTTGTGCCTGGCTGCATAGACTATGTGATCACTTTGATGGGGTTTTGAAAAACAGTTTATCATTGCTCCTTTCCTTACTGTAGTTTCTAACTGTGTTGGCCACCCACAAGCCCACCCAAACCTTGTCTGTTGAATTTCGGTGATCGAGGCTAAAAGCAGATCTAACTCTTAGACAAAGGGGAGAGGAAGCAGATAGAGCATCATATGAGGATGAGTGAAAAGACTAGGGGAAGAACTCAGATGGTACCAGAGATTCCTCTACCGACTCTGTTTCTATGGCAAAGCCCCAGATTCTCATCATACCCCACACATGCTGAGCGACAAATCACAGGCAAGACAAGGTGCAATTTAATGGCGATACTAAGTCAAGTTAGTTATGGCATCTGTCCTCCGTGAACTTTTACAGTCACCGTACCTGTGAAATGATTTTTGTTTTCAGAAAACTCCATTTGTATAATGGGAAATTTAGAGCTGAAAGGACACTAAGGAATTACTTCACCACCCTTCTTATTTGGCCAAGAGTGGTCTGTGGAGAAGAAGAGATTATCTCAACCAGCATTCTCTTGGTGGCCTGAAAAAGTTAATCCCTTTTCCAATTCTTGATTTTAACTAAAAGCAATTTATTCATTTGGCACATTGTGGTTTACTTCAAGATCAAAACTGACTCACTCCGCCTGCCGATGCAGGGGACACGGGTTCCTGCCCTGGTCCGGGAAGATCCCACATGCCGCGGAGCGGCTAGGCCCATGAGCCATGGCCGCTGAGCCTGCACGTCCGGAGCCTGTGCTCCGCAACGGGAAAGGCCACAACAGTGAGAGGCCCGCGTACCGCAAAAAAAAAAAAAAAAAAAAAAAAAAAACTGACTCACTAAGAGAGGGATATAATGGTATTTGGAGTTTTCTAAATGAACTTGACAACAAAACCCTCTCCCTAGTGTTCTGTAGAATCTCTGAGAAATGCTGACTTCAGGTATTAAATAAATGTTTGTAGGATCCTTTGACAGCTTATTTCTTAATAGTTTTCAACCTCCATCCTAGGCTCTTCTGATGTTTCAGTGCACTATCAAGGGTATTATTTTTGGCCTTGTACATTTCATTTGCCCTTGCAAGTTTGTTCAGGAGTTTGAAGGAAAGGATCAAGCCTATGAGTATAAAAAGTAGTGACCAAATCTTGGTCTTCTGTTAAATATAAATCATTTACCATTTGAACTTATTCTTTAGTCCAATAGCAGAGCATTGGTACAAGTATGATATTAGTCTCTGGGTGGCATGAAAATGTTAATAATCCTCTAAAAGATGAATGGCTTCCTGACTGTAGGATCAGTACTACTGAAGTGGATTCACACGTCTTCTCTCAGACTTTGGATGTAATTCACAACAGGACTAAATGTAGGATACAAGTTGCTCCATAGATCATATGTCCTCGACTGGCAGGGTCTTTACTAGGGAAGTAGTCTTAGCAGGGCACAGTATTTTTATAAAAATTAGTAAACTTTAAGCATTTATAATAAAATAGACTCCCAAGAATACTGCTACAATTTTTATATTATTACATCTTAAAGTTAGTATAAAAACAATGTGTGTATGTGTGTGTGTGTATATATACACACACACACACACACACAGGATTTTTGTTTATTTTATTTTCCCTTTATAGGATATCCTGGGCTTTTTGACAGATTGAGAGCTGTGGAATAAGCAAAGAGAGCATGGAGAACCACTGATATGGATAAGGGAGTTGCCGAATCTTATAGCCAGAGTTTATTTAGTCCAACAGATTTGTTTTATAAATGAATAAATCTGAAGCCTAAGGTCACATAGGTCATGATGGCAAAGTTAACAAGAAACCTGATAGGCCAGGTTTCCTCACTTGAGGATTGGGGCCCTGTAAATCACCATGCTCTGAAGCCATGTGCTAACAGACCTCTGGTTTTGTTCACAGCCATTTGCCGGCATTCCTGTGGGGATGGATTTTGTTCTAGGCCAAATATGTGCACTTGCCCATCTGGTCAGATAGCTCCTTCCTGTGGTTCCAGATCCAGTGAGTATAACATGTCATTATATATAATATTATTTTATGTGGTTATGCCCTATTTTCTCCTAAATTTGCTTTTGGCTTTTCTCTTGCCTGCAATACATTTTTTTTCACTAGAACATCTGCCTTCTCTGTTCTGCCCAAAATACTTGGAATGGCTTTCCTCAATCTGGGCTCTCATTTCCCTTCTTCACTTTTTATAGGGAAATTACCTATGGGAAATAGTTACTATGAATAATATAAAGATTATGGCTTCCTTCTGTGTAGTTGTCACCTTATTCATTTTTGTATCTCCAATGTAAACACCATAAAAGATGCTCAATGAAATGATTGTTTAATGAACATTTTTTGGCTCAAGAAAACTAAGCATTCTTCCTTGTGGTACTGAAATATGAATCTGATTAAACACTTTTTACAACTTGAGACCCCTGCTTTTGCAAGACGAAAATGTAAGGAGTCATCATGGCAGTTTATTGGGGATGATTTATCATGAAGAACAAACATATTTTCCCTTTCAGAATTTTACCACTTTGTTCATTCTGTTCATTATTTAGAGACTTTGCTTGCTTGTTCTATTGGCTTTTATTTTGAAATGCAGGGTGCTCAGCAGTGAATTAGGGGAAATGTGGGGCTTGGGAAGGAGGTGAGTCATTGGTTGTTAAAAAAGTTGAAGTTCATGTCTATATAAATAGCCCCTCAACACCTTGACCATCACCAAGGCAAAAACTTAGGTTCCTTTTCCATTTCCCATTTCTGATGGGAAAATACACTCCTCTTACAGTGTGTTCTGGTTTTGACAAGGTTTTAAGGAGAGTATTGTGGAATAAGCGCATTCTCTTTCATCGATTGCAAGTAAGAGACTTCCGCGGGCTCAAGATTCATTACCTGTTAAGAGTCCTCACATTTAACCGTGGCTCTCATGAACCAATTAACAGGATGGGGCAAGTAGTGCCGGGTAGCAGACCCCCCTGGTGCCCACTCACATACCTTGGCATTTATGGGTGGCACAAGTGACTCTGCCTGGGAGCTCTGTAACATTTTTCTGGCCACGGAGCATGTAGGACAAGCTGGAAGGCTGAGGGGATTAATTAGAAGCACCTTTTCACCAGTGACAAATGGAGAGTGTTGGATAAGTGCCCATGCTTCCTTTCCTCTCCTCTTGCATAACTGCAAAGTGTGTCATGCACTGTCTTCTGAAGTTCCCTAGTGGGACTGAGCCCTAGTTGCCCACAGTAGGAATAGGCTTGATAATGTACTTTATAGGCTTTCTTTCACTTTCCCAGTCTCTTACCAGTGTTTCCTGAAATTACTTCTAAAATAAACTACTCACATTTGAATTATTGTCTCAGACTTTGCTTCTGGTGGAAACCAAACAGAGATAGTCTAGCACTAAATACAGACAGTTGTAGGTTGGGATAGAAACTCCCCCTTGGGCTGGGACTCATTTACTTATTGCAATGGATGTAGCATGTTCTTACTTGATCTCAGCTTGGTTTTAAATGTGTGTCCTCCAAGCAAGGGTAGGTTAGTTCTACATATCAGGAGCACTTGAGCCGGAGGAATAGCAAGAGGTAGAGAGCTCAGCTGGCACCACATTGGGGAACATGTCGGATGTCTTAATCTCCATCAGGATGACCTCCGGGCTGCCTCCGAGGAGTGAGAGCCTCGGGGTGGGGAAGGAGTCTACATATCAAGTTGGGAATAGAACCATCTCTCAGATTGGTTCTTGAACCAACCAACAACACTGCACTCCACTGGGGAAAGAAAATATTGCCAGATGGCAAAACTGGGTATCCAGCTGGAAAGGTCTTCAATGATAGTGTGAGCTGCTAATGATTTAATCAAGTAAAAATCATGAGATGTGGAGAAAGAATGTTAACAAGATCAGAGGGAAAAGCTGTGGTCCTAGTAGACTTTAAGCTAGCAGTGAGGTGGGAGGAATATAGTGGTAAGGTCTTGTGGGCCAGGTTAGGGTAGAGGCTGAAGTTCAAGACCTGTGGGTAGTGCTCTCTGAGATGGTTTGGGTTCATCTATGGTACTTGGACATTGGACAAAGCCCCCAAGTAGCTGGTGGATGAGAGTGGTGTGAGAGGGAAGATATGGTTTAATCAGGGTTTTTGAGGCATTTGGAGCCTTTAAAATCGTTGGCTTGGACTCTACCTGAACTAATAATGTCCAGACAGCTTGCACAACTAAAGATGGCAGAATGTTTTAAATGAAGGGTAGCTGGGAATGATCAGAATTCATTTCTGATATTTTTAAGTGATGTTCTAGGGAACAGCTCTGCTGCCCTATAGAACTTCCTGCCCGTGGTGTGGTAGACAAATTTGGATAGATCACTTTGCTAACTGCCCTGCTAACAGAAGAATAATCCAACTCAGTGAAATGTTTGCATTCACTACCTGTGGTTCTGCTAAGAGGGAGTCAATATCATTTTATCAGTATTTCCTATAAGAAACTTTATACTTGTTATGTGATGGAGTCAAGGAGGTCTAGGCAAGTTGTAGGACCTCTGAGGCCATAGCCTTCTCATTTGAAAATATAAAGAATGAAAGGAGGGTTTTTCTTTCAGGTTATTTTCAACTTGTGTCCTGTGACTTTTAAAATAGGAAATGATCTCTTAGTGGCCTGAATGAGAGATCGCAATTCCAGAAAGTCCAAATTGCCAGCCAGCAATTCCTTTGGACACCAGGAAGTCGTGGCTTCCCTTAACCTATCGGGAGTCTTGCTGCCAGTCATTGAGGCACCAGGGCAAAAAGAGGATTGGCTAGACAGGGTCACAGCGGGTTTTCTAGACTTTAACTCCAGGTCTATTAGGACTGCTCTCTACTCTCTCAGTCCCTGAGGCCAGAGATGGATCCTGAGCAACCCTAATTCTCATAAAGACCTGTCATGGGTGATCCATGAATTCACTCATACTCTCCTTAAATATATAGAAATATAAAATAGATTATCTTCTTAAATAATATACAGTATGTTGTTATAAAAGGTGCTCCCTAAATTTCACATTTTAGACTTTGGAGATCAATTTTATGCTCATCCTGTTTTATTCTTTATGTTTTAAAAAGGATTTAAAAATTAAACTTATTATTTTGAGATAATTGTAGATTCACATTCAGTCGTAAGAAGTGCTGTGTAGAGATCCTGGGTACCTTCTATCCAGTTGTCCCCATGTTAACATCTTGTGAGACTATCGTGCAATATCACAGCCAGGGTATTGACACGGATACAGTCAAGATACAGAACATTTCCATCACCACCATATCCTTCATGTTACTCTCATATTCATTTCCTCTTACATTCTCCTTAATCCTGACCACCACTAACCTGTTGTCTATTTCTATAATTTTGTCATTTCAAGAATTTTATATAAATGGAATCACGCAGTATGTAACCTTTTGGGACTGGCTTTTTTCACTCAGCATAATTCTCTGGAAATTCATCCTATTGTTGTTGTATATATCAGTAGTTTGTTCCCTTTTATTGCTGAGTAGTATTACATACTATGGACGTAACACAGTTTGTTTAGCCACTCACCCATTGAAAGATGTATGGGCTCTTTCTAGTTTTTTTGATTTTCAAACAAAGCTGCTATGAGCATTTATGTACAGATCTTTGTGTGAATGTAAGTCTTTATTTCTCTGGGATAAACGTCCAGAACCGCAATTGCTGGGTTGTATTGTAGCTGCATATTTAGCTTTTCTAGAAACTGCCAGCTGTTTTGGGAGTGGCTGTACCATTTTACATTCTCACCAGCAATACATGAATGACCCAATTTCTCTGCATTTTTACCAGCTTTGGGGGTTGCCACTATTTTAAATTTTAGCTATTCTGATAGGTATGTAGTAATTACATCATTGTAGTTTTAACTTGCATTTTTCTACCGGCTTATGATGTTTAACATCTTTTCCTGTGTTTATTTGTCACCTGTATATATCTTCTTTTTTTGTTGTTTTGAATTTTATTTTATTTATTTTTTTATACAGCAGGTTCTTATTAGTTATCTATTTTATACATATTAGTGTATACATGTCAATCCCAATCTCCCAATTCATCCCACCACCACCACTACCCCTGCCACTTTCCCCCCTTGGTGTCCATATGTTAGTTCTCCACATCTGTGTCTCTATTTCTGCCCTGGAAACCAGTTCATCTGTACCATTTTTTCCACCTGTATATATCTTCTTAAGTGAAATGTCTCTTCACATCTTTTGCCTAATTGGATTCTTAACTATTTTACTGTTTATATAATTTAAATACTAGCTCTTTGTCATATATGTGATTCGCAAACATTTTCTCCCACTCTGTAGCTTGCCTTTTCATCTTCTAACAGAGCAAAACTTTTAAAATTTAAGTCCAATTTATCAATTTTTCCTTTAATGGAAAAAAATCACGCTTTTGGTTTCAAGTCTAGGAACTCTTTGCCTAGCCCTAGATCCTGAACATTTTCTCCATTTTTTTCTAAAAGTTATAGGGTTTTACATTTTACATTTACATCTGTGATCCATGTTGAGATACTTTTTGTATGAGGTGTGAGGTTGAGGTCTAGGTGTAGTTGATACCTGTGGATGTCTAATTGCTCCAACACCATTTATTTCTGAAAAGGCTATCCTTTGTCCATTGAATTACTTCTGCATTTTTGTCAAAAATCAGTTGGGCATATTTGTGTAGATCTACTTCTGGGTTCTCTGTTCTATTCCATTGATCCATTTGTCTGTCCCTTCTCCTATACCATACAGTCTTGATTACTGCAGCTATGTGGTAAGTTTTGAAAATTGAATAGACTAATTTCCTCCCACTTTATTCTTCTTTTTCAAAATTGTGATTCTAGTTCCTTTGCCTTTCCATATAAATTTTAGATTCATCTTGTCTGTATCTACAAAAAAAATCTTTCTAGGATTCCGACAGGAATTGCTTTAAACCTGTGTGTCAGTTTGGTGAGTATTGGCATCTTTACAATTTGGAACCCCTTTTAGTTGGATAAAATTTTATCATTTTTAATTCACTTCAGTTTAGTTAGAATTTGGGGTGCTGGTACTCCCAACATGAATCCAAGCTCTAAGGGTGTAAGAAGGCCAGGGGAACAATTGTAGAGCAGTGTGTTAGTGAGTTTGAGTGAGTGTGCTGCAACCACATGCTGAAAGTGTAAGAACACTCAAAGGATGGGAAGGTGGTACTGTAGCTAGTCTGGAAGAAGTGACCTTGGAAAGATTTTTCAGGGCGGTGTGGGATTTATATGAACAGGAAGAAGAGGAATGGGTGGAATCTGCTTAGATTTGTCCATAGAAACAGTTGAGCTCTTTGCTTTCTAGTTAGCCCTCTATGGAAGTGCCTTTATCACTGCTGTCATATAACTTGTCTTTCTCTGGACCATTTGCAGCTCTGCTAGGTTTTTTGTTTTGTTTTGAGACACTTTAGTGAAGTTGCTCTTCTAAGGCACCATAGATTATTTATGCACTTAAAGAAAATGTCATTGCTGTTATCTCTCCCAGTGAAAATTATTTCTGTCCTGCAGTGACTCTGGTTGCCCCTATGGACTGTTGTCTCAGGTGTCAAGTCCAGAAGTTAGTCTAGCTGTTTAATTTGCCTTGTACTTTTCCTAGTGCCTACATTACAATCACATGTTGCCATACAGATACTTATTTGCCAATTGCTCCCAGTGTTCTTTCTGTCCCTTGTGCCTGCCAAGATAATGGAAGTTTTTAGAATCAGTCCCAAGCTAATGCATCCCAAAGAAAATCATTACCTGAGAGGTATTTAGACCCAAGTGCCAGCCCTGCATCTCTCTTGTTCCAGTAGCGTGTTTACATCGCTCTCTTTTGGTTGGTTATTTTAAGAATTAACTTGTGCTGGGCTATAATCTAAAGAAAGTTTTTTCTACTCTTTCTGATACCTGGCAAATGGAGGGCATTCAGTAAATATTTGTCGAATGATTGAAATGACTGACTGACATCTTCTGGAATGAACATAAAATTTGTTTGGGACTCTATGTGGATACAGGTTAATGGCAACATTTTCTGTTAGTTCTAGGATGTTGAGCCTTCCTTGAAACCCTTTGAGGCTGTCTGCCCATCTTGGAGGGGAAGTTCTTCTCAGGGCCAACTGCACGTGGCAGCATAGACCTGTACACTGACACTTAAATTCCCCTAGTATTTTCAGTTTCTGGTAAAGTCTTAACACAGATTGAGTTTAGGAATCTATTCTAACGTGAGGTATTTAGAGCATCATATGGGTTCAAGTGAAGCCCTTATTTTTCAGTTGGCTTTTTCTAGCGACATAGAACATGGTCTCCTAATTGCCAAACATCTGGAATTCTTTGTCACATCAGAGTAAATTTAGAATATGCATCAATGACAGGACTCAATCAAAAATAAAACCAGTTTGTATATATATACTTTCTAAACTGTTTCTGCTGTGTAGTGAAGCTACAGATCTAGTTCCTTTATTTCCCCACAGAAATCCTGAATGATCACTCCCACCTTTAAGGAAATACTTTTTCCCCTGAAGATCTAAGACTCACAGAGAATGCGAATTTGGTAAACATGTTCGTGGCAAAGAAGGAGTTTAAGATGCTGTTATCTGTTGATGAGCTTGCCCCTCTTGCCCAAGGAGGCATGGTTCATTGGTTTATTTCGACCACTGGACTAACCATGCCTTATTGTTTCACAAGTCTGACCAAGTGCTTTTATTTTTCAAAGGAGAAAGAATATTTTATGCTGGAAAAAGTTCACCTGAAAGACAGAGTAGGAAAAAGTATAAAAGCATATCAGGGAGGTTTTTATGATATTACATTTAAATGTAAGCTTACCATTCTTCCCAGAAAGAAGAATTCATTCTCTTTTTCAATTTGAACAAATAATGTAAAGTCACTATTTAAACTACTGTTAGCTTTTTTATCTCAAAGTAGCTAAATGGCTTTGTTGCTCATGTGGGAATGGAAATTAGCTCTTGGCATGAACCACTTTAATTGAAATCAGTTTGTGGGTTGAGTTCCTATGCTGCTTGACAGATGACATCATTTCCTGTGCTTTTCCCAACCCTCACTGTTTTGCTAAGATAGGATGAAGCTAAGTTTAACTTCAGATTTTAAAGCAACTATACACCTTTTCCTGACCTACTTAGAGTATTATCCAAATTTTTCATCAAATCATTTCTTTTGTATACTTGTAAATAGTTTTTTAGTTAAAAAAGCATTTTGGCTGAGATGTTTTAATAGAAATCGTAGGAGCCTAAAATAACTGTTTTAATCAGTTTTCTGGGTTGGTTGATTTCTATAACAATGCTCCAATAAAGGAGTTATTTCTGCTTTTATATATGGGGAAACAAAGATAAAAATATTTTTAATAGGGGCTTCCCTGGTGGCGCAGTGGTTGGGAGTCCGCCTGCTGATGCAGGGGACACGGGTTCGTGCCCTGGTCGGGGAAGATCCCACATGCCGCGGAGCGTCTGGGCCCGTGAGCCGTGGCCGCTGAGCCTGCGCGTCCGGAGCCTGTGCTCCGCAACGGGGGAGGCCACAGCAGTGAGAGGCCCGCGTACCGCAAAAAAAAAAAAAAAAAAAAAAAAAAAAAAATATATATATATATATATAATTTTTTTTTAAAATAGCAACCTACTGAGTGCTGTATAAGTGCTTAGGCAACTACACAGTCTCAGTGTTTGAGCATAGCTTTTGGTGTCATTATCATGGAGCATGAATTAAGTAAACAGAAATTAATTTAGCAAAGTTTTATACAGCACCTGTATACAGGCAAGGGATGCTCTGAGCACTTATGGGGATATAATTAATAATCATGATTCTTCCCACTCCCCACTCTCATGATGCCTTTAGACAAATGTGCTGGGGATAGGAGAAATAACTTTTAAAAAAAGTTTGATTATATAACATATATTTCCAGAGAGAATTATTAAGTACTCTGGAGTCAGAACAAAGAGGGCTAGTATCTAGTGGGGGAGGGAGGAGAGAAAAGAAATCAGAAAATATCAAAGGAAAGAACAGACATTTGCAGTGGGTCTAGGAGATAGGTAGGATTTCAGTATTTGGTGAGAACTCTGTGTGTGTTATATGTTAGGGGTTGGGGCAAAGGGACAAAGTGACAGGTTAAAGAGGAGATTCTGTGAAGAGACTAGCACAAAGTGCCAGGCATTTGGTACAGCACTCAGAAATATTTGTTGAGTGAGTGAGTGACTGATAAAGTTCATTGGGGACTGAGTCATAGAATGTATTAGGAGTAGGCAAAGCAGCCCTGATAGGCTCACGGGAGGGCTTTGAATGCTGAGATGGAGGGGTTCTTAATAGAGCGGACGTAGGGAGTCTTTGATGGTGTTTCAGGAGGTATGCAGCATGTTTTCGAAAAGGTGCCTCACTTTCAACTTGACTTAGCTGTTCAGTACTGTCTGAGGGCATAGTAGGTATTGAGTTCTGGCACCTTCCTTTTCCCTGTTGTCATGCTGAGATTTGTGTAGCACTTAACGAAAATGGCCCTTTCTCCTGAAGTCAGCAGCCTCTTTGGGATTCTGAACTGAGCATCCTAACAAGGGGTACTGAAGAAGGTGGCTGCTGGGAGGAGTCTCCTCTCTGCGCTTAGGAGAAGATTTGGACCCTGTGCTCCAAGAAGGCTTTGCATAAGAGCAAGCATAAGCAGCTGATTTCTGCTCTTACACAGAAGAAAGGCTTTTCGTCCCCTGATGTGAAATTGTTGAGCCTTTTTCTCTAGGGATTTACTCCCACAGCTTGGAGGACAGGGCACAGTGAGCCAAATTTCCATGCCCAGTCCTGGCCTCCTTCTATAGGGATGTGTCAACAATGATTAATTCGATCAAGGCTTTAGTCTTCTCCAAGTAAGGTAGTTGACTGTTTCTAGAGGACTAAGGAACAGCCTGGGATTTTGAGAGTGCCTAAATTACTGAAGCAGAGGCAGCCAGAGCCCTGGAGGAGCCAGAACCCACACCACGCTGTCATTCTTTCACTCCAGCTCCTTCTAGCGCCTCATCATCTCAGTCTAAGTCAGCCCGCCTGCCTGTGGTCTTCCTGCTCTGGGTGCTGAAGCTCTCCCACTTCTGTAGGTGACAGTGTGATAAAGAGTGGGTTTCAAACACTGTGGGTCTTAGTTGGTTTAAGGTTACAGTTTAAACCAGCAGCTCTTTCCGAGCCGAGTCCAGCTGTCTCCGTTATCAAGCAGTCTTGTTATTAAATGCCGTTGTAGGTATTTTTTTCCCTTCTTTTTGCTGCCTCCACAATTTCTTTTACCAACATTTCTTGGAATTTGTCACCCTGAATGTTTTCCTGCCCACCTACCTGGGACTCTGCATCTTTTAACAAGAAAATTGTTGCCGTCGTAATCTTGTCTCGTCTGGTCTCTCAAGGCACTATTTTCTTGTTGGTGTAAATTACAGAAATGACATTGAGTGGTAAGTTCTGCTAAATTAGAGAAGTCATTGAGCATTATTAGAGTAAGTATCGAAGAAACAATTACATTGCATTGTAAATGATTTTATGCACACACAATGACATGTTTAGCATTGTCAATTAGGTTATTTCTGCATAAATATATGAATCTTGATAAACCATTTTATTTTCTCTTCAAATCACTGCAGATCAACTCGTGTGAACTGTTGCTATCTATGTGCTTAAATTGCAAAAACAAATCAGTCTTTTTTTTTTTTTCCTTTTCAAGTCCAACACTGTAACATTCGCTGCATGAATGGAGGTAGCTGCAGTGATGATCACTGTCTGTGCCAGAAAGGATACATAGGGACTCACTGTGGACAACGTAAGTAAACCATAGTTATAAGTATTCTAGATGTTAATCTATAGAGACAAAGAGAATACAGAGATAAGTGCTGGTGGATATTCTTTGATTTCCTGGGACATGGCATTTTTAGAGATGTCCAGTGACTCTTACAGATGAACAGATCCCTTACCCAACACACATAGTACCAAATTTCTGACTGGAACCTTGGAAATGGGTTGTTTGATTCATTTTTCTTTCATTTACCTCCACTACCCTGCTTACCTCATCTCTGATTTACACCCAAGGTGCGGAATTCTTGTTCACTCCAGATGTATGCCTTCTGTTTGATTGCTCAACATCTCCACCATCTCTTGGATTTTCAATAAGCATCTCCAATAAAGTATTTCAAAACTCAACTTCATCTTTCTCCCCAAACATGTTCTTTTTTCTTGACTATTGATGTCTGTATCTCTCTAGTTCCCCAATCTAGATTCTGCTCTTATAATATTTATCACACTGCTGGCCAGTGTGTTTGTTCATTCATGAACACTGTTTATTGTGTGTCTACTCTGTATCAGCCCCTGTGCTTTGCAGAGATGAAAATTCCTCTAAAAGAGCTCACTTTTTATTACATTAAGAAGAATATATATACCCTCCAGAAAATTTAGAAAAGTTTAAAAATATAAAAAATAAAATTTTCTACAATCCCACCATTCCAGATATTACCTTTTAGTCTTTTAATGCATATTTGGTACGTGAGATCCATTGTATGCGTAATTTTTCATATAATTTTTTACTTAATATTTTATTAGAAGTATATTTCATTTTTTTGAACATTTAAAAATACATTTTAATAGTTGTATAATACTCCATTATATATAGGTTTTACTGTTTATTTAGTGAATTGTTAATGATGAGCATTTATTCATGTTGTTTCCAATTTTTGCCATTGTACATGTATTTGCTATGATGAATGATGCTATTATAAGTAAATCAAAGTTTATGTACCCTCCTGACTGTCTACACACTGCAATATAGTAAGAATGACGATTGAGTTTTTGGCAGCCCATAGCAGTAGCATGGAGGGAGGAGAGGTAGGACAGCCTCCCCAGTGTGGGAGACCCTTGAGCTGAGTCTTAAGGGGTGGGTAGGAGTTCCCTTGTCAGATGATGGGAGGTAGGCCTTCTAAGCAGCCGGCACAGCATAAGCCAAAGCAGCAGAACATGACATAGCATGGGAGGTCAGGCTTTGGCGTTGCTAGGACTTAAGTGCTGAGGGAAGTGATGGGAAGGAAGCTAAGGTCAGAATGGAAGTCATGGGCCATTGGAGTGCCTTTATGCATACCGTTTTTTCACCCAAAGTAGAGCCAGAGAAGGAGAGTGAGAAGACAATGACCAACAACATTCATCTGTTGAGTTATTTACTCTGTTTACTATATGCTAGGCACGTGTTCAAAGTCTTTACACATATTAACTCATAACTCATAACAACAGCCCTTTGAGGTAGAGGCCTTTTTTACCTTCTACGAAATGAAAAACCTGGGGCAGTAACTTGTCTAAGGCTGTACAGGGAGTAATCAGCAGAGTTGGGATTTGAACCCAAGCAGTCTAACTTCACAGCCCATGCATTTAATGCTGTGAAATACTGGCCTATACACTTCACTTACAGTGGTTTACAATGAGAAAGATCACTGTGGCCAGAGTAGAGTGGGAAGAAACAGAAGCAGGAAGAATAGTACTAAGGCTATGGCTAAAGAGATGGTGGGATGGGGATGGATTCAAAGGCATTTTCAGAAGGGGAATCAGAAGGAGCTGCTGTGAATCTTCTGTTTCCTTTGATGCTCCCAGAGGGAGTAGAGCTCAAAGCCCAGTGCACGACAGGCACTCAGGTAACACCCGTAGAATTAGAAAACCTTTCCTAGACTTCAGTTTCCTAATCTGTAAAATGGGAGGGTTGGCTTAGGCAATCTCAAAATTTCTTTTCTGCTTAAACTTCTTCACTCTCTCCTAACTCTAAATTAAGAAGCAAATTAGAACAATGAATATACGTACACTTCTCTAATTTTGTGATGATCAATGGACTACTGCTATAATTTTTGGCTATAGGGGGTTGTCTTAGTTCAAGTGCACCGATCCCAGTGCATGCTGAGACAGAATTAGATGCACAAGAGATTTATTGGGGGAAAAGCCTATGAAGAATCAAAGGGAAAGAAAGCAGGAGTCAGGACAGAGGACCTTCAGACCATGATGCAGGTCACACCCCTGGGCAAGGAGAGAGGGAAGGAAAGACTATCACGATTGTATAGAAGGAGCCTCAGACTATAGTGCAACGTCATGAAAGCCTTGGTCAGGCTGATAGGGAGCCCAGAATAAAGATTGCCCATCAGAATAGTTTCATGATGGGCAGAAATGTCCAGTCTCCACCATGCTTAGTCATTGGGTGGTAGCAGCCAGGAGAGTGTGCCCTTGGCATGAACATAGTAGCGGATCTGAAGGTGTAGCAGCTTCAGGCTGCCGGCCAACTAACCTCCTCACAGTAGGTTTTCTTGGAGGGAGATCTGAATGGCTCAACTCCATGACTGCCACAGGGGTACAGGAAAAACGTGTGGGAAATATATGAAGGAGGAATTAATTTAAATGGAGGTGTTAGGGAAGCCTCATGGAGGAGTGAGGTTTGAGCTGGGCTTTGAAGAGTGGGAGGGACTGGCAAATTTGGCAGGGGCAGCCTACCACCTGTGGATTAAGATGCCTAGAAAGAGGCCATGCATAAGTGAGTTGCAGGAAGTTGTACGGAGAAGAGTTGTTCAGGGCATGAGCTTTCAGATTTTATTTTAATGCCTTTCTTGACAAGTAAAATGTCCCTCCCTCAAGGATCTCTGGACTTATCTTACCAATATTTTCCAGAGATTCTCTTATAACATTCAATTGGGTCTTTATTATGGTGCATAAATTACTGAATGTCAGTATTCATGTTTTGTCGTTAGCAATTAATAGAGTGATTTAACATGCTGCATTTCTGTAAGGATGACAGTAGAGAGGCCAATGTTTTCCCTCATGAGAACCCTCTGGAAATTAAACATAAATCATAAGAAAAGAGTCAGGTTGCTAAAATGCAGTTCTCATCAGGGGTATCTCCTATAAACTACCATTTTATGTGCAGAACTGAAAGCATTGCTCACATGCTTCCCAGGATGAAACTGTCAGCATTAACACAGGTACATACTCACCTGTTCCAGGTAGTTTTACCTGAGTTGACTGAGGAACATCCGGGGAACTGGAACTGTACAGTAACTGTTTAAAACAAATACCAGGGTGATTATTTAGTGTTTTTATTGTTGTCCTTTCAGGGGACAGTAAGTGTTACTTTATTAGCATCTACTATCAGATGAAGCCCGTCAGCCTCTCAGCTCCTGTCTCCTTATTTTACAGCTGTCTGTGAAAGTGGCTGTCTCAACGGAGGCAGGTGCGTGGCCCCAAATCGATGTGCATGCACTTACGGCTTTACTGGACCCCAGTGTGAAAGAGGTAATTTTTTTTTAATGTAGCGGTGTAAAGATGTTCTAGTGGCTAAAACTATGATTGATTTCAACATGCATTGGGCTCTTGCGGCTGCTTTGTGAATTTTACTGAGCTTTGAGGGGGTTTCTGAATTGTCACTGGGAAGGTTCCTAGGATGACAAGACAATGGTCCTAAGCCTATGAATGTTATTCAGTAATTCTTGCCAGTGGACTGCAGGACTCAATAGTGAGCCTATGCATAAGTACCAGTTGGCATCAAGATAAAAAGAGGAAAATTTTCCATAGAGTAAGGATTGAGCTCATTATTATCCTAGTAAATTAGGGAGGTGGCTCCAAATAAAACATCTGTATGGCAAGGGGAAAAATCCAGAATGAAACAAAAATTGCACCTAAAGATCTATTAAGACCTATTGGCTGTAGTGGTATACAAGCTCGGCATTCGAAGTTCACTAGAAATACTGATGGCTGAGAAACTGTGCTTTCACACCTGTAGTTTATTCAGTACTCACTGTGGCCCACTGACATGTGTATAATCATCATCACTTTTCCATCTGAGAAGATCAAGGCTCAGGGAGGTCAAGGGGGCTGCCTAAGGTCACACACGTAATAAGCAGCTTTAATTTGAATGTGGGTTTTCAGTTTTCAAGTCTAATGTATACTGCTGCTCTTAATTAAAAGAGATTTCTACCTGATTTGCCTATGCATACAAATAGGATATTGAGATGTATATAAATGTGCAGTAGTCTTAAATACCCACCGCCCTGACCTTTGCTTTGTTGATCATCTTGTCTTTATATTCATAGCCATGTTTTCATTGTTCCTAGTTTTATAGTGAAGATTTTATCGTGAAGGTTTAGGAGGTTCCTTTCATACAAAACTGCAAAAATACTCATGAAAAATACCCATTGAAAAATATTCATGAACTTTCTAAACTGCAGTCATCACCTTTATCCAAAGTTGTATAGAGATCATTTTATTCTAAGATGGAAAGTAAAGATTCAGTAGCAAGTGTTGAATATATGTTATTTAAAAGCAAAGAGCACAGAGTGGTATGTGAGAAATTGTCTTCTGTTTGTAGTTTTATGAGTTCGTCTAAATTCAGTTCTTTGCTGATAAAGCCACAATACCTATTTTAGCAAGTAACTCTATTATTACTGGATAGATTATATTGTATGTCTGTTCACAAGGGCACTGCATGTTATGGATATGTGATGCCTCATGGGCTCTTGGCCTTTACATTGTACTTGGCATCGTTTTGGAGTCCCTCTTTAAAACTGTTTCTCCTTACAACTTGATGTATTTTTATGGACTTGGAGCTAATGTATATATGATGGTCTCAAGAGACAACTGTTTTGATTAGGTAGTATCATTCTGTGGCCTTATTATTTACTCCTTGATGATGATATAGGATTTAAATTGTTGAGGTTAAATTTGTTAACATGTAACTTGAACAGTGTGAAAATAATTCTGGAAGTGATAATAGTGGGCTTAATTTGTTTTAGAAAAATCACTAGTAGAATGAAGTTACAGAGCATTTTACCTCTAAGAATCTGGTTAATAATTTGCTGCAAAGAATATTGATACCCATAGTTACAGATATTGATAAAACAGTCTAAAATAAAGAGGACATGATATTTAACCATTCCACACTTATTTCTTCAAAGACTTGATCTTTGACCAAGATTAAGAAATGATGTGAATGGGTTAAGTTACTAAACTGCAAATCAAAACTGGCATATTACTTAGGGATTTCTCCAAATTTTGGAGTGTCTTTAACTGCTTTCCTCCGTGATAAGGGTATCCTAAAATTTGCACTTAGGTGTAAATATATTTTGACCCAGTAGAATCTTCACAGTAGTGATTATCTAATTAAAATTCATCCCTAAATGGCAGATTTTCAGGCATTTGTGGTTGTGGAGAGTCGGGAGGAGGCAGGCTCTCTTTAATCATTGCCCTTTGCCTCTTCTGCCTGGGAATACAGTCCCAAACCTTCAGTGGGAGAAGGGAAACATGAGTGTGATTTCTCTCACCACATGGGAGAGGGGAGGCTCTTTGATTCCAGGATTGTATTTTCATTTTTAGTCTTCACTGTTTTCTGCTCTTGTGGAAGTCATCTGCTTACCTCTTTAAAGAATTAGAGGCAAGATATCCTATTACTCAGACGAATGCTTGTGATTTCAAGAGTGATTAATAAAAATATAGGACTGAGTCAGGACAAATCCATCCTGAAGCATAGGGAAGTATTCAGTGTCACTTCTGATGGTGGGTTAGTATACTTACTAAGTTGTTCAGCTATGTAGGCCAGTTGCATTATGTTTTAAATGGAATGTGACTTTTTATTTATTTGTTTATTTTAAATAAATTTATTTATTTATTTTTGGCTCTGTTGGGTCTTCATTGCTGCATGCGGGCTTTCTCTAGTTGTGGCGAGTGGGGGCTACTCTTCATTGTGGTGCACAGTCTTCTCATTGAAGTGGCTTCTCTTGTTGTGGAACGTGGGCTCTAGGCACGTTGGCTTCAGTAGTTGTGGCTCACGGGCTCAGTAGTTGTGGTATGCAGGCTCAGTAGTTGTGGCTCACGGGCTTAGTTGCTCCGTGGCATGTGGGATCTTCCCAGACCAGGGATTGAACCCATGTCCCCTGCATTGGCAGATAGATTCTTAACCACTGCGCTACCAGGGAAGCCCTGGCTTTTTATTTTTAAAAATGAACTTCCAGGAAGTCTTTACTAATTTTCTTTCCTTCTTCTAGGAGGCTGAGCCCAGGGCCTCTTCTGCATTCTCTCTGAGCACTTTCTCCACATATCTTTTGATAGCACCTACCACATTGTATTGAAATAGCAGGTTTCCATGTCCATCTCCCCCATTAGAGTGTAAGCTCTTCAGCAGCAACTGTGGTTTCACCATTTAAATTCCTAAGCCAAGCTTAATGCGTGATGCACAGCGTATGGCCAATAAATGTTGAACTGAATTTATTTTGAAGCACCAGAAAATCTTGAGATATGATTATCAGATGATGAAAAAGTATCTCCTGGAAGTAACTGCTGCTTGCCTACTTGTGGACAATTCTGGATATTTCTCATTGGTTTCATTTTAAACAGAGCTTGCAGTGTTGAGCCCTAATTGAATTTGGCCCCATCTTTCAGGGCCACATGACTGTCATTTTCAGTTGGCAAGGATGCAGAAAAGAAGGTATGTTTTGACCTAAGCCAGGTGGCAATAAACAAACAAACAAACAACTTCCTATCATGGTATAATACACATGGAAGGGGACATTTCAAATGTGTTACAAGTACCTCTCAGGATAATCATCTTTGTCCCTGAGAGGTCTTGCAACTATATGTCTGCAGCTACATCAGAGAGCCAGTACAAGTGTAGACTATCCTTTGGGGGGTGATACTGGCAGGATTTGGATCACTTTAAGCTAGTAAGTGAATCTTAATAACCCATGAACATAGTGTTTTGGTTTGTGATGGAGACAAGCAGTGGGTCCATGCTTGAATTATGAATCATAACATTCATTCAACAAATGCAGTCAGACTATGAAGCAAATCTGTCTCACTTGTAGCTTTTAGCCAGTAAAATATGTTTTAAAAAATTTTTTGGCTAGTCAGCCTCATTGGGCAGGCGACAATGACGCTATTGCCTGCTACGTTCAGAGGAAGAAAAGAAGAGGCCTGTGACTTGTTTGGCCTGTAATGTTTACTTTTTAAAAACTGAATGTGAGTACCTTTAGTTATAGTCTCTAGCTTGCCACAATCCTTACTACTCCCTATTGTCTTACATCCTGCTCCCTTTATTCATTTAGCTTACTTTTTAGCCCCTGTGGGCACTTGAGTTTGCCACCTCCTGCTACATTCTGTATCAAAGATTGCATCTCTTTGTGTTTTGTTTCACATGCCAAGTTTCTTTCCTTATTCTTCCTCTTATATATTTTTTTTCTGTCAATTTACATTTATGGTTTTCCTGATTGCCCCCTCCCCCTCACTTTTGCATTCTCTCTGCTTGGGTCTTGAGCAACCAATAAAACTTATCATTGCCTAAGCTCAGTGGTATGGTATGTTCGCATTTGTTATTAGCATATTGAAATGAGGTCAGTGCCTGTTTTGGCAATGACAACATAAGCTAGTTGTGTATTGCCATAGTTACTGCCAACAAGACTATTGGAAGCACACTTTCTCTTGCCATCTTGCCTCAGAATGCAGACTATTTAAAATCTTGTTAAATGCTCTTATATTAAACACAGTGAATCATGTGAGTGGATGAGACTTCTCAAGGTACTGAAAAAAGAGAGAAGAATGATGCAGATAGACCTGAACTTGGAGACGGGGTGGGGTTACTGGTGAACAGGCCTGAGGAAGAAGAGAACAAAAGATAGACACTGAGAAAACATGGAGAGAGGCAAGAGAACTAGGGGAGAACTGAGCCAAAGAAACTAAAAGCAAGAAGGACTTCAAGAAATAGCTTGGCAGTTGTTAGACTCTTCAAGGATCAAGAAAGAATGAGAATAACAAAAGGCCCTTTGATGTGATAACAGGTGACATGGACTGGGTACTTAGAGGGGGCAAGACAGTATGTGGAACACTTGACTTTGGTGATTTGCAACAACCTTATGAGAAAAGTCCTATAATGAGTCCCATTTTATAGAGGAGCAAACAGAGGCAAAGAGAGGTCAAAGAGCTTGCCCAAGGTCAGATAGCTTGTAAGTGGTACAATCAACAACTGAACCCAGCCGGTCTGGCTCATAAGCCTGTGTACATGACCACTGTGCCATACTTGGGTTTCACTCAGAAAGAGGTCATTAGTAACTATAGAAAAATTTCTGCAAAATTGTAAGAAGAAATCTAGAACTAAGAGTTTTAGAGTGAAAGTTATAGATTGGGGGAAAAAAGCCTTTCAAGAAATTTGGCAAGGTAGGTAGTTTTCCTCTCTGGAGGAAGAGTTGAGCTAAGTTGCTTTTAAATCATTTTAAAAGCCAAGAGAAAGAAGTCTTGAGTATTGCTTGGGTGTATGTAATGCAGGGTTTGGGGATATTTCTCTGTTTGATTGATTCTGATATTTTAAATATAATAATCCATTCTTGGAGAGAGGATGATTCCTGTCTGTTTGCAGTACATATAAATTGACTCCAAATGACTGAACCAACATTCTAAAATGTAGCCATAGAAAATGAATATTGTCGTTTAGTGCAGTTACCATGGAAGGTTATATAGTTTTCCTACAATATTACAACTCTTCGAGCCATATTTGGAAACTCTTTTTTGTAATTACCTTTACAGAGTCAGCAATTCATTCAAATGAGCATGTGACCATTTTTTTCCCTTTATGGGAGTCATTTGAGTTTTTAGAAACAGCCTAAAATAGTGTCAGTTCTAGTGACAACAGTCAATAATCAAACACATTAGTCATTTGGGGTCGAAAATTGACTTAGATTAAAAAGCAGTGAAAAGAATTCTCTTGCATCGTTCTTAAAACACATGGAATTAGATTAATATTTTAATGTCAAACTTTATGTGAGCCAGAGTATGAAGCCTTTTGGAAGCATAAGTGCTAATAACAAGAAGTTTTCTATCATTACTCCATCTGGAGGTCTTCATTATGTACCGTCTGAATGTAAGCATGGACACGAATTCTTCGAAATCCTGAATCATTTGTTCAATGTTAAATTCCTACCCAAGTCTAAACTGTGAAGACAATACTTGGATTTTTCCCAAATCAAGAAAGTCTGTTGGCTGTTCTGCTGGCTATTAGTAGAAAAAGTATAGGGGAAAGCATTACTGAACTGATAGCTTTAAGAAAAAGGAACAATGCGGGGCAAATATGGAATAGAATAAAAATCAAAGAACGGCAATAATTCATAGTCCATCAAAGAAGCATGACAATGAAGGTGAACTAAGTCTGGTCATCATACTTGCCCTCTTAAGGGATTCCAGTATTAATGGAGCTGGAAAAGGCATTCAGTTTTTTGTTTTTGTTTTTCTCCAGTAATTGAAGAATAGAACAGAGGACAGGTAGGTTGGTTGTAATTCTCCTTCATTCTCTTACGTGCAGTTGATATGTGAGCAACTCTGTTATCTTCAT
Source organism: Mesoplodon densirostris (assembly GCF_025265405.1). NCBI lineage: Eukaryota > Metazoa > Chordata > Mammalia > Artiodactyla > Ziphiidae > Mesoplodon > Mesoplodon densirostris. Next base: position 93,423,050 of record NC_082664.1, on the reverse strand, counting down.
AACTTAGCTTCTCTGTTGATTCACAAGTGATGGTTCTGCACGGGGATCTTTTTTTTTTTTTTTTTTTTTGCGGTACGCGGGCCTCTCACTGCTGTGGCCTCTCCCTTTGCGGAGCACAGGCTCCGGACGCGCAGGCTCAGCGGCCATGGCTCACGGGCCCAGCCGCTCCGCGGCACGTGGGATCTTCCTGGACCGGGGCATGAACCTGTGTCCCCTGCATCGGCAGGCGGACTCTCAACCACTGCGCCACCAGGGAAGCCCAGGGATCTTTTTTAATGATTTCATAGGAGAGTTCAAAAAGCTATCCTGAAAGCAGTTGATAAGCATTTATTTTGTAAAGCCAAAAAAGCAGTGTCTGCATTGTGTCTAATGAATGGAAAAGACTAACATATAATGATCCAAATATATAAATAACCAGGTGGTGCATTTCAGATACATTTGCCTCATTAAAAGAAAGTAGAATCATGGCCTACTCTCAAAGGGCTGTCTAGAAACCTTCATGGAATCAAGTGCTGATTTTCTTGTGCTTTTTTCCTTGCAGTTTTTCTGGAAGGCGTTAATGAAATGTTTGGAAGTAAATTTTACAGTGCTGCATTTATGACACTAATTTAACATAATTTTATACTTTAGGCAGCTATTATTAAAGTTCCCAGAGTAAATGCCGTAGGCTAACTCCCATTCTCACAGTGTCTTTGGAAGGCAGAGCTCTGAGAACTCTGCTTATTTTCTTTTCTCTAAAAAGGTAACAAGCAATAAACTGTTGTTTCTAAAAAAATGTTGAAGCCCTCTGTGAGCCTAGCTTTTGGTATTTAGTCTAAATGGAAAGTAAACACTAATGTGTAGAGAGCAGAGGCAGAACGCCTTAAGTGTTACTATGCATCTAAAGTGGTATTGCAACATTTCTCAGTTGGTGTCTCATTGAGTAAACTTGATTTTCCTAAAATAGTTCCAGGAAATACATCTGTTGACATAGACGTTCAGTTTCTGTGGTTGAGGAGCTGTGTGCAAGTAGGGAATGTATGCTACCATACCATGCACACGCCTGGTATGACCAGCAGGACTGGTGGGATGCAATCATAAAGCAGTTTAATTTTTGTCTCCCACTCACTGTCTCTCTCAGTCCACACAGTGGGCTACTTTTTCCCCTGCTGGGGGATGAAATTTTCTGGTCCTTTTCAGACTTTCTCCCGTGCGGGTCTCTCACATGAGCAAAGGCATCTATAGTTGACTTACAATGTTGTGTTAATTTCTTCTGTACAGCAAAGTGATTTGGTTTTATATATATATATATACTTTTTCATATTCTTTTCCATTATGGTTTGTCACAGGATTTTTTTTTTTTTTTTTTTTTTTTTTTTTTTGTGATACGAGGGCCTCTCACTGTTGTGGCCTCTCCCGTTGCGGAGCACAGGCTCCGGATGCGCAGGCTCAGTGGCCATGGCTCACGGGCCCAGCCGCTCCACGGCATGTGGGATCCTCCAGGACCAGGGCACGAACCTGTGTCCCCTGCATCGGCAGGCGGACTCTCAACCACTGCGCCACCAGGGAAGCCCTGTCACAGGATATTGAATACAATTCCCTATGCTATACAGTAGGACCTTGTTGTTTATCCATCCTACATGTAACAGTTTGCATCTGCTAATCCCAAACTCCCATTCCTTCCCTCTCCTCCCCTCCCTCCCACAAGTCTGTTCTCTATATCTGTGAGTCTGTTTTTGTTTCATAAATATGTTGATTTGTATCATATTTCAGATTCCACATATGGCATCTATGTTCTTATTGGTTGCTTACATTTCCTTCCTCAACCCGGGGTGACCCCTGGTACCTCCAGCCATCTGAGGCCTCTGCTGCTCTAGGAGCCCTCTGAGAAAGGATCTAAGCTCACTCCACATCAGCTTTCTCCTACAGTGGCCCACAACTAGTTAGCAGGAAACACTCATGCATTTTTTTTTGTCACAATAAATTGACAGAGTGCAAACCAACTTTGACAGGGTAACAGCCTCTCCCATGAACCATGTCTGAGCATCTGGCCAGCCAGTTTCCAAGCGTTAGACAGTCGGCAGTCCACAGCGTCCTCCAACCTGTTGCGGATACATAACACACATCGCGCGGTCTGAGCATTCTCCCTGAAGCCCCTTTCATGACTTGTCACCATAATGTGGTCTTCCACCAGTTTCCTAGAGAGAGCTAGTGACAGTTCAGCCCTCTCCCAAGTAACTCCCGTCCCATCTCTTATTACCTTGGATGTTTTGATATTCTTTTTTTTTTTTTTTTCTTTTTGCGGTATGTAGGCCTCTCACTGTTGTGGCCTCTCCCGTTGCGGAGCACAGGCTCCGGATGCGCAGGCCCAGCGGCCATGGCTCACGGGCCCAGCCGCTCCGCGGCATATGGGATCCTCCCAGACCGGGGCACGAACCCGTATCCCCTGCATCGGCAGGCGGACTCTTAACCACTTGCGCCACCAGGGAGGCCCTTGATATTCTTGATATTCATGAGTGTTTAAGAGCCCTGTGACCAGATTGTCATCACATCCTTCGCAAATTCTGCGTCATAGTGTCACACTTGACTTAGAATGTGGCATCTGTTGTCTTGTGCTCCAGTTCAAATATCCATTTTAACATCCTCTAATATTATCAAGGTGAATAATTTAATAAGCTATTAAATTTGGTGTTAAATTTGGTATCATGGTTTAATCTTCAGGGACAGTTTTTTAACTTTATTGGTTTTTTTCTTTTCTTTTCTTTTAGCTCTTATGAACTTTAAAAGAAGATGAAACTAGTTTTTATCAGTAGCCACATTTAATATTTGGACCACTTTTCCACTTTTGGATACTCAGAACACTAGAGCAGCACTGACTAATAGAAATATAATGTGAGCCACATATGTAATTTTAACTTTTCTAGTAGCCACATGAAAAAGTAAAGGGAAACAGGTAAAATTAATTTTAATAATATATCTTATTTAACCCAGTATATCCAAAAGTTTTATTTTAATAGGTACCCAATATTAAAAATTACTGAGATAGTTTGCATTCTTTTTTCCATACTAAGTCTTTGAATTCTCATGCCTATATTATACCACATCTCAATTTAGGCCAGCTAATAGCCACATGTGGCTAGTGGCTACCATATTGGATAGCACAGTTCTAGAGCTTTGTTTCTAGTCACATCATCACTCACCTAAGGTCTCTGTCAGGTCTCTAATTTTCTTTCTTCCTGCTGCTGTTTATTTAACTTTTAAGAAAGCAGCATCTTAGAGAATCATAGCCTATGTTGCTATGTAAAAGTAAACCAATTCAAAAAAAAAACCACAGAGTTAGGGACCTCAGATTAGAGTCTAATTTCTCGGGATATTTGTCTAAGTGGAGTTTTGTTCAAATATAAGTGATAAATGAAATCTCTTGTATTCATGTCAATTAGATATAACAACTGTAGCAAATATTTCATACAGGCTCAGCCCTAAGCTAGGCACTAAGATGGAATCAGAGGGGAGTATATAGTTCTTGTCATCAGGGACTTAAAATTCTTTTTTGGAAAGATAGAAATACATCTATGAAAGAGTTAAAAAAGCAGGGCAAAGATTTATTTAGTTAGGCAGAGTAGATGAGGGAAAGTGCTACAGATGAAGGGAAGAGACAGTACAAAGATGCAGAGGCTGGAATTGACCAGGGGAAAAGGGAGGAAACAGTCACCCTTAGGAAGTCCCTGCTATGCCAGACTCTCAGTGTTTGGAGACCTCCTAGGAGAAAAGAGGAGGGGGGCATGATGTCAACTTGCTTAACTCCAAAGAAGGAAAGGCCTATTTCAAGTCTCTCTGTGTTGCCCTTCTATTCTACTGAACTGTGCTTCTGCACAATTTCTATATGAGGCATGGTATTGGGATTTTAAAATATTCTCCTTTGTATATATAACTTAGTGGGTGGACTGGTCTATTTCTGAAACTGTTTTAGCTTAACCCTATGGATAGGAGTCTGGAGACCCTACCAGTTTTATATGCTCAATTGAGAGTCCTATGCTTAGTGTTTACGTTCCTTAGCAGTTATGGCCTCTAGAGAATCTGTGCTGTTTTTGGTTTATAAATGTATATTGAACAAATATATGGGACTTGGTAGTCCAGATGATGTGCCAAAGTACTTTTTGCAGAACATTAGTCACATGGGGGTTCTATGAAATGAAGTTTCCATGGTCAGAAGGATTTTGGAAACTCTATACCATGTCCTCTTCTTGAAGAGGCACTGGATGTGTTAGCATATTAGCTCTTGGAAGTCCTGCAAGAAGGTAACTCTTTTTACATAGCATAACTCTTTAACCCAGCACTTTCAAATCTATTAATTTTAGAATTAATTAATTAAATTTATAAATTAAATGTAATCCCTGGGGTTTGGTTCTTAAATATTCTAAAGTGTGATGATGAATGGATAAGATGTGGTATATAAATACAATGGAATATTACTCAGCCATAAAAGAATGAAATTCTGCCATTTGCAACAACAGGGATGGACCTAGAGAGTATCATGCCCAGTGAAATAAGTCAGACAGAGAAAGACAAATACTCTATGTTATCACTTATAGGTGAAATCTAAAAAATAAAGTAAATAAATGTATATAACAAAACAGAAACAGACTCACAGATATAGAGAACAAATGACTGGTTATCACTGGGGAGAGGGAAGGGGGTGAGGGACGAGATCGGGGTGTGGGATTAAGAGATACAAACTACTATGTATAAAAGAGTTAAGCAACAAGGATATATATCATACAGCACAGGGGAATATAACTGTTATTTTATAATAACTTTAAATGGAGTATAATCTATAAAAGTATTGAATCACTATGTTGTACACCTGAAACTAATATAATATTGTAAATCAACTATACTTCAATTAAAAAAAATACAGTATGACTTAGGCAAAGTGAACTCTTCCATTAAATAGTGATAAGTTACTGGTTCTGAAAGGTTTGATGTGGTTGGCATGCATGCCATCTGGTTCTTTTCAATCTTTGGGAGTACTACTTACCAGAACTAGCAGTGTCAGATATTCTTGGAGCTAGAGCTTCCTTTTATAGATTGGTTAAATTCTCTTCTTTCAAAGTCAAGATTAAGATGTATTCCTTCCCCAATCCTTTCCTGACCATAGGGAACTCCACCACCAACCCCATCTATGTCGTTGCAACTTGACTGACATCACCACCTCTGTCTGACTGGACCCCATTCACATTTCTATTTGATAGTTAATGCATGTATTAAACTTTTGGTATTTGTCATGCACTTTAAGCCAAATCAGCCATGTTAGTATTTTTACTTCTCTAATTAATTCTTGTTTTTCTTGCATTTTATTACATTTTAAAATAATTGGGTGACCTAACCTTATCTTTGGGGATATATACTGATGGGTTTCAATGTTGTTCACTAAGAGGTGAGGAATGAGTGTATTCATCTTGTCAAAAAACTTTTTTCCGTGACATTGATTTTTGTATTGAAATACTTACATCAGCATAAAAATATCTAGAATCCTATTTCATGGCTTTTAAGAAGCCTTATAAGCAAGTTAAAAATATTTTCTTCACTAAATGAAACACAAATGACATTAACTTAAAATAGAGAAATATGTATATACAGAAATATAAATATATGTGAATATTTTATATATATTCAGTATTTTCTTTAAAAGTTAAATTCAGCCTATTAGACCCCACAATTTGGGGATTACAAAATTTGCTAATCTAGATCTAGTTTGGGTGCTAATAATATGCTGATTTATATATAGTCTTCCAGCCAGGCTATGATCCCTCCCATAGACCAAAGAACAAAAACTGTATCTGATACTTCTTGCTGCCTCACTGAGTACCAAGCCCAGTGCTATGAAGAGAGTAGGTGTTAATTTACTTAATTTAACTGTGGGATCTCAAGGTTGATGAGAGAGAGTATTTAAATGTGAAATATACTTTAATACAATTTTATATCTGCTTAATACACATTTTTTTTAAAAGTACTCTGAAAACAGTACCTACAAATACATGTGTATCCTATGGAAATATTAGTATAGCTATTGATAATTGAAGTATGTTGGAAGTGAATTCTGTGGGACACATGAAAGGAAATGTTCTCCAACTTTTCTACCATATACCCTCTGCAGCAATCCCTTTCCTCTGAACTGTTTCAGAAGAGCTTTATAAGTAAACAGGAGGTTGGAATATTTATTTCCTCCGGAAATAAAGAACGTTCTAAAGGTGCACTTCATAAAAGAGGCCCATTTCTATCTCTCTCCCTGGAGAGCCCTTATCCTCCTGCCTGCCTTCTCTTAGGAGACATTGTTGACCTTCACTGTTGGACACTCAACCAGGTGAAAAGAGAAGACTTGCTGGTTTGGGGGCAGATTTTACCTACATTGAAAATGTTCTTTTAAATATGTATTAGCTCTTAGGGATCATTTCTTTCCTAACATCCCAATGGAAAAGCTTATATTCTGTTAGGGATTCTGGTGAAGTAGTCTTTAAATGAAAACTAGTGAACTTTAAAAGACAAAGGCAAAGGCATGACCCTCCAGAAACAAATTTTGATTCATTCTCTGTATAATAGTTTGTAAGCTTCACTTGCAGAGTGGGGAATATTTTAGAACTTACTTGTTGCTCTGAGAAACATAAAAAAGCAGAGGCATACATCCATCTTAATAATATAAAGCTGGCTTTGGAAAGCAGTGTGTAATAGAAGTTAAAATTGCCCTCTTTGAGGAAAACAACCCTTAAATACTGTAGAATAGTCTCTAATTTAAAAAAAATAGCATTATGTGGAATTGGATAGAGCTATTTCTTTTCAGACCTTATTTAGTATTTACTTCTTTCTACAGTTTTCCACAGCGCCAAACAGAACGAGCTATCACAAAACCAAACAGAAGGTGATGACTCTGAGAAGTCATTGCAGCCCTTTCCTGAGTCAACCTGAAGTGTGCACAGGCCTCCTCTGTTCTCATGCCTCCTGAGTTGTAATTCTTTTTTTTTTTTTCCTGAATAAGAGGAAATGATAGGGAAATTGTTTTCAAAACTAGATTTTATTCCAAAGGAGTCCTCATTCCAACTTGTCAATATCACATGACAATAATTTTTAATGTCTTTAAGATACCTAATTAGGAGACATTGTGCTTTATAAATTACCTCACCATTCCTGGAAAACTGGTTAAGAACTCAGAGTCTGAAGAAAATCCTGCCATTTCTTGGCTGTGAAGTCTTGTCTCTCAGCCATGGTTTCCTAATCTGCATCATGGGAATAACAATAGTACCTATCTTGTGAGATTGTTAGGAAGATTAAATGAGATAATATACAAAGTGCTTAGCATGGGGCCTGGCATATACTTAATACATGTTTAATAGGTATTTACTATTAACATTCTCGTTCTCATGAAAGTGAGAGTAATCTTTGTTGAAAATGTTGTTTCAGAAAAGGTATCATGAAACTTTCAGCTGCTACTACAGTTAACCTAAATGTAGAGGCCCCAATGTAACTATGTTTTCCACTTAGAAGTTTTGTTTTCTTACTGGAACAGCATGTTTTTTTGGATCTTCTATACAGGTGAAGCCCAACATTCTTATTTTGATATCATATCAACCATATGCTTTTTGTCGTAGCAAAGGCTAAGACCCCAATTGTCGCAGTTGTAGCAAAGGCTAAGACCCCAATAGTGCAAATATTAACAAAGGGAGGAGAAAGCCAAGTGGTGAGTGACAACCATTTCCATCAAATGTAATGGTGACTGCAGCCCTGAAAAATATCAGTTTTCACAACAAGGGTTACTAAAGGGTTACTAAAAGCTTTTGCTTACTTATATGCACAGCTACAGAAGGAGAATGAACTTGTCTCTTTGTAAAAGGCCAGCCGTGAAATATAAGAGATACTTAGCTATTTTAGAAACGTGGTGTTGTAAAGTCAGTGAGAGGTAATAGAAAATTATCCATCACCAAATAAGCTGAACACATATGTAAAGTATATATTCATCTTTCTAGATAGATATGAGAACTTGAGTCTATAAATATGGCATAGTCAGTTTAAGTGTGTGGTGAGGTGCTTTTACTTGTAGAATCCACATGCCATTCTTCTTTATTTGCAGATGACTAAAAGAGTTAGTCCCAGAGGACTAAAGCTAGAAAAGCCAAAACACTGAGATATTTTAAACCTATAAATTTCAAACCTCACTCATTAGAGTTCAGTTTTGTCAAATGTATCCATAAAAAGATACGATAGTAATCTAAAAAGAAAATGTTCTAAGAAGAAGAGATGTGAGTTTATTCATCATGTAGCAATTATATCCCAGGCACTATGCTAATGGCTGGAGATGTATAATAGTACATGAAACACACTTACCCCTGTCCTCTGGAGTTACATTCAGGTGGAGGAAGCAGAGATTAAACAAACACAGAAACACCTAAGTATCAGTGTGGCGAAGGCCATGCAGGAATATAGAGGGGATGAGAGCAGAGAATAGTGACACATGTGGACTGGTGGTCAGGGAGGCCTCTCTGAAGGATGAGAAGTCTCCAGCCATGTGCAGAGTGAAGGGAAACCTTCTAGATAGAAGGAAGAATATGTGTAAAGGTCCTAAGATGGCAAACATCTGTGTGTTTGAGGAGGTGAAAGAAAGCTTTATGGACAGAGTCCAGACAGTGAGAGTGAGTGATGGGAGATGAGATGGGAGCAGTGGTCAGGGGAACGTGGTAGGCGAGCACTACACACAGCACATTAAGACAAGTGCAGTGGTGCTCAGGAATAATAAGAGCACTGTAGACTTTTCTACAGGCACTAGAAGCCTGATGTTCAGTTTGTCCTTGAGAATCTGCCCTAAAGAGCCCCCCAGTACTGACTCAGGGCCGGGAGAGTTCTTGTAGATTTCCTATGCCTTTCAAGAGAGAGGGATCTTGAGTTTTGTGTTACTTGTATTGCTTTTCCTATTATCCTTGTGCTTTTATAGGGACTCTGACCCCTAGCTTTCCCCCCAGGAAAGTAATTAAACTGGAACTCAGATGCCCTTAAAATACATGAAACAAGTACATCATGAAAACGGCTTGTTCAGGCATCAAGTATTTTGAGATAATGCATGCTTTTGAGTGGACGCATGCAGACTTGTCCCCAGGGTATGCCTTTGGATGTCATAATAGCAATTCTGGTATCAATAAATCATTCACTATTTGGACAAGTCATGGCCACCACCTCAGTCACTAGATACATTTGTAATGGTTTCTGTGAACAATAACAACAGCCACCTAGCAACATACTGTTTTGGTCATGTCATTTTTATATGACTTGTGGGCTTTGGATGGATAAACTGTGTCTAATATATCTTGAAAATTGAACACCAAATATTGGTGGAGGCCCACTGTGCACAATATATGAAATCATGCTGCATGGTGTGTGACTTTATATAAGAATGACATGTGGGTGTTTTTTGCTAGTTTTTTAGTACTTTTCTGTTCCATGAGGGAAGGGCTGTATCTATCTTGTTTACCATTTTATCTCTAATTTTGGTCACCTAGTAGCTTGATAAGTATTTGTTGAATAGATGAATGGATAAGTGAATAGTTTTTAGGAAAAGTTTATTTCTTGAATTCCTTAGAACTCAAGTTAAGAAATGAGTGATCTAACATCTCTGCTTTTAATGGATGGTTTTCCCCTTGCCATTTTTAAGCCATGAGGAGTGTCAAATATAGCCAAGTGAATTCTGCAAAGAGTTAATATTTCAGAGAAGCCAAAGTTAGGTGATCCCTTACATCTACGCTGTGCTTTATAGATGTACATACAACCTTATTTGGTCCTCGGAGCAATCTCGCAAGACTGTTCATATTGTACAGTAAAGGAAAGACATTGTGTCTCGTCTAAGGCAGGTGTGTAGGAATGAGAGCTCTGTTTTCTAACTCAGCCCATACTGTGTGCATCCATATTCTCCAACAAATATTTGCCTGGCTCTTAGACCTACAATAATCTCTAGGATTGCTTTTAGCTATCATTAATTTTCTTTTTATCTTAGCTCTATCTTTCTTCTTTCCTCTCCATTTCATGCACCCCTTTGTTTTTTAGTTTATTTTATTATTTTTTTTATTGAGGTACAGTTGACTTACAATATTATATTAGTTTCAGGTGTACAGCATAGTGATATGAAATTTTTATAGACTATATTTCATTTATAGTTAATATAAAATATTGGCTATATTCCCTGTGCTGTACAGTATATCCTTGTAGCTTATTTATTTTATACATAGTAGTTTGTACCTCTTAATCTCCTATCCCTATCTTGCCCGTTCCCTCTTCCCTCTCCCTACTGGTAACCACTTGTTTGTTCTCTATATCTGTGAGTCTGTTTCTATTTTTTATATTCCTGAGTTTGTTTTATTTTTTAGATTCCACATATAAGTGATAACATAGAGTATTTGTCTTTCTCTGTCTGGTATATTTTACTAAGCATAATCCCCTCCAGGTCCATCCATATTGTTGCAAATGGAAAAATTTCATTATTTTTTATGGCTGAGTAGTATTCCATTGTGTGTGTGTGTGTGTGTGTGTGTGTGTGTGTGTATCACATCTTCTTTATCCATTCATCTGTCGATAGACAGTTAAATTGCTTCCATATCTTGGCTATTGTACAAATTGCTACTATGAACATTGGGGTGCATGTATCTTTTTGAATTAGTGTTTTCATTTTCTTTGGATATATACCCAAGAGTGGAATTGCTGGATCATATGGTAGTTCTATTTTTTGTTTTTTGAGCAATCTTCATACCGTTTTCCACAGTGGCTACACCAACTTACATTCCTACCAACAGTGTACAAAGGTTTCCTGTTCTTCACATTCTCACCAGCATTTGTTATTTGTGGTCTTTTTTTGTGTGTGTGTGGTACGTGGGCCTCTCACTGTTGTGGCCTCTCCCATTGCAGAGCACAGGCTCCTGACGCGCAGGCTCAGGGGCCATGGCTCATGGGCCTAGCCACTCCACGGCATGTGGGATCTGCCCGGACTGGGGCACGAACCCATGTCCCCTGCATTGGCAGGCGGACTCTCAACCACTGCGCCACCAGAGAAGCCCTGTGGTCTTTTTTGATGGTAGCCATTCTGACAGGTGTTAGGTCATATCTCATTGTGGTTTTGATTTGCATTTCTCTTTCGATTAGCGATGTTGAGCATCTTTTCATGTGCCTGTTGGCCTTCTGTATGTCTTCTTTGGAAAAATGTCTATTCACGTCTTCTACCCATTTTTAAATTTGGTTGTTTGTTTTCTGGATATTGAGTTGTATGAGTGGTTTATACAATTTGGATATTAACCTGTTATTGGTCATATTATTTGCAAGTATTTTCTCCCATTTGGTAGGGTTTTTTTTTTTTTCATTTTGTCATTGGTTTCCTTTGCTGTACAAAAGCTTTTAAGTTTAATTAGGTCCCGTTTGTTTATTTCCACTTTTATTTCCTGGTCTTAGTAGACAGAGCCAAAAAAATATTGCTACGATTTATGTCAAAGAATGTTCTGCCTGTGTTTTCTTCTAGGAGTTTTAGGGTTTACAGTCTTATGTTTAGGTCTTTAATCCATTTTGAGTTAATTTTTGTATATGGTGTGAGAAAATGTTCTAATTTCATTCTTTTACATGTAGCTCTCCAGTTTTCCCAGCACCACTCATTGAAGAGACAGTAGTTTTTCCGTTGTATATTCTTGCTTCCTTTGTTGTAGATTAATTGACCATAAGTGCATGGGTTTATTTCTGGGCTCTCTATTCTGTTCCATTGATCTTTGTGTCTGTTTTTATGTCAGTACCATGCTGTTTTGATTACCGTAGCTTTATAGTACAGTCTGAAGTCAGGGAGCATGATACCTCCAGCTTTGTTCTTTATTCTCAAGATTATTTTTGCTATTTAAGGTCTTTTGTCACACACCTCTTTGGGTTGCTGATACTTGGTTATTGCCATTCTCTCAGTCTCTAGATGAAGTTTTAAAATAATTTTAGGTGACTAGGCAAGTCTCTTGGATTGAATTGGTTGGGAAGAGCTTGGTTTTAATGTAAGTAGATGTTGTATGATGAAAACACTTTTCCCTAGGCAAAAGACAAATATAGTGATGGATGTGGGAGTTTAGCTGAAATTGAACTATGAATAGAATAAGAGAATGTAGTCCCAGTGGAACCTGAATACACACAGACATGGAGAGTCTAGCTGTATGAATGAATATACTGCTGCTGTGTCACTCTGCTCTGGTATAATTTCCATAAACATGAAGTTAGACCAGCTATATTGGAGTCTGTGTTCAGTGAAGGGCTTGGTTTCTTTATATGATGAGCTTGTTTACTTGATGCATATGCCAGGAGGTTTGCAGTTTTGTTCTTATAAAAACGACTGGGAATTTAGATTAGCAGAATAGTCTCATCTAGAGCACGAGTTCCATGAGAACAGGGATTTTTGCCTGTTTTGTCACAGCATCTAGAATAATGCCTAATGCATAGTAGATGCTCAGTAAGTATTGAATAAAAGAATGGACCTGACATACACCCAGCCTGTCACTTTTAGCAACAGGACTGGGTTCAGAGTGGACCAAATAATTTATGTGTGACTATAATGATGTGACTATAGTGATGAGTGTGACTATAGTATGTATGAGCTAACTCTGCCTCACTTACTCAAAGACAGTCAGCTCAGGCCGAGTTGGAGTGGTGTTTGATTTTTGTCTGCCCCTCTGTACCAGTGCGTGCAGTTCTATTCACTGTTTCAATGGGTAGCTTCCTACCCCTCTGACTTACTCTACTTGATTATGAAGTTATAATTAGCTTTAATTTAACCCTGTGGGACAGAATAGTAACTATAGCTAATCTGTGGCTGAAAATAGGGGGATATGAATGAAAAGAATTAAAATTAATTGCTTTGAGTAGCCTGAAGTGACAAGGATTAATATGCTATCAGTTTTCTTCTCCTGAGAAACATGTGATCACAAGGAGATCTTTCTTTCAGAGGACATTCAAATTTGGGTGTGTGGCTTTTGGTATAGTCTAGCACCACTGGAATGGTTGAAGTAGATTTTGTTTCTTTTTTTCCATGCCCTTACCATGGTTGCTCAAAAAGACCCAATCTAATCTCTTGACTGTAAAGTTATCTGTCATCTATAAGCTGAGCATTATCTTGCCAAGTCCCACTGAAAAGCCAATTTATGAAGTGTACTTGGGGCAGTATATAATACTATGTGAAGCATCTCAGAAAGCCTAAAAAGGTAATATCAGGGGGGATATAATGTGGAATTTCCAAGGAGAGGCTGAGAGAGAAAGAGACCAATTGATTGATTGATTGATTGATTGATTGATCTCCAAAGGGCAGGGAATATATTTCATATTTCGTAGTGCTAGGAAACTGAAGATTTTTAACAGATGCTTTTTAATTGCCCCAAGAAATACAAATGTCACGTTTGTTAGATTTTCAGGAACTAATGGTCCAAAAGACCCTGTGTTTTCTTTTAGCCATGGTGTGTGCATAGTGGTCGTATGTTCTTTGATAGTGTCACGGTCTGGGTAGGTACGAAGATCTGTCAGCTGAAAAGCAACTGGGAAAACTGGAGAGGAAGAAAAAGAAAATTAAAATAAGATGTTGGATTGAGAAATAACAAGGGCGGATATTTCAGGCTTTCTTTTTTAACTTCAGTAACTGCAAAAAAAAAAAAAAGAAACACAAATGTTTTAATCTATCCCTTCACTTTCAACATTTACATTTTGTAGCTATCCACTGACTCCTATTTCTTCTTTAAACTCTAATTATACAATATTAAACGTACTTCAGAAACTTCTTCACTAAATAAGTATAAAATGTTAACATGAGGTTATGCTATCACAGCAAGTATTCTCATCCAAAATATTTCAAAGAAACTACAGGGAAGGCCAGTTACTGTCCTGAGAAACAAGGAAGAACTTGTTCCTTTATCCATCACAAATTTATTCTTAGACTCATTGTTTGGGCTCTTTTCCCATATTATCTTTCATTAATTTGTTCCACCTTAAAATAACATTCGTATTAATATAGGATTAACTGATTTTAGAATAAATAAGTTGTTTAATGGATTCCCTTTCTAACTTCAGGAAGTTAATACTAATGATAACTCTCTTAGTCCTAATGGTTGCTGAAAAGGATATGCGCCCTACCACATTTAGGGGAATTTGGACAAATCGAATCTAAGTATGCCTGGGTTTGATTAAATATGGAAGAGGTATTTGCATTTCCTAGGACATGGCGCCTGAAAGTCCCTGATTTATAACTTAATTTTTCTTTCCTTAACACTTTGTGAAGGGATAGGACATAGAATTCTCTTTTCTTACGTAGTTCTTCTCTGGATCAATGTGGACTGAGGTGAGACTTACAGATTAGTTCAAAGAACTCCATCTCTAAGTTGGAAGATTGCTCCAAGTTTTCTCCTCATTGTTCTTCAGAGTCCTGAGCTATTCCAAACATCCATAGGTTTCAGAAGGTTAGCTTCTGGAAAGTTGAGACTTTATGGAAGATAAAAAATGAAAGTAACAATTCTCTTCCTTCCCTGCTTTTTTGAGAGGGTGGTAGAGATATATGTTCAACTGTATGTAGTTGAAACCACGTTGCAAAAAGAAAAAAGAAGGTCCATTATCAAAACTAAGCCACAGACATACCGGTACTCATGTAATTATTTCGTTTCATACTGAAATTAGTCCTAAATTCAATTAGTACATTTTTAAGAATTGATTTTTGCCAGGGAATTATCCATTACAAGCACATAAAGAATAACTTCTTATCATTCTCTACGATAATTGCTACATTCATACATTTATCATGACATCCCATAAGATGTTTCATTGCTCCTGGTGGCATCTCTGGTCCTCACATTGCATTTGCACTGCCTGCCCTCCTTTCAAAGCTGTATTCACCACTTGGGTATATGGTCACTGAAAGTGTCTACGAGCTTCACCAAGTTGGAGATGTGTTTTTCAGGCTGACATTTTTTACTTAAAAATTAATCACAGGATGCGCTTCGGAGAGCATGGGTCTAGAAATGGAACATTAACACAGGATAGTCAAACCACAAACATGTCTAGTCAGTCGAGTTCACAGTGTTGCCACACAGACTGAAAAACTAACATTATCACCAGCAAAAGTATTGTCTTGTCTATAACATTCAATCAGTATCCCTGCGAACATACTTTTTGAACATACATGTGGAGGGAGGTACCCTGTGCTTCTTACCTTGGAGATTTGAATCCTCTTCCTTATGTTTCTCTTTAAGTGAATGAGCTAAAAATGAATCTGAACCATTTGCCAACTTTATTTTTTTCTTCTCAAATATTTGAACAAAAATACATATTCAAATCTTCAACTTCTTGTGGACAGCCTATTCCAAGATTGTTTGTTGGTATAAAAAGCAACATTATTTTAGCAACAACTAAGTAATAACAGCTTAATTTCTTTTTGAATTGAATTGTTAAGCTGCACAAAGCAATCATTTTTTGGTGCCAACTGAAGATTGCTTTTACAACAAAATATATATCGTAAATATGCTAATCTTAATTTGTATGCCATCTCAGACCTTATGGGGAGGGGTTGCAAATAGGATGATCATGTTCTATTGGCTAGCTCACTTCCTAACTTTCACTAATTAATTCATGCATTATGGAGAATCACCAACACACGAAATAGAAAAGTAAAAATGACACTGTTGAGTAATCACAAGCTGTTGACTATAGAATCTTCAGGGAAGGAGGGGCAGTGAGCATTCTTTGGACAACTTAATTCCAGAACGAACGGGCTTTGTTTATTTAAGAGGCTCATTTGTCTGTTTCCTGATTGCATTCTTATTGTGCAAATGCCAGAGTGTATTACAATGGATAAAATGGGGAAAAAATAAAGTATAATTTAAGTGGGCCAGGAAAGAGTGGTAGTAGATGTTTGAATGTTCCCTTGGAGTTAATCAGTGGTTCAAAAACCTTTATCTCGAGAACTGAGTTTCTGACTCAAGATACATAGGAGAAAATATCAGTTGGCTTGAGAAAGGAAGAACCTTGGTTCACGTAAATTTATACACAGGTTCCTTTATCATGGGAGAATTATAATTAGGGATTGAGAATCTTGAGAACATGATTGTGACCTAGTTATTCCTGTACTGCAAATGCTCATAGGAGGTACTGGCTAGACCTGCAAATAATGAATTAAGAGATTCCAGCTGGGATATGATGAAAGCATTTTTGGGAATCTCTGTATCTTGGCTGGACCACATGGGTTATAACTTGGAGAGGCCTAAACTAGTAGTAGTATATGACAGATTTATTGCCCAATTGATGCTGGGCATCAGAAAAAAAGACTGAGGTTAAAAAAAAATGACTGGAGAATTACGAGCTTTAAAAGAATTGCCATTGGAAGGGAGGCTGAAGAAGGAAAGCATGAGTTCCTTATATGAAGGGAAATAAAAATAATAAAGATTGATGGTGAGACATTGAATGGGAAGCATAGTAGTTTGTTTTTCACAGCATCCCTCTCCTCTAAGACGCCTTATCCACCTCTGTGCTTCGTAGCTCTCCCTGCCACGTCTTCCACCTAACACACTGTATAGCTTATTGATGAGCTAGCTCTTCCACTACATTATTCATCTTTCTGAGGACAGGGGTTACGTTTCTGACCACCACCCTCAGCTACTTCTCTGTATCCTCACTGCCAGAGTAGTGTTTGACACATAGTTGGCTCTCAATGAAAGTTTGCTGAATGAATGAAAGAATGAGCCAGAAATTCATTTGAGTCTGTCTTTCTTCTTGATCCCTTCCTCCCTCCCTCCTTCCCTTCCTTCCTCTAGCAAGTACTTGCCAGGATATACCAGGCCACAAAGGCCAATAAAATAAGGTTCCTGTACTCCTGGAGCTTGCAGTCTGTTGGGCCAAATCTAATCATGTAAATGAGGGAGTCCAGGGCTGGGTGATAGTGCGCAAGGAGCCATGGGAATCTAGACACAAAAACTTTTTTTTTTTTTTTTTTTTTGCGGTACGCGGGCCTCTCACTGTTGTGGCCTCTCCCGTTGCGGAGCACAGGCTCCGGATGTGCAGGCTCAGCGGCCATGGCTCACGGGCCCAGCCGCTCCGCGGCATGTGGGATCCTCCCGGACCGGGGCACGAACCCGTGTCCCCTGCATCGGCAGACAGACTCTCAACCACTGCCCCACCAGGGAAGCCCGATATGAGTTTTTTTTAAAACATACACCTGATTCATCTGTACCATTTTTCTAGATTCCACACATATGCATTAATATACGATATTTGTTTTTCTCTTTCTGACTTACTTCACTCTGTATGACAGCAAAAACTAACACAACATTGCAAAGCAATTATACTCCAGTTAAAAAAAATTTTTGGTGCCTATAATTCCATTTATTTTTAGAAAAATTCCCCAAACCAAATCCTAGAGTCTTAATGCCTATCATGTAGATAGTGCTTGAGCCCTACAGGTTTATAATGGCTAAGCAAACAAAAACAAAACAAACAAACAAAAAACATACACTTGAGCATTAGCAGCTTCCCACTGTCTTTAGGAAAAAGTCCAGACTCCTTTGCAAGAGCCACCAGACCATTTGCAGTCTGAAACTTATAAACCTTTCTGTTCTTGTCTCTTGCTTTCACAACCAACAATTCACATTCTGCAATACATGTTCACAGCTCCATGCTTTTACCCTTCTGTCTGGCAAATTCTTACTGACCTGCCAGATGTGAAAGCTTCTTCCCCTTAGCCCTACTGCGGAAGAATGACTTCTTCACTATTTCTAAAACATCTTGTATGTACATCCATGATACTGTTAGCCCATCTCATCATTTTACTTTACGTACCTATCTCCTCATCTAGGTTGTACACCCAAGACAGAGGTTCTATCTTATTTACCTTTGTGTGTTAGGGTCTGATATTGTGCTTCTGACCAGAGCTAGGACTCAGCAATGTGTTTTAAATGAATAAATGAAGTGAATAGGCCAGTGCCAGGGCCTGAAGATCACCCAGTCTTATGGCCCCTGCTCTATGTCATAAGGACAGGAGCCCTAAACTCAGGACAAGCAGACAGGATGAGCAGGCCAAAGATGCCAGGGCATCTGCAGGGAGGAGTGACCATGGCCAGCTTCTAGAAATCCATGGGGACCTGGCCTGTCTGCCCAGCTGGCCCTCTTCAGAGAAGAGTCCTTGAATGGTGCTGCCCTTGGTTTCTTGCCAACAAAGTCTGTCCCGAGAGATCAGGCTCAGTCCGAGGCCTGAAGTCTCATTTGCAGCGTTTCTTTAGTTGTTTGCCAGGCATCTGGTTAAAGGAAATATGACAGACTTCAAGGGACTGATGAGAATCCGAGGTCTCCTTGCCGGGCCACAAATTGTAATTGAGAGCCATGTTTTAGGAGCGTAATAGAGATTATTTTCCTTAGAACTAAGATTTTTTGTTTGCTGAAGCTTATTTAATACCCAACTGCCCATCCAGTTAGCTTTGTAAAAGCTTATTATTTTATAATAATAGGCATTGTGCTTTATAGTTTTATTACATAATAAGCCACATTGTTTAATTCATGATTTATTAGATTCTGTTAGGGTATAATGAGTAGTGGTGGTGTTTAGTATAGCAGTGTGATTAGATGTCATTCACTGTGCCATGTGAGATAAATGTGCTTCATCACACGAGCTACAGATATGCCAGTTCCAACGTATAATTTGAATTTTGTGTTGTGTATTCTGGGCCATTATTGTCACATAATTCAGACTACATAGATATAAATGTATGTGAA
Source organism: Mesoplodon densirostris (assembly GCF_025265405.1). NCBI lineage: Eukaryota > Metazoa > Chordata > Mammalia > Artiodactyla > Ziphiidae > Mesoplodon > Mesoplodon densirostris. The sequence goes on along the minus strand of NC_082664.1, from coordinate 93,404,288 downwards.
AAAATACAAACTTTCAAACATTATTTGAGACAATTCCAAAAGCTGGATCTCAAAGAAAGATTTCTTTCCTAATTGAAATGCTTTATTACCTTCCTATTTTCAGATAATGTTCAAACTCCTAAGCTTGGCAAACAAGACCTCTTATGATCTGTTCCTTGCCTACCTCCCCAGCTCCTCCTCCAGGGCTCCCTGCCAACAGGTACCTTTCATTTGTCTGAGGAACCACACCCACTTCTTCTTCTCGTTCTGCTGTCTCTCACTTACAGGTTTTTCCCAGCACTGGTTGGCTTTGTCTATTTTCAATGCCCTTTGCCTATTGTTTTAAAAATTGTTTTGAAACATAGAAAAATACAGAGAATAATAGGACAGCTGTATGTAAACTTTCCACCTGGGATTAACAGATGTTAGCATTTTATGTATTTGCCTCTATGTGAAATAAACAAAGCATAACATGTCAAAAAAAAGCTGGTGTCTTTCCCTTTTTTTTTTCCTTCCTAGTTCCTTTGCCTTTTTCTCTCCTGAGGCAACTATTTCTTTTTTACAGAAATCATATTATCTTTTCAGGAACTTGGTAGTTGTAGCAGTGAGAACCTTTCATTTATAAGGTTCAGAATTTTTTCTTGAAGCCCTTTTAAAATTTCAGATTTTTACTTGAAAAATATCCTGATATCAAAGTAATACATGTTTATAATAGACAATGTGAAAAGTATTTTTAAAAAGTCAGAAAAGTGCAAAGAAGTTGGAAGAAATGCTCACAGGCTCCTGGACAACTACTATTAATATTTAATGTGTTCATTTGAGACAATTTGGAAAAGGGGCAAAAACTACCTAACATACTACTATAATGACAGTTAATATTTCCTTGACTTTATTTACCTTTAGTTTTTATTTATCTTTACATAGTCATTTACTTTGCAATCAGGACATAAATGTAGTTTGTATTATATGTTTATCCACACATACACGTTTAAAAATATTACATAGCCCCGTGTTCCCATTTTGTTGCACATTTGGGCTACACCTTTAGTTTTTATTTTTTCTGTTATATCACCATATATGTGTAACATCTATGTACATAGAGCTTTTTCTATATTCACAATAAAGTGAAATTATCAGGGCATGACTATGGGCACCTTAAAGCTCGTGATACATACTGCCAGTGTGGCTATATGTGCTTCTGAGTGTCTGAGTCTTGGTTTCCTCTTTGTTACCAACATATGAATTTTTTAAGTAATCAGAAGAAAATAAATCTTTGCTCATTCCTATTAATAGCCATCAGCTCTTTACAGAATTAAGTTCTTAAATCTTTATCTTATTAACTTCAAATATTTTTTCAAGATGTTTTTGTTTTTATTGGTATATAGATATTTTTGTTAATGTTACATGTGCATCTTTTCCTTATGATTTCATCTATGGCTTTTGAGATTTGAAGAGTTCTCCTGCTTCCAAAGATTTGACAATTATTTTGATTTATCTTCTTTCAGATTTTTTTTTGTGGTTTGATTTTTAAATATATTTGATGTTTTAGTCCAATTTGAATTTGTTGTGGTCTTGAGACAGTACTAAAGTACCATTGTTTTGCCACACCTAGTTTAAACCAGTGATGTATATGGTGGTGGGTAGATAAATTCCAGGATTTATCTTACATTTCTTTGTACCTGGCTCGTATACGAAGTGTTATTTAAATCAGACGGATGGATGTTACTAAAATGTTGGGCTAACCTAGGACTTCCCATACTCATGACGCCCCTCTGTGGCTCAGTGGGAATCTGACATTTGTCCCTGAAGGGTGTATTGCTGTTGTTTTCTGGTTGTCCTCCAGCTAATTCATGCTGGTCTTTGGCCTTTCTCTTGGAATTATGATCTCTGCCTTCCAGCAGACAATTCACACTCAGCATTAGTCAACAAACCCATTTTCCTTAGGCTCTGGAGGGTCTAAAACACAGGGTCATTCATCTGCAGGCAGGATGCCTTCCAATCACCTTTCCTCTGGGACCTGCTTACCCATCTCCTGCGGCCTGGCCAGCAGAGGCCAGTTCGCCTGGCTTGGCCAGCACATCCAGGCCAGCTCTCCCTCCTTAGCTGGCTGAAAGCCTTTTTTTCCTAGCTCCCCTGCTCCAGAATAAACAAAAATTCTGTTTATAGCAACAACATTGTTTTTCTGTTTTAAAGGAATAAGTATGGGGCAAGTGATTCAATAACTGATCAAGAATTGACTTTAAAATAAGCAAGACTTTGTAGTTAAAACAGCTTTTAGAACTACCCAGTTTAAATGTAGTGAGCTCCCTTTCACCCAAAGCATTCAACAGAGATGGGAAAACATTTTAAGAAATGGTGTACAGGGGAGTCATTTCATGAGGATAACCTCTTCACTCTAAGGTTCTAACGTTATATGAACCTCTCACTTCCTACCTCCTTTGTTTTTCTCAAAGTTGTTCCAACATTTATAGTAGCAGAGGTCCCAAACAAATTTTTAACTTCTAGGGTCAGTTTGGAAAAAATGAATTCTAAAAAATATAGGAAAAATACGATTGGAAAATGGGTTAGTTATCTGCCCCAGGTAGTTAGAAATACAAAGCTTACTCATCCAATGAGTGAAACACACAAAACAAAAAGAGTAGTAAGTCTTTGTAGCTAAGATAGAACTAGGATGTCTAACTTCAGACTTGTAGGGTTTAGTGTATGGCTCTATCAGTTGACAATATATGCATCTTTTAGGTAAATATAAGAATTGATGAGCCAATTGATTTTTTAAGACAGATTTATGGAAGTTTAATTTGTATACCATAAAATTGGCCCATTCTTAGTGTACAATTCAATACTTTTTAGTAATTTTAGAGTTTTGCACCATTGCCATAATCCAGTTTTAAAAGCCCCCAAAAGATCCCTTGTGCCTATTTGCAAACAGTCCCTGCCCCCATCCCCAGCCCAGCAACCACTAAACTACTTTATGTCTCTATAGATTTGCCTTTTCTGGACCTTTCATGCAAATGGAATCTTATAATATATAGTCTTGTATCTGGCTTCTTTATTTTGCATAACTTTGTAGTATGTGTACTGTGTATCAGTAGTTTGTTCCTTTTTATTGCTGAATAATATTCCATTGTATGAATATATCACATTTTGTTCATCCATTCACCAGTTGATAGACATTGGGATTGTTCCAGTTTGGGGCTAATAACCCTGCTGTGAACATTCATGTACAAATCTTTGGCGATACGTATTAATTTCTCCTGGGTAGATACCTAGGTATGGAATTGCTGGATTATATGCTAAATTTATGTTTAACTTTTTAAGAAACTGCCGAATTGTTTTCCAAGGTAGTTTTATCATTTTACACTCCCCATAGCAATGTGAGGATTCTAGTTTCTCCATATCCTCACCATCACTTGTCTGTCATTCACATTGTAGCCATTCTAGGGGGTGTGAAATGGTGTCTTATGGTTTTAATTTATATTCTCCTCATGACTGAGGATGTTGAGCATCTTTTCACTTGCTTTTCAATATACCTTATTTGGTAAAATGCCTATTCAGATCTTCTGCCACTTTTAAAATTGGGTTATTTTTCTTCTTATTGAGTTACAAGAGTTCCTTATGGTTTTTGATGCAAGTTCTTTATCAGATATTGCGAATATTTTCTCCCAGTTTGTTACCTGTCTTTATTTTTTAATGGTGTCTTTGAAGTATAAAAGCTTTTGATTTTGACTATGTCCAGTTTATGTCTTTTTTTAAATGAATTACGCTTTTTGGAATTGTACCTAAGAACTCCTTGCCTAAGGTCTTATAAATTTCTCTTTTATGTTTTCTTCTAGGAGTTGTATAGTTTTAGATTTTGTATAAGTCTATGATCCATTTTGAATTAATTTTTGTCAAGGGGGTGAAGTAAGGGTCATTTTTCTTTTTTTGCATGTGGATATCCATATTTTTTTGGTACAATTTGTTGAAAAAAAAACTCTTGTTGAATTTCCTGGACAATTTTATTGAAATTAACTGGCCATGATTGGAAGGGTTTATTTCTGGCCTCTCTATTATGTTCCATATATCTATATCTCTCCCCCTACTCCAGTACCATAGTCTATTGATCACTGTAGCTTTATAGTAAGTTTTGAAGTCTTCCAGCTTCTTTTACAAATTGTTTTGGCTATTCTGGGTCCTTTGTATTTCCATATACATTTAAGCTTCAGCTCGTCAATTTCTTCAAAAAATCCCACTGGGACTTCAATAGTTGCATTGAATCTACAGATCAGCGTGTTGGGGAATGTTATATCAACAATATGGAGTTTTCCATTCCATGGACATGGAATGTCTCTCCAGTTACTTAGTTTCTTCAGTTTTCTCAGAAATGTTTTGTAGTTTTCAGTGTGCAGATTTTACACTTATGTTGTTAAATTTATTCTTATAAATTTTACTCTTTTTGATGTACTTGTGAATGGAATTGCTTTTTAAGTTTCATTTTCAGAGTGTTCATTTGTTAGTATATAGAAATATGATTGATCTTTATATACTGATATTATATTCTATGACCTTGTTGAACTTTTTTATTAGTTATAGTCTTTTTTTTTGTAGATTCCTTAGGATTTCCTACGTACAAGATTGTGTTGTCTGTGAATAAAGATAGTTTTATTTCTTTCTTTCCAAAGTGTATGCTTTTAATTTCTCTCCTTTGCGTTATTGCACTGGCTAGAACCCCCGATACAATGTTCAAGGGAAGAGGCAAGAGCAGACATCCTTGCCTTGTTTCTAATCTTTTATTTTTTAACATCTTTATTGGAGTATAATTGCTTTACAATGGTGTGTTAGTTTCTGCTTTATAACAAAGTGAATCAGTTATACATATACATATATTCCCATATCTCTTCCCTCTTGCGTCTCCGTCCCTTCCGCCCTCCCTATCCCACCCTTCTAGGTGGTCACAAAACACCAAGCTGATCTCCCTGTGCTATGCGGCTGCTTCCCACTAGCTATCTATTTTACGTTTGGTAGTGTATATATGTCCATGCCACTCTCTCACTTTGTCACAGCTTACCCTTCCCCCTCCCCATATCCTTAAGTCCATTCTCTAGTAGGTCTCTGTCTTTATTCCGGTCTTACCCCTAGGTTCTTCATGACCTTTTTTTTTTTTTTCTTAGATTCCATATATATGTGTTAGCATACGGTATTTTTTTTCTCTTTCTTACTTACTTCACTCTGTATGACGGACTCTAGGTCCATCCACCTCACTACAAATAACTCAATTTCGTTTCTTTTTATGGCTGAGTAATATTCCATTGTATATATGTGCCACATCTTCTTTATCCATTCATCCAATGATGGACACTTAGGTTGCTTCCATGTCCTGGCTATTGTAAATAGAGCTGCAATGAACATTTTGGTACATGACTCTTTTTGAATTATGGTTTTCTCAGGGTATATGCCCAGTAGTGGGATTGCTGGGTCGTATGGTAGTTCTATTTTTAGTTTTTTAAGGAACCTCCATACTGTTCTCCATAGTGGTTGTATCAATTTACATTCCCACCAACAGTGCAAGAGTGTTCCCTTTTCTCCACACCCTCTCCAGCATTTATTGTTTCTAGATTTTTTGATGATGGCCATTCTGACCAGTGTGAGATGATATCTCATTATAGTTTTGATTTGCATTTCTCTAATGATTAATGATGTTGAGCATTCTTTCATGTGTTTGTTGGCAATCTGTATATCTTCTTTGGAGAAATGTCTATTTAGGTCTTCTGCCCATTTTTGGATTGGGTTGTTTATTTTTTTGTTATTGAGCTGCATGAGCTTGTTTCTAATCTTGGAAAGAAAGTATTTATTATTTCACTATTATTTTTGATGTTGGCTATAGGTTGAGGAAGTTCATTTATGCTTATATTTTGTTGAGAGTTTTATCATGAATGGGTGTAGAATTTTGTCACATGCTTTTCCTGAATTTATTGAGATGATCATGTGGTTTTTGTCCTTGATTTTACTAGTACCGGGTACTATATTTGTTGATTTTCAGATGTTAAGCCAACTTTGCATTCCTGGGATAAATCCTACTTGGTCATGGTGGATAATCTTTTTTATATGATGTTGGATTCAGTTTTCTAGTATTGTGTTGAAGGTTTTTGTGTCTCTGTTCATAAGCGATGTTGGTCTGTAGTGTTCTTTTCTTGTGATTTTTTTGTCTGGCTTTGGTATCAGGTTAATACTGGTTCATGGAATAAGTTAAGAAGAGAGCCAATTGATTTTTTTTTTCAATTAATAGAGGAGGGAAGCATGCTGTAGAACAGTGTTTCTTTATCTATGGTGAAATTCCATTTAAAACTTATTTTTTTTTTTTTTCTTTTTTTTTTTGCGGTATGCGGGCCTCTCACTGCCGTGGCCCCTCCCGTTGCGGAGCACAGGCTCCGGACGCGCAGGCCCAGCGGCCACGGCTCACGGGCCCAGCCGCTCCGCGGCACATGGGATCCTCCCAGACCGGGGCACGAACCCGTATCCCCCGCATCAGCAGGCGGACTCTCAACCACTGCGCCACCAGGGAGGCCCTAAAACTTATTTTTAATCTATTGTAAACAATAAATCAGTAGAAAAATTATACAAAAATATACAAATACAAGCTTCATTTATAAAATAGATTCACTTATATAAAATTACTCTGTCAAATTAATACAAAAGTTTCTAGAGGCTTATTACTCTTTTAAAAATTGTGATACAGTTGGCATAAGATTATATTAGTTTCAAGTGTACAACATAATGATTGGTGTTTGTATATATTGTGAAATGATCACCATAATAAGTCTAGTTAACGTCCCTCCCTAAACACAGTTCCAACTTTTTTTTTCTTGTGATGAGAACTTTTAAAATTTACTCTCTTAGCAGCTTTTGAAAGGCTTATCACTATTAGTCTCTGTACTTACCTCATCAGAGACTGGATACAAACAGTCCTCACAGATCTTCATGAGAACCAACTTTGAGTAGTGCTGGCGTAGACTCATGCTTCTCAACCTTTAGGGTGCATAGAAATCACCTGGGGATTCTGTTCAAATGGATTTTGATTTAGTAAGTCTGGGGAGCTTCCCTGGTGGTGCAGTGGTTGAGTCCTCCTGCCGATGTAGGGAACATGGGTTCGTGCCCCGGTCCGGGAAGATCCCACATGCCGCGGAGCAGCTAGGCCTGTGAGCCATGGCCTCTGAGCCTGTGCGTCCGGAGCCTTGCTCCGCAACAGGAGAGGCCACAACAGTGAGAGGCCCGCGTACAGCACAATAAACAAAACACAAAAACAAAAATACTCTGGGACAGGGCTTGAGGTTCTGCATTTCTGTCAAGCTCCTGGGTAATGCTGATGATGCTGGTCCACAGACCATACTTTGAGTACTAAGACTATGAAATATAATGCAGATAATAAAATAAATGTGATATTTTTTATAACCCTGTCATAAATTGCTTTGGGACATATTTTGGTTTTTCAAAGATTGTTGGGTTGTTGCTCAACAGTCACGATTGTCTAGATACCAGTTGTTTTTCTTGGCCTCCAACCTTCCTGGGCCTCCAACTGCTCATCTGTAAACAGAGGGCGCTGGACTAGGAGATCTCTGAAGTCTCTTCCAGATCTCACAGTCTGTGATTTTAAGCATCCGTGTCAAAGGAGAATTACGGCTACATCTGCATTTTCTTTTTATATAAACCTAAGTAAACAAGAACCCAAAGTCTGTGTTACAAAAGTTCTTAACAAGATGTTAAAAATTAACAATAAACACGCTTTACTAAATTTTGGATGATACAGAAAGATTAATATCAACATTCAAGGATTTTTCCATGTTGAAGTCTTAAAAAAGTGGGTGGGCGTCTTGTTTAAACTTATAGTTGGAAATCTAATTAAAAAATAATTGACTTGCCTAAACTGTGGAGAGACAAGTAAAATAGGTGTTTATATTATGAAATTCAAGCTGACACAAAATAGCTGAAAGGCTTTCATTTCAGCCAAGTTGAAATGATCTCATTTTCCTTTATATTTCATTTTATTTACTGAGATACTTAAAAGGTTTTCCCCTGTTACTTAAAACGTTTTCCCCCGTTGCTTAAAAGCAAATGAAAAGGGTGGTAAATCAGTGGTAGAAATATGTTGTCAAAACCTCCAGGGGCCATATCCTCAATCTTCAGTGTATATTAGCATGATTCTGCTGTTCTTACTACAGATGATTACAGCACACCCTGCAATGCAGGGTGGAGGCCGTTGGTTAGTCTCCAAAGAAAGTGACTAATAATTGACCTAATGTACAGAGCACATGAATAACATATTCTCTGGGTAAGAAAAAATATGGTTTACAGGGTGTGTGAGAGTTCATATCCCTCTTTTCCATTCTTCCAGAAGATTTAAGGTAGTCAGCTGCTTTATTAAATTTTTAATTCTTCAGTCTCAAATTCAGATCATGCATTAGATGCCACTATGCAATTCAAGACCAGACTCCTGCTTCCAGGATTTTCTTAAATGAATTGTTTAGAATTTTGAAGAGAAATAGTATCAGTTTTGTTACATTTACATTTGCAGTGGCCTCACAGTAAAACAACTTTATTTTAGTTTTATATATCGTTAAGCAATTGTTTCCCTTGGTGAAGAAATTTGAAGTCTCCAAAATATATATGAGTTTTAATTTGCTGAGGAGATTAATGGAAAGTTAGAATTGTCTTTTTCTTTTTTCATTTAATGCATCGAACATCACTTGAATTATACACTTACTGTATTTCTGTTATTCTTGGCTCTTCTGCAAGGTATTTGGTGGATTTCCTTTTATTCATTTAGTAATAATGGGGTCAGCTCGGCAGACCTTTTATTTTTAATTGACTAACTCTTTATTATGTTATGTGCTAAGACACATCCATTAATGTTAGGAAGGACATGGATCAAAACATTTTACAGTGGTTCTTTCTGGGTGAGATTACAGTTGAACTTTATTTTCCGCTTTGTCATTTTTTTTGTATTTTTTGAATATTCAATAAAGGCCATGTTTTTATTTTTTTAATTAAAACAGCCACAACTATAAAAATTAACAAAATCTAGGAATTTCTAACTTTATTTCTGTAGAAAGAGAACTTTCCATGTATGTATTTAACATATATGATGCACCTACTATATGCCAGGCATTTTGGTGGGTCTGGGGTGATTAAGGCAGGTTAGACTCAGCTGTTATCCTGGATGAGCTCAGCCTCTAGTGATCATCTCACCAAAGTATGGTCAGTGGGGACCAATAAATGGTACCCCCAATGAATTATTATTACCTGTGAACTGATAATTTCATGCCTCTGCCATGGGGGGTTAAAGAGGATTAATTGAGATTGTGTATGAAAAGTGCTTGGTCTAATAGTTGACATATAGGAAACGTTGTTCATTATTATTGTGCTTTGGACATTCATAGTGATGGGGAAGTTATTACCTCCAGAGGCAGCCCAATCTAGGCCTGGCCAGCTCTGGGAGAGAGTGAGACCATATTCCCCAGGGGATTTAGGTTTCTGAGGACCTCCCTCATTCCTGCGGTTGCTGTTGCACACGGCATCCCTTTAAATACCACTCCTAGCGCTCTGGGCTATTACCTTAGTTCCTCCTAAGCCAAGTTGCAGTCGGGATTTTTCTGAGAATTCATCCTTATTTGCATCAGGAGGGATAGTGATGCATCCCTATTTGCATCAAGAGGGATAGTGATGCTGTAGATTGATGAGGGCCACCTGGGGTTTTGGCCTTGTAATTAACTAAATTGGTTTTATATTATTAACAGAAAATAAGCATTTGAGAAGACAAAGATATAACAAGGAGAAAATATGTGCTGGGTCATCTAAAGCAGTTCAGATGAAGACACTGAGTCCAGGAACTTCAATTCAATTCCCTCCAAAACGTCTTTTCTCTGACCTCACAGCAAAACACACATAAAACCCCACTGGCTTTGTATCACAGAAATGCTTCCCTGTCCCAGCAGATGATTCTAATACATATGCTTTATTGATCTGGTTGCAGGGGGCACTGTCCAACAAATAATCCTATACAATCAAAAGCCTTCTTGGGGGATCATTTCCTAGTCAGGGTGATGTTGGTGTCTGTGTGATGACGAGGACAATGGGTGAGCAAAGGTCAGCTAATCACAGGTTTATTGTTGTACAGTTAAGCTGCCACAGCGTCACTCTCGAGCTTTCCGAATGCCTGCCTCCCATACCAAGCATTACAGCCTTCCCCTAAAATTTCCAGACCACCCACTGTAACAATATAGTATATAAAAGGATCCAGATGCTCGGAAAGAGAACGGGTGAAGTGCAGAGCACGCGTGATACCTTCTCATTTGTCCTTCTCGATTTTGAGCACGGTTTTTACATAGCTGGCTCACTAGAGAGGTCAAACTTCATCTCCAAGTCTCCTTTCCAGAATGTTTAAAAATGTATACCAGGATTAAATTTACCACCAAATATATGCATTTTAAGACTGTACTTGATTCAGGGGTCTCTTTGCCTTTCCAACTTTGCACCTCTCTTCACTATTCCCTAGAGGACAGGAGAAACAGATTGTGGGATGTGCACACACACTGAGCTCTAAAGATAGATTGGACATGCAGAGTGGAGAGTATGCGTAAGAGAGTGATAACCATGAGAAAAGAGTACCAGATACGTGTGGGGTATCCATTTGCAAAATGGGAGAAGAGAACTGGCTAAATACAGATGACTTATTATAGTTTAATGCCTAATTGCTTGCAAGTTTTAAAAATGCTTCATTTTATACACATTTTGGGAATGAGTGTATATTTGGATCTTAGGCCACTTGGCAGCTTTGCGGTGTTTCGACTTGTGGTCTGTGGCTTTGCAATAGTTTGTTCAAAGTAGATTTAATGGATGTGACCCCTCCCAAACACTCCATTCAGGGCAGGTGATTATAAGAAGGAATCTTTTCCTATGAGAACCATTAATTAATTTACTTATACTAACCCCTGTATTTTATCTCATCATCCAAATGTTTCCCCAGTCCCTGTTTATCATGTTACTATATTAAAAAAAATTTTTACCTAAAATGATATCTCACCCTCTAGAGAGTCAGCATCAGGAAAGCAGGAGCTGGCTGCCTGTTTTCTGCTATGTCTTCAGTGCCTAAAACGGTGCCTGGCATACAGTAGATTTTCAATACGTATTGATGATAAAACTTGGTCCTTCAAGGAACACCAGCCAGGATTATGAGGAAAACATCTTCTTGGTTCATTTGTTCACTTATTCGTTCTTTCATTCATTCCTCAAACATTTATTGAGGACTTGGTATTTGCCAAGGACTGTAGTGCTAGTTACTAGGTAAATCTTGCTCTAAAGGAACTTATAAATAGATACAAACACATCTAACTATAATGCAGTACAGCCTCTTCATTAGAGAAAGGACAGAGTAGTGAACACTGGGTTTAAAATGTTTCATTAAAAGTTTTAGTCTTGGGCTTCCCTGGTGGCGCAGTGGTTGAGAGTCCGTCTGCCGATGCAGGGGACACGGGTTCGTGCCCTGGTCCGGGAAGATCCCACATGCCCCAGAGCGTTTGGGCCCGTGAGCCATGGCCGCTGAGCCTGCGCGTCTGGAGCCTGCGCTCCACAATGCGAGAGGCCACAGCGGTGAGAGGCCCGCGTACTGCAAAAAAAAAAAAAAAAAAGTTTTAGTCTTTCAAAATATTAAAACAACAACAAAATTTTCCCTTCTAACTTAAAGGCTGTGGTCAAACAGATTATGAGCAAAGGGTTTGTGTGGGCTGCTCTCTTTGCCTGATTTAGACTGAGGGCCCACACTTATAGGGAAGGTGCTTTCCCCATACCATGGGCAGAGCTTTTCTGCCTGTTTGCAAGTCAGCATGTCCGTGTTTGAGTGGTGATCCACCAGTGGGCCATCACTAAGTGCTATCTCTAAAAATAGCGGAGCTTTATCCTTGAAAATGAAAATGCTTTGGTTTTAAAAATATGTTTCTGTTTCTAATGAATCCAAGGCTTGGATTTGTTTAAAGGCATGCATATTTCCCTTTGCTGATGGCAGAAAACAAAACTTTCATGCCCATGCATGAAGGGCTGTTCCATTTACAGTCTCCTGACATTGACTAATTCCCCACTTGTAATACACAACCTGGCCACCATTTGGCAAAAAAAAAAAAAAAAAAAACAAGGTTATGAAAGCAAAGAAAAACCATAAGTTACTATGTTGTTTTAGAATATGTAAAGTTTCTCTGAAGTAGACACATCATAGTAACCCATGGTCTCTTTGGAGCCTACTGTGCATCAAAGTTGTCGAAGATGTCACAGCATCACAGCATGGACCTCTGGAGAGGAACCTTACAACCATCTGGCCCAGTCTCTGCCTTTTTTTTTTTTGCGGTACGCGGGCCTCTCATTGTTGTGGCCTCTCCCGTTGCGGAGCACAGGCTCCGGACGCGCAGGCTCAGCGGCCATGGCTCACGGGCCCAGCCGCTCCGCGGCATGTGGGATCCTCCCAGACCAGGGCACAAACCCGTGTCCCCCGCATCGGCAGGTGGACTCTCAACCACTGCGCCACCAAGGAAGCCCGAGTCTCTGCCTTTTTTAGAGGATGCTATGAAGATCCAGTGAACTGAAGTTACTAACCAGGGATCACAGAGCTAATTGATGGAGTCCCGACTCGAATCCATTCTCCTAACTTCCAGGCTGATGTCTCCTAAAATGTGGTCTGTCAACCACTTGCATCCTAATTGCCAAGGCTGCTCAGTAAAAATATGATTCCTATTCCTCACAAGAATCAGAACTGTTGGGAGTCCAGTCTAGAAATTTGCATTTTAATAAGCCCCTCAGTTATTCTTATGTACATATTACTCTAGTCTGAGAGGTAAAACCCCTAGTTGAGAGAGAGATTATTTTTCCATAGTGTAACAGTAGGAAATTTTTCATTTGAAGGTTGTTGATTCATTGGCTTAACTGGAAATTGTTGATAAAGTCTGAAAAGATAAGTGTGATTCTTTAAAAGTTTGAACTGAGTCTAATGAAGCTTGAGTTGGCATTTAATATATTCACATCTGCTTGTGTTTTCATAAATACTTTTATGGATGAATGTTAAGGGCACTAATAAAGTGGTTACCTGTTTGGTGAGAGGAACTGGGCAGAGGGTAAATGAGGGGGGAAGAGATTTTTCAGTGAATACTTTCTATGCTTCTTGAGTTTTGAACCCTGTGAGTGTATTGCCCATGTTGAATTTTAGAATCATATAAAGGTTTAAAGTGTTGACATTCACTATAGGACCTTAGCAGGTGATTGCTCTGCCTCTGCCCAGGCTACATGAACACATGCTCTGGAATCTACATCTCTCTGTAGCAGAAGGCAATGAACATTTCCAAAGGTCAAGGCCAGGAAGGGAAAGATTGCCGATTCAGTTAGTTTTAAGGAAATCAGTAATTGGCTTGAAAAGATAAGTCACTGTGATTGTGCACATACACCCACGATCTTAAAGCCCTCCCTGACAGACCACTCGTCACTGGGAGTTCAGGTGACCTTGGGCAAATCACTCAACCCTCTTGAGACGTAGTTTTCTAGTCTGTAATAATAATGATGAAAGCTCACTCCTTTTCAATTTGCCATTATTTTATTTAACCTTCACAATAACCCTGAGGGGGCGAATAGTATGGTACCATCTCTATTGTTCAGGTGAGGAAGTTATGGCCCAGAGAGGTTAGTCTGTTTAGGAAGGGTCACGTAGGTGTGGGGCGTCTAACTTCCACAACCAGATTCTTTCCACTGTGACACAAAGTGTCATGGATTGGATGATTTCCAAGGCTCCTTCCAGAATTAAAGTCCTTGAGTGTATGAGCTATTCAGCACTCAGTCAACTTGTGTTAGTCTTTGGAGAAGTCCAAAAGAAATTGAAGCCACGGGTCCTTAATTTTAGGAGCTCGCATTGTAATTATAGTATCAGAACATGCGAATATGAAGAAGACCAAGGAGAACGTACAAGTTCAGTACATTCCAAATGCACATTATAAATATACTAGAAGTTCTTGTATTGCATAGCACAAACTATGCACCTAACTACCAAGAGGGTGGGGAATTCCAATTCCCAGCAAATAACATTCTCCTCCATAAATAATAATAGGAACTCTCTTTGAGCACCCACTGGGGTAAGCACTTGTTATGTATTATCTCATTTAAACCTCACCACACCCCTCTGAGAAAAATACTATCCCGCTTTTATAGATAAGGAAAAGGAAGCTTAGAGATCAAGTGATTTGAATAATTGTATTGTAGGTGGTGGAGCCAGGTTACTAACCAGAATCCAATACTGGTTTTCGATGTGTGAGCTTCACCACAGGCCTGTTTTGTCTTCATGTTTGAGAATGCATAAGATGGTTTTAGATAAGGGTGTGTTGTCGAGAAAATTTAACCAATCCCTGCCAACATCAAGGGCAAGTTTGGTTTCAATTTAAGTCACCTTTACTGTGTTCATTTGTAAAAGATGGGTCTGTGAATTCTGCATTCGTGCCTCAAAACTGTTTATTCTATCAGCCTGGCTTCTCCTGTGTCACCTCATTTTGTAATCCGTTACCTCATTTTGCCTCCCTCATATATGAAGTAGAAATAGACAAACCCCCCCATGCAGATAACTGACGACTGACAGCAAATGATGGGCGCACTCAACAATTTGACAGGCTTTGTCTCTGTGAAAAAAGGGTTTTGCAGATGAAGTACTTTTAGTCTTTCTCTTCAGTATAATTTGTTCATTGCTTTTCTGCTACCAGATAGGAAAACTTTCCTCTATCACCCTCATCTTTTTATATGCCATCATCTCTTTCAATCTTTTCCCCACTGCCAGAGTGAATCCGTCCTGCAATTGAACGCTGCGGAAACCTCTTGACAGTTCAAAGTCTTAGCGTTTACCCAGTCATTCTGGGAATTGAGGACAGTTTACATTGTTTCCTTAGTTCACATGGACACAGGCAAGGTTCATAGCTTGCCTGGGTTGGCAGACAGTTTTTGAGGATTGTAAAAACTGTGCTTTGCTCGGGTCCCTGGCTCCTTGCAGAGGTCTGCCTGCCTATCCTTGGTCTGTGTCCTCGGCAGGCCTTTTGCTTGAGTCAGACACCTCTAATGAGAGAGTTCTTGGGTTTCAGTCTGGGGGAACCCAGCCTCCACCCGCCAGACTTCCTGGAGAGCTCTCTGCCGATGCTGAAAGTGCCTGGAGCCTTGAGGATTGGATCGAGCTGCCTTTCGAAGGGGTCTCAAAATTCCTTAGACATAATATATTTGTGGCTACAATTTGTTAAGAAAGGAACCAGGCTGTTCTAGCCAATAAATTGTCGAAGGAACACATACCTAAGATAGAGAAAATGGTTTGCAGTGCACAGTCCTCTTACTCCCTTTTCTGGTGTTCTGCATTCAATATTTCCAGTAACTTTAAGTAAAGCTTATTTCTAAGCAGACCCCTGGTTTCTTCTCTTTGCATTTACCAAAACCCTTGGGGCATATGTTGAGTGAGGGCAGGGCTTTTTATTCACCTGCTTCCTAGTCTGAATAATAGCACTTCTTGTTCCCCGTGTGAATTCCAAGGGCTCTGAAACAGCTTTCTTTGTGGAAAATCAGGTAAGCAGGGCTCCCCTATAAGGATGTGTATATGACTGTATATGCAGTGCTCCATAGCTCCCTGAGTAAGCTCTAACAAGAAAGTTGGAGCTATATAGTACCTATAGCTACTCTTACATGACTTCAGAGATCACGTGGCTTTATAAAAATTAGCTATCAGGAAAACAGACCCAGCCCTATCACCCCAAAGAGGCTTTGCTTCTTTGGAAACACATTTGATGTCCCTTCCCACTTAATTTTCTCTCTGAATCTGAACTCTCTGCTCTTCATTTATCTCTGTTTTTGTATTAGTACATACTGTAGCCAGATATTTTATATGATTTTTTGGGCCTTTTCATAATTCTGCCCAACTTCATATGTATAGAATTTCCAAAGCTAGTTGTCAGTGTGCCAAAATGGCCTTTACTCTAGCAAAATAACTTCATGCTTTTCTTGACTGGGCTATAAGATGACTTAGATAATTTATGCTTCTCTTTACCACACTTTAGGGAGTACCTGCTTAGAAAGGGTTTTATATCCTGGCTTGGAATAGCTCTAATAATTTAAACCCTCCCTTCTGAAATTACCAAGATATCAAAAAACTAAGCCTCATGGTAATAATGTTGAAATGTTGTTCAAAATGATACCCAAGTATTTATAATTCTTTATATCCTGAACTACACTACTTAAACTGGGGGAAGGTATTCTGGGATGGGGAATAGTTGAAGGAAACAAATGTATATGCATAGAAATATATAAAATTTGTTATAGGATCAAAGATTGAGCAGTTTAGATGGAGTAAAGAGAATTCAAATAGGGAGATGGAAAATGGGGTTAGGTGGTAGCTTGGCTTGACTAAGAGGACATGGGGTGTGAATTATTATTTATGACCAGCCTGTGTGGGTTGTTCTTTTACAGGAAAACATATTTGAGTGGAGAATAAAGCCACTCTAACTTGTGACTTAGCCAGCAAAGGGAAACCTAGTTATTCAGACCTCAAAGCCTTAATCCCAGCAAATTCATCTCCTGGTGGTACCTTAATTATATTTTAGGCATAGTGTTTAAGGTGAGTGTTAAGTTTATTTGTTTATTTATTTATTTATTTATTTATTTATGTGAAGTGTAGTTGATTTACAATGTTGTGTTAAGTGAGAACCTTGCAAATGCAAACGTATCAAGTGATGGCCAATGTCATAGGTACCCTCTGCAAACAGCTAAGTATGCTCAGAGCAGCCCCAGTGGAGGAAAGATGCCACAGAGAAAAACCCAGTAGTTGCCTAGTACCTTTCCTGAAACCTTCACCTCATCCCTTTCTTTTCCCTTCCCCAACCTGGACCCATCTTGCCTAGCCTTCTCAATGAATACTTGGCTTGAACTTAGTTCACTCAACTCTGTCGCTGACACACCCATTGTACTGATGGAATCCTGGCTTAAATGGAGCTTGCTCAGCTGTGCTTTAGACAAACCCTTCTGGCTGACCTGGTTTAAACCTGGCTTTCTTGACGCCATCTCTGGCATGTTCCAAGGTTAAAAAGGACTCTGCTGCCCCTTCCCTCACTCCCCTGGAGGGGAAACCAATTGCCACTTGGAACCGGAGTTTATCAGGCTCACATCCAGAGTAGTAACATGATTTAGTGAGAATAGTACTGGACTAGGAGGCAGGGAACAAGTTCTAGTGCTGGCTCTGATTTTCAATAGCCATGTGACCTTGGGCAAGTCATTTCTCTGCCCTCATCAGTTTTTTCATCTGTAATGAAAAGTTAGGACCTTTTTGATCCTAGAAGCCAGGGATTCACATAATGTTAACAAACTCTTGAATAAATGGAGATTTTGACTCTAAGTGCTCATCTTTCCACCTGCCACACGGCTTCTTTCCACAAAGCACAGACTCTTTCTGTTGTAGTTTTGTAGTGTGCACTCAACACTCCTCTTAGTCTTGAGCTGGGGAACTTCAGATCCCTTCCTTCACTGATACAGTCTGCCACAAAGAAGGGCATCCTAAAAAAATCTGTGAGTTGGGGCAGGTGATTCTGCTTATTAAAGTATCTTTAAGAAGCTTTTTCTTAAGTTAAATCACTGTGTTATCAGCCCCTTTCTGGTTGATGATTTCAAAAGTATTACTAATAAAAACTATGTATGTGGGACCCTTCTAGGTATTTGACATATAATATTTCACCTAAACTTTAACAACCATATAAGAAGCTGTCCTTATCTCCACTTGATGCATGAAGGAATTGAGTGGCACAGTGGGCATGGCTGGAATTCGAATCAGACTCCTTGTGTGGACAGCCACTACCTTCGCTATGAGATGTACCTGCCATTGACATAAAAAATACTACCTGGCATTTTGTGCAAGAAATTGCAGAGAGACTCTCTTGTTAAGGTCTCAAAGAAAATGATTGTTAACTGCATTTCAGATGCTTGGAATTTATGCTGTGCCAAGCACTTTTCCACTTAATTTTAAATCCATGGGTATTTCAAGGGGAATTTAACCCATATGTTTCTGATTCACTTGTACTTAACTCATCAGAGAGGATTGTTTTGTAAACCCTACCCTCTTCTTATGAGCACTTTCAAGCTCATATTTGGTTGGCATTGGCTGGATTTAGAATCTGCCATAGTTGAAGCTTGATTTTAAATCTTTCTTTCCAACCCCTATTTCATGGTGGTTTTATTCCGTGAGTGGATGGAAATTGAAGGTGAGTCATAAAGACTCTTCCAAAACTGTGCCAAGATTCCACTGATACAGAAAGAGAGCCACTAACCTTTGAGGTTTGTTGTACTCACCTAAAACCTTACCCCCATTAAGCTGTTAACCTATGCATGGTTATAATCTATGAGGGTAAAAAGTAAATTCATAGATGTTGCATTTTCTCCTGAAATGATGTAGAGCAAAATTGTCTTTGAGAGATAAGGTATTTGTGGTGATTAGGTACATTGCTACCTTTAAAAAACCCTTCCGCTTAAATCCTCTATTTGGGAGAGACTTGAGTTATACAGCTCGTGGAAAGATTCTTTCAGAGATCACCATTAGAAATTTAGCAGGCAAAAACTTGTTTATTATCTTAGCATGTAGATGAGTTGGGTACATTCAGTTCTGATAACCTGCTGAGTTGGAGAATTAATTAACTTCACATGAGCTCATCTAAGGAATGTGTATAATTGCTAGTAGTTGTGCATGACCCAAAGGAAAGCAAGAACAATTTTTGTATCCGGTTAACAGCTTGGTTCAACAAACATATATATTAAGCATCTTCTGTTCCTGGCATTTGGGGATAGAGGATGAGAAGGCAGAGACACACAAGAGACTATCCCTCCTCCTAGGGAATTTACCATGCAGTAGGCTATACCTGTATGCTTCTATCTATGCCACAAGGCCAAATGGTGTGAGTGCCAAATAGGCAGTGTAAAGGCAATGCACCAGGGGAGCTCAGAAGATGAAGATGTTCATTTCGATTGAAACAGGGATTGTGTGTGTTCCTTGGGCTTCCCCCAAAATGAAATGTTTAAGTTTAGGCTTGAAAGATGAGAAGGCTTTTGAAGGGGGGAAGGGCATTCTGGGATGAGACAACCAGACATGTTCTTGGATAGTACAGACCATGCCAAATAGTTTTCCCAGATCTCTGCACTGTGTGTAGACATGGGGTGGGGTGAGTCTGCACAGGTGGATCAGAGCTCTGAAGCTCAAGCTGGGTTAACAGGTACTGTGTACATTCCTCAGTAACGAGCAGCTGGGATCAGCCTGACAGCCTTTAACTGGGCACAGATTTTCAGTGCTGGGAACCTTTAGTCTTGGGTCAAGGAGAACAAGGAAGGGAACAAAACACAAAGGAACAGTGTGTGAAATTTACATAAATATGGACATACATAACATATATAGATGAAATTAACATACATTATACATAGTCTTATGTTTGAATAGTGCACAAATGAGGGTCAGTTCTATCTGATGCAGAAGAAACCTATCTAAAGATGCATCTTATGTGAAAAAGAAACCAATCAAATTAGGCATCACAGTATCATTGTCATAGAATAAAAAGAGCTACTACTATACAAGATTAATTATTTTACATCCTTTAACTCATATTATTCTTACAAGAACACTGGCTATTGTTATCCTTATTTATAATTAAGAAAAGTGAAGATGAGAGAGTAAATCATTTGCCCAGGGTCACATAGCTGTATTAGTCACTTACACCTCAGTTTGCAGATACAATGTGTATGTGGCTTAACCTTCTCTCTTTCTAATACTTTTTCAATGCAACATATGACACATTTAAAAATATGTCACATATATGTTAGTTACAAAGCTAATAAAAGAATATACACCACCCAACATAAGCAGTAGAACAATGCCAATACCTATTTGAGCTTCCCCATCCCATTGATGGCTTCATTCCACAGAGATAACTACCTCTGTTATCAATTTTAATGCATATATTTTCCAACTGACACCAAAATTGCTTCTGTGCTATCATGGTTTAAGGTGAAAATGTTAATAAAAAAAAATTGGAATAATTTGCATTTCATGCAAACACCTCAACACCACCCTGAGGGTTTAAATATAACTCAAAATTTAAGAGTATGGGAAGTGGGATACAGACACTGATACAAACACTGCTTTAATCTCAAGCGTTGTGATTTAATCCTGGGGTACATGAAGACAAAAAAAAAAATGAGACCTAAGAGGAGGTATGAAGTAACAGACAGGGCCTGATCTAAGATATGAGAGATCGAAGTTCTAATTCCATCTGCCATCAATTTATTTTATGACATTGAAAAATTACTTCACCTCTCTGAGTTTTAATTTACCCTTGTATAAATTATATGATCTTTTTGAGAAAGGCAAAGTAGTATAGTGAGAAAAGCACGGATTTTAGAATCAGAAATACCAACATTAGAATTTTCATTCTGCCACTTAACATTTTTATAGCCTTGGGCAATTAATTTTCTTTACTCTGAGCCTCAGTTTCCTCTTCTATAACATGGGGCGGGAATCTCTTTCAGAGACTTGTGAGAATTGGGTGAGACCGCAGGTAAAAGTAGCCAGCACAATGCTCTGTAAATGTTTGATTTCTTTTCCTTCTTCTATAAGTTTCTTTCCAATTCTAAAATGAGAGGTTCCAGTACTCATCTTATACATAAATTTTTGAAGCACACCAGCTCATAATTATGGAATTTCCTGTGTTAAAGGGCTAAGCATTTCTCTCAAATCAGACTTGTCATTAGGAAGTTTTCCAAGGTCTGGATGAATCTTTTCAAATTAACAACCGGGATTAAGAACAAACAAACAAACAAACAGACAAAAACCAGTTCCACTCACACAGGAATGAGGGGAGGAGAGTGGAAAAGGAAGTGTGATAAAAGTTTATGTACCACCCTTTCCCTTTCCCTACTCTGAGACAAAACAACAGATTATGAAGCTAAGAATTCATTTTTATTGGTTGTATAGACCATCTGTGTCTGCATAAAGTATTAGCACTGTTACCCTATTTCAAGGCTAATTCCCCGTGTTAATGCAAAGGCAATAACTACCTTCCAGCCTCTCCGGACCCATCAACCTCCTCGGCATTTACATAGTTCTTTGCTTTCTGTTCAGTACATTCTTACTGACATATAGTTTGAAATTGCCACTGTTTGGGAATAGCTCCAGAATTCCATTAGTTCCAGATGTCCACTGTATTTGTTTATGATTGTTATGGTAACAAATTGAACACATATCAATTGGGAACCTGGGGGAGGGGATAGTGGTCCTTATTTTCAGTTAAGGGATGTATATGGGGGACATCACTTTAAAAATACCTCAGCAGGGCTTCCCTGGTGGCGCAGTGGTTGAGAGTCCGCCTGCCGTTGCAGGGGATGCGGGTTCATGCCCCAGTCTGGGAAGATCCCACATGCCGCGGAGCTGCTGGGCCCGTGAGCCGTGGCCGCTGAGCCTGCGCGTCCGGAGCCTGTGCTCCGCAACGGGAGAGGCCACAACAGTGAGAGGCCCGCGTACCGCAAAAACAAACAAAGAAACAAAAAACCCTCAACTGTTAGGAAAATAGGATAGAGAATCATGGTCTTTTCAAACAGAGGTATCAGTGAGCTTATATAAAAAAAAATGGAATGTATTTTACCAATGAGAGTTGGCAGTAACTCTTGTGATGGTGATGATGCATATGACCATTTCTCTGTTGATTAATTTAAGATGTGTGTACATCAGAGAGCAGAGTATTAAGGCAGGTTAGCAGAGGCTACTCATGTCCCAACGCTAGACATCTTATCCAGTTGCCAGGAAGGAAAATTAAGTTGATTTTTAGAATATGAGTTCATGAAGGAATAATATCTGGAATTCTCTTTTGAATTTGGGTGAAATTTATTTACACGCTTGACCTGCTTTGCTTAGTCTTTTTTTGCTCTCAATCTTTAAAATACATGCTACATAAAAATTCGAAGAATGCAGTATCTATTCTTGGATCATTCGCTTATATATATGTTGAATGACAACAAAATCTATGTACTTGGTGTCTCAGTGAGAAATGAGTTTGTATGAAGTAATAGAAAACCTCACCAAGGTGGCTTAAACAAATTAGGGGTTAATTTTTCTTATGTCACAAATGGATTTGGAGGTATCAAAAATGTCATCAAATGCTCTTTTTTTCTTTCTGCTTTACCTCCCTTAGTGTATGGACTTTTGTCCTCATGATTGCAAGCTGGCTCATGGACTTACAGCATCACATCTTTCTAAAAGGGTGAAAAGGATAAGGGACAAGGGGGCAGTCCAGATGAGTGTGTCTCATTTTATCAGAGAATGAAAAGCTTTCTTTGACTCTCCACCCTGTAGGCCTCCTCTTGAATCTTCTTGACCAGACCTGGGCACGTGTCCACTACTAGCTGGAAGGTGGCTAAGGAGAAAGTGATTGTGGATGGGGCTGGATCAGCTGTCCACCTGTGCCTTTTAACATGCACTGGGCAGGGCTTCACGAATCCAGGCTTGGACCTGATCTGCACGTCAGCCTTTCCTTTTGCTCTATTTTGCAAATCCCAGCAATTGTTCAAGAGAGGGGGCCAAGCAAGAGAGTAGAGATGACTTAAAACAAATCTATCAGCTCTTCAAAACAGAAACAGATTAAAAGGTATATGTCCTGTCATCTGTGCATCAGCGGCATTATTATTATTTTATTTTTTTTTTGCGGTATGCGGGCCTCTCACTGTTGTGGCCTCTCCCGTTGTGGAGCACAGTCTCCGGACGCGCAGGCTCAGTGGCCATGGCTCACGGGCCTAGCCACTCTGCAGCATGTAGGATCTTCCTAGACTGGGGCACGAACCTGTGTCCCGTGCATCGGCAGGCAGACTCTCAACCACTCTGCCACCAGGAAAGCCCACATCTGTTTTTAAGAGTAGCTGAAGAGATCAGCAGTTTGTAACCATGTTCTGTGTGGGAGAAAGGGAAAAGTAGAAGAACTAGGACCTCTGGTAGGTATTTTGTGTACATGGTTTGATTTATTACTCATGCAAGCCCAGGCGGTAGAAGAAACTGATTTAAAGGGTAATGGCTCACTGTCACACTGATAATTTGAGACTTAGGGTACAAATCAAATGTGATAGATTCAGGGAATCACGCATAGCAAATTATAGCTTGGGCAAAGGGGATGAAAGTGCAAATGATTATGGATTCAAAATAACTTGGAAGATATGGAATTTTCCATATTTATCCATTTAAAAGTACTTGCATGCTTGTTACGGACCCAGAAACTAGTCTAGGCCCTGGGGATACAAAGTTTAATGAGATAAAATATTTGTCCTTAAGGCTCACAGTCTGATAAGAGGTAGTTATATAAGTCAGCAATTACTATGGAGTTTAATTGGTGCCACAGAGGGAGGAAGAGGAGAGTGGTCAGGGAAGACGTCCGGAAG
This sequence comes from Mesoplodon densirostris, assembly GCF_025265405.1. Classification (NCBI taxonomy): domain Eukaryota; kingdom Metazoa; phylum Chordata; class Mammalia; order Artiodactyla; family Ziphiidae; genus Mesoplodon; species Mesoplodon densirostris. The sequence continues at coordinate 93,380,837 of NC_082664.1, read as the reverse complement.
GGCAGTTAGCTGGAAAAATAGGGGAGGCAGGGCATTCCAGGCAGAGGGAACAGCATTTGCAAAGGCATATGTATTGGAAACAGCACCATGAGTTGAGGGACTACATTTCGCTCAGTGTCACTAGAGAGGGACTGCACATAGGGGTGTGGCAAGAGACAAAACTGGGTAGGGCCCGTTTTGCAAAGCACCTTAGGTTCCAACTTCAGTTAAGTTCACTCCTGCAGGTTAGAAGAAAAGGGGATCTAGAGCAAGGCAATGACAGCTGAGCTACAGAGGAGGGGCAAATTAAGAAGCTGTTGGGATGGTAAAGTCTGCAGGGTTTGTGGGGATGGTTGAGTATGGGGTATGAGGGCTTCTGTGACACCCCCCCACACAGGTTTGTGGACTGGGTAATCTGGGCTATGATGACACCCTTCACCAAAATAACAAGTATAGGAGGAGCAAGTCTGGTAGAAGAAGGAGCTCCTGTCAGACACATCTTTCTACTCAACACTCTGCCCTTCTTGGGTGAGGGAAACAATCTTCCCTCCCCAACCTGGTTGCTGCTGTCCGGACTCAGGCCAGCTGAAAGGCCACCAGGGCATCTGAATGGACCATGGCTCAGCCACTTGAAGTCCATCAGACAGGTGGAGTGTCTGATTCAAGATCTACAGGAAGTTAGTTGCTGAGCTGAGACTGAAAGGCAGGCCTCCTGACTGTTGAGGCTTACTCCCTTTTCAGTTCTACCCCCGTGTTGTAGTCTGCCTAAACAGGTGAGATAAAATCATTAACAGTTGCCTGCTGCCGTTTGGGGATAATCAGCTAGAGCTTTGTGTGTTACGAGGAGTTAGCTACCGATTTATGTAGGTCTGTGATAATTTTCCTGCAAGTTGATCTGTTTCTCTGTCGCCCCCCTCTTGAGGTACAATTGAGACAAGCGGACAGCTTGCTGAAGTGGTTTTGGTTTGGGCTTGTGTTGGGAGGGGTTTTATATTTTCACTTTTCTTTGAGAATGTAAAGTTATATATTTTATAAAACTCAGATAAATCTGGACAAGTTATCAAAGTAGTGGCACACTCTTATGAATGCCTTTTTATTAAATAGTGCAGAGGCTTATTACCTTTTTTGATACTTTTAAGAATCTGATGAAAAAGGTACAGATGCACACACTGTATTGGGTGAAGTCGGTTGGTGAAGCAACAAAACTAGCTTATGATGCAGAAAGGGAGATTTGTTATGAGGAACCTGGGTGTCCCAGGAACTCAAGGGCAGTGGTGCAGCAGGGCTTTTCTGAGGGCTGGGAGCAGGGGCCAAATCCTCTCTCACCTCTCCCTGGGGCCAGGTGATCTCTGTCCTTGGTCCTCTCTGCAGACCTGGTCCCTACTCCATGTAAATGGTCTGCTCTGTGGTGCTTCCAGTACATACTGGCCCACAGCTCTCGAGTAGCATCACCTGAGGTTCCAGCCACTGTAAAGATTAAGACCAGTGCTCCTCCATCCCATTTCCAAATTTCTGGAAGAGAACATATGATTGGCCTGCTTGGACCTGGCCCTCAGATACCAGGTTCACTTTGCCGTGTCTCCAGGTCTACCATGTTGCTACATGTGATTTACATACAATTTCAGGGCACCTTTGGGTCTCCTGAGTCCCAAGTGTGATCTTCAAGTTAAGAACCCCAGACTAAGGAAATTTGAATGCTAACAACCCAGCAGCACTACGTTTTAGCTGTAAAACTATTGTCGGAAATGGAACATGCATTTGAGTAGAAGGTATTTGCACGGGCATAGAGCTTAAGAGCACTTGCTGTGTGCAGGAGTTGTGAATTTTGAATATCAGTAGTTAAATCCCAGGATGGTGAATATGATGTAGATTGAGTTATAACACTCTCCAAGGTTGTGGATATTATATCCCTAACTTTTACCCTGAAAGGTTTGGAAATTCAATTTTAATTATTGTTAACATGCTTCGTAAATATCCAAGGGAATACAATATAGACCTGTTCATACATCCAGAGAGCCAAAATCTGGCTCAAGTTGTTTTTTCTTCCACAGTTGGAGAAAATTGTGGTGTTCGGCTTGCCTCTTGGGGCATGTTAAACCACTTTTAATGCTGTCTCTTATTATTTTCTAACCATATGCACTTTCCACACGTATCTAACTAGCAGCCTCAGATGAAACCCCAATGTCTGGCCAAGCTGATGTAAATCTTTAGTAAGTGGTAAGAAAGAGCAGAGTAACACAGTGCCTCTTTAGTGTTCAGACAGGACACGATTGAATAGTTGTAGACTTCGTAGTCTCAGGCACAACTTTAGATTTTTTTACCAGTTCTATAGAGTGGAAATTTCTGAGCCATACAGCATTCTCCCACTGGCTGAACTAGGCAAAACTTAGCTACAACTAGATTGGCCTATCTGCCTATATATTATAGTATTAATATTTAGCTCTTCAGATCATTAACCTGGGATGTCTGGGACATAATTATTATAATACTTCCATAGAGCATGATGCATATTTGTAGAATTGCTATCCTGTGCTGTAAAAACAGTTATCACATACAAACATATAAATGTCCCAGAACATCAAAACTTGTATGTTACCAGTGAAGCTGCCAAGAGGCCATCATGATCGTCCAGTTAGTGACACATTCTCAGTCCGTGGGATAGATCTTAAAAATGGATGACTGTAAAATAACAGCAAAAATGCAGTTCTGAGGCTCTAATGCTTTTAAGTCTTTGGTCTCTGCCATATTTTGATATCTGAGCATGCACAGATTTTTGTCAGGAATCTCCTTTTGTTGATTAATTAAACCTACTGATTGGGTTTTGGTACTGTGGCCTCGCCCATTCTCTCAGCTTCGGTGCCTGTCTTCTACACGGTTCACTCACGTGTTCTGAGTAATGCTTGTTCTTTCTTCCAACTTGTCTGTCTTCAGTTGAGTTCAGCGCCAGACCCCGAGCTGGAAACAGTCTCAGGAATTTTTCATTCATCAGACATTTTCTTCCAAAGAAAAATTCTGAGAATAGGAGGGTCACCTTGAGAACTACTTGATAGTATTGTATATTAGCATAGTTCATTGTTGTGTGTGTGTGTGTGTGTGTGTGTGTGTGTGTGTGAGTGTAGGGGTGGGAGAGGGAGAGAAGCAACCTATGTATCACATACCCATAAGCAAATGAACATTTGGTAAAAAGCCAATTTAGAAATAACACTTCCCAACCAGTATATCTAAACTATCTCACTGTCGTTTATCTGTCTTGGTATTACAGAAAGCCCATATTTATATGAGGCACTTCTCAGTTGTGGTTAAGTGGCTGAACTTTTGTCCTTGCTTTAAGTTTTTCACCAGATCTCTGAGAATTGATAATATCACTGGAATGTGGTATGTATCTGTTTCCTGTAGAATGAACTTAGGGCTGGCAGCTAGAATGCTAGTGGTCTTGGATTCCCTTGCCCTGTCATTTCATAGAAGCAGCAGTGAAGTTCCCCTGGAGGAAATCCCACCCACCACGCCAGGATTCCATCACATATTGTTGGTCTGAGCCGTGTGTACTTTACACTCAGGTTTCTGTGAGACTTGGCCAAACGTGTTCGCAGTATGAATTTCAACCATAAAATTTATATATGTAACTATCTGAATGTGATACGACTAAATGCTTGCTCACAAAGAGGAAGAAAAGGATGAGAAATTTCACGAAAAAGCTAAAATACACAGACCAAGACATAATTTCATTATACATAGGTTTTGTTTTGATAGCATTAAGATTGACAGAGAATACAGTTTTATGCAGAGCCAGCCTCATCGATTCAAATCACCTGTCCTTCACCGGGGATTTGACTGTGAAAATGTGAAGAACTTTTATACTAGTTATTGGTAGTTAGAGCCTAGTCTTCCCTCAGATTCTCCATTTCAGTAAGTGACTGGCCGTATATCCAGCTACTGAAGCCAGAAACCCAGGAGACGTCCTTGTCTTTTCAGTTTCCCTCACCCTTCACATCCGATCCATCTTTCAGTTCTGTTGGTCCTGCCCCCGCCTCCCCCCCGCCACCCCCGCGGGGTGACTAAAGGACATCCCCCACCTGTCGGCTTCTCTCCATTTCTACACCACCACCTTCCTTTAGTCACTACTACGTTTCTTCTCATTTCCGCTCTTGAAACTTCTAATCAGAGTTCTTTAAAACTAACACATTGTGTTTTCAGTGGCTTCCTGTTGAATTTAGAGCCAAATCCAAGCTCTTACCATGGCCTAGACTGTGCTGTGTAATCCAGTCCCTGCCTAATGTTCCAGTTTCACCGTGTGCCCCATTCCCCTTCCTCCCTCAGCTCTGTTCACAGCGACCTTCTCTCGTTACTAGAGAAGCCAGGCTACCTCCCAGCTGTCTCTGAAACCTGGAAAGCGCTTACTCTCATTTTCACAGCTGGTCTGCTCTCAGCCTTTAGGCCTCAGTTTAAATGTCACCTCCTCCAAGAAGTCTTCCCTGATAACCCTTACCAAGTCAGGTATCCGCAATTACTTTTTATCACGGCAGCATGCTTATTTCATTTGTAGACTAAATCACAACCTCAAATCTATAATTCTTTTTAATGTATTTACCTGTATTTGTTGACTACCTCCCCCAACCAGGTTTTTTTTTTTTTTTTGTGGTACGCGGGCCTCTCACTGTTGTGGCCTCTCCCGTTGCGGAGCACAGGCTCCGGACGCGCAGGCTTAGCGGCCGTGGCTCACGGGCCCAGCTGCTCCGCGGCATGTGCGATCTTCCTGGACTGGGGCACGAACCCGTGTCCCCTGCATCGGCAGGCGGACTCTCAACCACTGAGCCACCAGGGAAGCCCCCCCAACCAGGTTTTAAACTCCATGTGGTCAGGGACTTTATCCCATGCTGCCCACTGATATAGCACAATTAATACTTGTTGAATGAATAAAGGATCCCTGATTACATTTTACAGTTGTAAACTTTACTCATTGAACCTGATCATTGAACTCAGAATGTCTGATTTTATTTTATGCAGTGGGATTTTTTTTTATGGTGGTGAAATACATATACATAAAGTTTGCTCTTTTAGCCATTTTTAGGTGTGTGGTTCAGCGGCATTTTAAGTACACTCACGTTGTGTGTAGCCATCACCACCATCCATCTCCAGAACATTTTCATCTTCCCAAAGTGAAACTCTGAACCCATTAAACAATAACTCCTCACTCTTACCTCCTCGAGCCCCTGGCAACCACCATTCTACTTTTTCTCTATGAATTTGACTATTCTAGGTACTTCATATAAATGGAACTTGCAGTGGAATATTTCTAATCAATTTGTTTTTATTATCCCTGTACTAACATAGGCCTTTACCTTCCAAATATGAAAATCTCATTTATCATAAAAATCTTCCAATTTTAATGATAAAACATTCTATTAGGATACTTTGGAAATTTAATCCATTGTTCGTAGAACTTATATTTGGAACTTAAGCAGTATTACAGGGCACTTTTGAGATATATGAGTTGATCTAAGAATATGTTGGTCCTGGAAATTTTTATATTGAATATCATTGATCATAGGGCCCTTTACTCTTATGTTGTTAATCTTGCTTTTGGATGGTAGAGAATGTTTTCTACTTCGTGGCTTTGAAGAAAATATAAAAGAACAAATAAATCAAATTGTTATATAATACTATTGTTTTTGTCTTGCTGTTCAATAGCTGATGCTCTGTGGTGAAACTGCAGTTTGGTTTAATGTGGCACTCATACAAGCCATTTTAAAAGTGAATAAATCAGAGCCAGCTGGTTCTTTCAAGTTGAATTTGCAGACCATTAAAAATGAAGACACTCTCTGTGATTTTATTATCTTGATGGTAAATATATCGCCTAAACCAGAATGTGACTTTTATCCACCCCCTAACTATTTTGTTTTTTTCTAGTAAAAGTAGTTTAGAGATAATTCTGGGGGAAAATGGCAATCACTAATGACTTGTAGGATGTACAGTGAGGGGGCGAATAATGTCAGGTAAGTGATTATTTGGAAATGAGATATTCTCTTCCCTGAACAAGATTGCTTACTGTTTTCTTCATCATGGAGCAGAATAAAATGTGGTAATACTTTTCTGTAGTTGAATTGCTGACACACAAAATCGGGCCCGCAGAACTATGGCTTGGATTTTGGTGAATTGCTTAGTCTATGTGTTAGATTAAATGCTATACAACAAATCACCTTGTTTCTGCAGTTTTTTTAAATTTATTTATTTATTTATTTTTGGCTGCATTGTGTCTTCGTTGCCACGCGCAGGCTTTCTCTAGTTACAGTGAGCGGGGTCCACTCTTCGTTGTGATGTGTGGGCTTCTCATTGCGGTGGCTTCTCTTGTGGAGCACCAGCTCTAGGCACGCGGGCTTCAGTGGTTGTGGCACGTAGGCTCTAGAGTGTAGGCTCAGTAGTTGTGGCTCATGGGCTTAGTTGCCCTGCAGCATGTGGGATCTTCCCCGACCCGGGCTAGAACCCATGTCCCCTGCATTGGCAGGCGGATTCTTAACTACCGTGCCACCAGGGAAGTCCCTGTTTCTGCAGTTTTGAATGATATTTATATTAAAGTTTGTATGGCAATACTTTTAACTTATGAATTAAAGAAGTTGAAAGACAGAGGAAAACATTAACACAGAAATAGTGTTGTGCTTGATCCTATGCTTTATTTCTAAAGTGCTTTAAAAAAATTAGTCATATACAATTAAGCTGTACCACAGATACAGTTGCTTAAAGTAAACATTTTGCATAGTGTAGTTTAGAAAAATTTGCCAAAAGGTCATATTCTTCAAATAACATTGTGTAGACCATGTTTAACAGGCAGTCTTGCATGCAGTATTTTATAGAAACATATGGATTGGAAATTAGATTCAGAATTTATTGTGTCATTAAAAAAAAAACGGCTTGAATGAAATAGGAGGTGCACTGTTGCATAGTAAAAGTAGCCCTGAAAGGAATTCCTATCCCTCCCCAAGAACTTTTACTATGAAAAATTTCAAACCTACATTAAAGTTGAAATAATAATATAAAGTATACCCATGTACCTTCTACCTATGCTAAATATTTAACATTTTCCCACTTTTATACACATAATACTCCATATGTATATATGTGTATATACATATATTTGTGTATAGTATACTAATATATGTATATATTATATGTCTAGTTATCTACATGTTATATATTATATATAATTTATGTATATTTAATTTGTATATGTTTAATATACATTATATATTTAATTATATATAATATATAATGTACAATATAATTTATAATACATATTACATAAGTATGTATTATTATATATGTATGATAATTATATATTGTGTATATATTTGTATATATATATATTTATGGTCTGTTTCGCTAAATTATTTGAAAATTAAATTGCATACATCATGGCACTTCACCTCTAAACAGTAAGGGTATCTCGTATATAACTGTAATACCATGATCATGTCTAAGAGAACAGTAATTCCACAATATCGTCTAATATCCAGCCCATATAAAATTTCCCCAGTTGTCTCTTTTTGAAAGTGTCCAACTGAGTTTTGGTTATTATATCTTTTTAATCTAAAATTATAACTCTACCTTCTTTTTTTGTGTATGAGGGGTCATTTACTTTTGGAAAAGTTCAGCCCAGTTGCCTTTGAAAATCACACAGGCTGAGTTTTCTGATTGCTTCCTTGTGGTGTTATTTATCTTGTTCTTCTATCCCTGTATGCCCTCTTGACTGGAAGCTTGGTCAGGAAGCTTGATTTAAGGTTTGACTATTTTTGGCCTAAACTTCTTAGATAATGTTTAGTACTGTGTATTTCATCATATCAGCGGCTGTGTGGAAAGATTTCAACGTGGTTTGCAGTAGTGCCATTCTGGAGGAAATTAAGAGTTAACTTTTGGTGTTACTGATGGTAAGCTTGATCAATGTCTTTGGATCCTGCTTGGAGAATCCCCCTGGAATTTTACTCAAGTACCAGCTCCCACATTGGACAGGGAAGCTAGAAATGGGAGATCATGGTAGTGCAGTGATGCCATGTATGTAAATGTGCTTTGTGACACTGGGAAGGGAGAGCTTGGAAATGTGAATTCCGTTGACTATTAGGACAGCGGAGTAGTTGGTGTTTAGCCTTCTTAAATTTTGATTCGTTGTTTGGTTTAGTGAGCTTGTGGTCAAAATAATTAATAAAGAATATGATAAAGTGCTTCATAGTCAATCAATACTATGGAAATGAATACTACTTTGTTGTGATTAGAATGTCTATCCTGGTTGAAAGATACTGAGTTATGTTGAGTGGCAGTGATCCCAGCTTATGGGCTGTCTCACATTTCTAAGGTTAGACTTTCAGGTGAGCAGTCAGCTATCTTGCAAACACTTTGCAAACTCACTTTGGGGGCTTTTACAGAATATGGATGCCCAGCCACGATGCCACATCTACTGAACCACATTCCAAGAGGGAGGCATATGGGAGGACAGGGGTGAGACCCAGGCATCAGTATTTTGCAAAACATCCCTAGGTGATTTGGTTATGTCCTAAGGGTAAGAATGATTGGAGCAAGAAGAAACAGCAACAATTATGAGGCTGATTACAATCATGGAACTTCTTTGCTTTCATTTAGCTCAGACCGGAAGTTCTCTGACCTCCTTCCTCAAAAGGTTGTATTGAAATTCCACACGTTAGGAGCTTAATGTGTCCCAGGCTAAACTACCTGGAAGGAAGAAGCATGCTGTGACCCTCTCTATCATGGACAAATTGATATCTCATCATTTTGTGTGTAATTCTTATGAAAAGATGGATTTAAAATAATTGGAGCCTAGTACCCAAAATTATATCCTTGTGCCTTCCCTGCAGTTTGTGGTTTAGTGACTGGGTAGGAGTGACAAGAGTTCATTGTACTACAGTTCTTTTTCTGTGAATGATGCATTTGCTTCAGGGGGAAGTCTGATTGCAAATGAAAGTGAAGTAACGCTACAGGTCACAGCATTCTGAGCTGCAGGGCTGGGAAGGAGCTGAGGATTAGAGGCTGCAGATATACGTTGGTTAGATCCCAAGCCTTGAGGCCAAATCTGTTGGGACTGGGGAACAATCCTTGAGCCTAACCACTCATAATGGGAACATGTAGATGCAGAATTTCCCATGAACCAGCCACACTAGAGTAAGCCAGTTAAAAACAATTAAAATTGCATTTTAATGTTAGAAAGGCTTGGCCTATTGCCCTAGTTCATGGAGGTCTTATAAGGAAGTGATTGTAGAGCAACTTGTGAACAAAAAGTGTTTTTAATACGATATTTTATTTGCATGAGGAATAATGATTTACGTTGAGGGAATGAGTCAGATATTATCCAAGCATTGAATTAGGCACATTCCCTGTCTAGAGCTGGGACTGTCTGAAAAAGAGTATGTAAATTTAGCCTAGTATCACGTAAGTGCTATGGGAATAATTGTAAATAATTGGATTATTAGTAAGGAATTGGGAGTGTGGGCAGATTTTTTCTGTGGTTGGAGTATTGGACTAAAAACAGCATAACTTTGGCAATCTAAATGAAGCACAGGACAAAAAGCACATGCTGCCAAATCGGAATGACATTTGAAAACCACGTTAATACAGCATTTACCTTCCAAAACATTTTTAGATCCAATTCTGTTTCATCCAGATTATGCCTCTCCCTCTACAATCAGCCATTTTTGTTGAAAATTTGACTCTACAAATCTACTTATGTCCACTTACTAAGCTGCATGGTCAAATGAGCTGGTTCTTCTCTTTGTCTGTAGTGATAAGGATCTAGTGTGGAAATGTGTTAAGTCCATAGATTCTGTTACACATACTCAAACTATTTGCCAGATATTTAGTGTATTTAGTAAAGATGGATCCCTATGGGCTCTAGAGATGCCTAATGAATATTGTCAGAATTAACAAGTGCTGTTTCTATTCCATGTGTTTCATATTGAAATGAGGGCAAAAAGTTGTTGACCCTGGAAAAGTCTTAAAGGTTATTTTTTCTTCTGATGCAAACCTTCCGATGAGGAATTTATGTCTGAAGTCATGAACCAGTGTTAGATAGGACTGACTCAGATTTTCCTAGCGTTTTCTAGTGGACCTTGATTTTGCTGGTGTCACTCACAAAACACTGTATTTGCATGTACCCGGAATCTTTGCAATCCTTGTATGTAAGATAATTCCATAAAGTATCTTGGCAAAATGAAGAGGAAAAACAAATCCAAGCAGTGTTGAAAACTGCAAACTAAAATTCATGTTCCATTATGTTTTTTTTTTTTTTTTTTTTTTTTTTTTTGGTGGTACGCGGGCTTCTCACTGCTGTGGCCTCTCCTGTTGCGGAGCACAGGCTCCGGACGCGCAGGCTCAGCGGCCATGGCGCACGGACCCAGCCGCTCCGCGGCATGCGGGATCCTCCCAAACCGGGGCACGAACCCGCGTCCTCTGCATCGGCAGGCGGACTCTCAACCACTGCGCCACCAGGGAAGCCCCATTATGTTTTTTAAAGATTGAAAAATGGCATACCAACAAGAGTCTATTTGATTAAAGTATTTGCATTTGTCTCAGTAAGTCAAGAGGAAAATAGGAAATAAACCTAAATTTCCTTCCTCGTTACCTAACATGGAAGGTTTTATTTATTTTTTGAATAAAAGACTATGTTGCTGTGATCTTTCTAGTCTCAAATATAAGATATATGTAGTCATAAAAATCTTGATGGCTGTTGCATGAGATTAAATGATTGAATAATTTATGATATAACTTGATGGAAAACTATGCAGCAATTAAAGCCACGTGTTAGAATAGTATTTACATGGGAAAATGCTTTCGGCAATGTTAAGTAAAGAAACAGCAGGATTCAAAATTGAATATTTGATATAAATCCTATTTAGTGATAAAAATAAACACACATGTAAAATTATGTAGGATAATATAACTGATATGTTATCAGGCTTTCTTTAGGTGCAATTACATGTGATTTTTATTTTCTTATTTATATGTTACTGCCTTTTCCTAATTGTCTGAAATAGTTATTTTCCAATCAGAGAGAGGGGTGGGATAGGAAGGGTGGGAGGGAGACACAAGAGGGAGGAGATATGGGGATATATGTATAGGTATAGCTGATTCACTTTGTTTTAAAGCAGAAACTAACACACCATTGTAAAGCAATTATACTCTGATAAAGATGTTAAAAAAATTATAATATGAAAGAGACCATCTATCAGCTAAGTATTTAATAAATGCCCCTAAGTACTATTTGGAAGAACTGAGCCAAAGAAAGAATGATGACTACAGCATTTGAGTTTGTCCAGGCAGTTACTGTGTTTAGGAGCGACTTAGTTGCACACCACCATGGTGCTGAGTGACTTTTTCTTTATTGACAGGATGAAATGAGGGCAGAGATTTTACTCAACAGCTCAAGCATTTAATTTTTGTATTCTTGTTTGAATACAGTAACTATGGAAGACAATAGCAGATTTTGAATAGATCTGGCATATTATGAATAATATTAAAATACACTTAGAATTTGATAATATAAAAGTAAAATGCAATCAGGGTAAAAAAATGCAAAAACAAAGTAAAAAGACAATAATAAACTAAAAAAGTATCAGGAGATAGGGCTGGAAAGTTGGGCCAGAGAATGTAGAGACACCAGGAGAGCAAAGGTCTAAGGTTGGTTTTCTGGAAAGATAATGCTGGTGGTGTTTCTGTACCAGTTACACAATTTTTGGCCTATTTGCATATTCTGTACTAGTATTTACTTAATATTTTTCTTTAAATTGAATTAAAAGTTTTTTTTTATTCATTCTCATCATAGCAAACATATTTTGAAATTATGAGTCTGGTAGGTTTGTACTTTTTAATAATAATTCAAATTAAAATTAATATATGACTATTAAAACAAGACAGTCTAAGGTCGTCTTGCATCCCATCATAGCACACTTTGGTAAGCCCTGGCATGGAGAGAGGGAGATGTGGAGATGAGGACTTGACGTTTTGACCATTGTGTCCATCTCTCAAGTGCTGCCGTAATTTGGGCCTAATCCTCTTGCTGTGCTTGACTGGGTGAAGCTTTGTTTTTGGAATTTCTTGGAAGGTTCATCTTCCAGCACAGGCATTAGGGCAGTGCCATTGGCCATAGGTGGCTGGCTCATTCCAGCAAGGAAGAAGGGAGAGTGAGGAAGAACATTTAGTGATGGGGAGCAGATGGGATTGTAACTGCAACAGAGAGACAGGAGGAGGGAATACACAGGATAGAGGGACACAAGCTGGGAAGAGTCAGCTATTGCCCAAATGTTGTCGTGGTTCAGCCTGTTCACTCTTGTGGGTACTGTGATAAAGAGTTGTCCTTAGCGAATTGCATATCATGACTCATGAGCTACTTGGAGAAAGACAGAAGAACATCAAAATGAAAGTATAGCCCGGTGGTTTCATTAGCACACCCAGTGATTTTCATAAACCTGTAGAATCAGTGGTGAAAGGAACTTACCGGGGTCATTTAGCCCATCCCTAGACTCATAGGAAGCACTCTATCTGTGCACTTGCAGAAATGATACGAGGAAGCATGCGGTGCTAGTGGTGGATTGGAGCCCACGAGTCTTGCCACGGCCCAGCCTCCCTTATCGGCCAAGGCCGCTGTAGAACAGAAAGGGTTATTATGGCCCAGATTTCTCCCACGGCGGGGCTGGGGACAGCCTGGCTTTGGTCCTCACTACATCTTAATCTTTCTTGTTTGCTGGCTGCCGAATCCAGATTGACTTTCTCCCTTTTCAAAAAAAAAAAAAAGGAGACAGATTTTGTACTGGTGAGACTACTTGGAAATGGAACTTCTCCTGTGGTCTTGGCTTATCCCTGTTTGCTTTAAGATGATCCTTTTGCCCAAGGGATACAGTGATTTCAGATCAGTGCCCTCACTCTTTAAATACCTGATGTCTTTTGCATATCTAACTTTTCTGCTTGTTGTTTTTTGTTTTGAATGAGGTTTTTTTTTTTTTTGGTTTGCTTGGTTTTTTGTATTTGAAATAAGGTGGACCCAATCCAAAAGAAACAAGTAACCATTTCCCTTTTTCAAGAAACTCCAGAGAAGAAGGTGCCATGACTTTCCTCATTGCAAGTTTTGAAATTCTTTGCTTTCTCCAACCTAAATAATAATAGACTGTAAACTCTATGAGGGCAGGGATTTGGGATCTTTGAATCACTGAAGCACCTGTATCAAGCATAGGGGCTGATTCATAATAGTCACTGATACAGTTACTTAAGTGAATGAATGTGTAGATAATATTATTATGTCATGTTTTGATAGCATGTCACGGTTGTAAAGTATTTTCCATTAGCTCATCTGATCCTCACAACAGTGTCTTCAAAGTGGATAGGAACTAGTGTTTTTATCCTCATTTCGTAGGTGAGGTAAATGGGGCTCAGAGGCGGAATGGTCTGCCCAAGGCTTCACACGGAGTCAGTGATGTGCGGTTCTATTCCTGAAGACCATTTCGCAACTTGGAGTCCAGGAAGACAGGCCCAGCTGTTCTTCCGCATGATAGTTCCTGCTTTTCTGGACTTTCATGGAATTCTCCTTCTTTATTTTCAGATTACAGGACAGGCCCGTGTTTTACTGTGATCAGCAACCAGATGTGCCAGGGACAGCTCAGCGGGATTGTCTGTACAAAAACACTCTGCTGTGCCACGGTCGGCCGCGCCTGGGGCCACCCCTGTGAGATGTGCCCAGCCCAGCCCCACCCCTGTCGCCGCGGCTTCATTCCAAATATCCGCACAGGAGCTTGTCAAGGTAAACCCCGGGCCGATGGAGTTATTAGTGGATTCATCTTATTTGCTCTGGAGAGCCATTCTCCAGTGAAGTTGGAGAGAATGGAAAAGCAGTGTCAGAGGCATAACTTCACGATTTCGCTGACGGCATGATATCCAACTTAGGCATTAGGAGCGTAGCTCCAGAGACAGCAGCTGGTCCCCCTGGATTTTTCCTTGCCAGTGGTTCCCCCCTCCGACCCCAAACGTGTTTCCCGGGGGTAGTATGATTCTGTTTAGAGCAATGCTATATATTAGAGCAATGCTGTGTATAAACACAAAGCAAAATTTGTGAGTAAGGTAGTTTGTTTTTCTTAATTTTTTCCCCCTTCATTTGAAATTGCTGGAGTTCCTCTGTCTCATGGATTGTACTTAGTTGACCTGAGGAAAATTGTTCCTCTCTCCATTTTACATGCTATATTATGGGGGTTTTTTTGTTTGTTTTTTGGGTTTTTTTTTTTTACAAGTCAGAAATAAATTAGGATTTGTTTCACAGTTTTAAATATCCCCAGATGTTGCCTGCTTGCTTCTTCTCCTGCCTCCCATGGAAGCCCTTACTCTGTTTTTGGCTTTTAGTCCTGTTCTTCCAGCTGTACAAATTCTTTTATTGTCTGGATGTCTGGCAGGAAATAGGAGGAAGTGAACAGAGGCAGCTCCGCACTAAACTGATGGGACTGAAAACTCCCAGGCTGTATCTGTTTCCTTTAGACATCTTCAGTGCTTTTTTAGCAAGTTGCAGTGCTTAGAGAAAATTCAAGGTATGCTTTTCTGAGGCAAATAGATACTAGTTCGATTTTGTTCTGTATGTTAATTCTAAGGACAATATGCAATAAAGCAGAACTTGAGCTTAATCACACAGTTCTGTGGACCTCCATTAAATTATACTTCAATAAATTTCATTTCTGATAAACACGGTTGATCCTGGTCCCTGGCTTCTATGTACAACATGCAGCTCTTTTGTATGCCCTTGAATGTATCTTTTTGAATGTTAGGAGCAGCAAGAAGTCACTTTGAAATCCTAGAATTACAAAAGGGTAAATGGTACAATTTCATAAAATAAAGAGTAAGTTTTGTCCCCCTTTTTCTTTGGTGCCTTCTTATTTTTCTCATCCTTGGGAAGTCTCAAGGAGTTTTGAAAAAATTCTTGGCCATGGTGTTTGAAGTCAGCTAATACCCATGAACTCACAGAGAGTGACCAGAAAGCCAGATTTTGAGTACTCCACTGCCACCCATGAGTCCTAGTCAGAGTCTGAGGTGCTGAGAGAATTCAGGGGAAGAGATGAAGAGGGAGAGAGGGAAGAACTGCTTCTCTTTAGCTTTGATATTCATTTCATACAACCTGGACTTTTCCAGCATTTTCTTCCTGTTCCTTCCTGACTCTTCAACATCCAATAGAAAAAAGAGTTTTTTTTATAAGAAGAAAATTTGTGAAAACCCATGGAATCAAAGTGGCAGTTATATTGCCACTGTGAGAATGAAATTCTTCATGTTTGGTTGGTTTTTTTCAGAGAAGGTCTGTTATCAGCTTGGGGTGCCCTTTCCTTGCTTGTGTTTTTAGTCTTTCGGCCACATGTGAGGGGCTGTGAGCAATGGGTTCAAAAAGGAACTTATTCTGTCTCCAGCCTTGGAATGTATGACCAGTGGAGAAGTGCCCTCGTGTATATTTCCTGTTGGCCAAAATTCATGATCAGCAAGACTGTCTAGTTTTGCTTCTATGTCCAATTGTAATTTCAAATAACATTTTAATAAACATATTGAACATAGCAAGAATGGAAAATTCTGGTGTAAGACAAAATAGAGATCAGCTGTAAAACATAATCTAATTATACTCACATATTGTCGTTCATCTGTGAGCCAGGACATTTTATGTAAAACAGTAAGTGATACTTTTGTACCAAAGTATCAAAAGTGATACTTTTTGTTGTTAAGTTAGTACCCCCTTTCCTGCATGGCAACTTGTTTCAAAAACACAGATTATTAGAGATTTTACAGTTGGCAGTTGCTCTCTCACTTCACACTGAAGAGTAAAACTAAAGGGTATGATTTCTAAAAAAAATACCCAGAGGAAGAAAAGTTAGACTGCCTCCCTGGGGTTTCTTATTAAACCAGAATTTTGTGTGTTATGGATGAAGAGATGGAGAGAATACATGTACTTTTATAAACATCTTTCTAATGAGCCTGGAATGATTACTTTTGTTCCTGGAAGGTTAATATTTGGGGTTCCATGTAGGACCATAGTTATTTCCTAGGTGCTGGGGATTCAGCAGTGAACAAAACAGACAAAGAACCTGCTCCCTGGAATCTTGTATTGAAAACATTTGATTTATAGAACAAAGCAAAGCAAACAGATATTTATTAGGTCAGCTAGTGATTGGTCCTATGGGGCAAAATAAGCAGAGTAAGGAAGGGTGGTGAGTGATGGGGGGCGAGGTGGGTGTTGCTATTAGACTGGCATTGGGAGGGTCCCCTGCTGCAGTGGAGCAGAGATCTGAGGGGTAGGACAGTGTGAACCATAAGCTCTACAAAGAGTAGTCCAGGCAGGGGGCCATCACTGCAAAACCCTGAGGCAGGAGCGACCTTGTTGTATTTGAGGAATGGCAAGGAAGCTATTGTGGATGGAGAGGAGTGAGAGAGGGTGGAGGATAGATGAGTTCAGAGAGTAGAGGGGTCAGGTGGACTCCTCTAGGACTTAGCATGGCCTTAAGTGTGAAGCTGAGCTGGAACAGGATCCGACTTACCTTTAAGAAGGTTCCCTCTGGCAGCTGCTCTGCTCTCACTTCTTGGCCTAATTTCCTGTGTTGTTTAATTTTTATTGTGCAAGACAACTCTCCAGAATCTATGGTGAACATTTTCCATCTCATTTGTATAAAAGCATTAGCTGTCTCGTGTAGTCTGAGTGATCTCATTCAAATAAATTCTGTTTGAACTGAATCACTCCATACAACTCTTAAAGACAGTGTTATTATAGAAATGTGTTACATTTTGATTGTAAGCATTTCTTGAATACCTCTAGTTATTACTGTCAATCTTTTTACCATAGTATGCTTGTACTTTGCAGCATGCATAATAAAACTCACAAAAGTTAGTACCAACATTCTCCTCTGCATGAGGGAAGATGGAAGGTAGGAAAATGAAGAATACTTGTGACTTCCAATAGAACACTATTGACCAAGTTATGTTACTCAAATAATTTATTTCGCATAATGTAATTGTGAGAAATAGTGTCTCTCATCATGTTCCAAATATTGTGATGGACAAATAGCTCATTGATATAAATGTGATAATATAATTGTGGGCAAACTATCATGTTTTCTTCTGCAACGACTTTTATATGAATCTCTCCTCCCCCACCCCCTGCCCCATCCCTTGCTTCTAAAATCTAACAGATGTGGATGAATGCCAGGCCATCCCTGGGCTCTGTCAAGGAGGAAATTGCATTAATACTGTTGGGTCTTTTGAGTGCAAATGCCCTGCTGGACACAAATTTAATGAAGTGTCACAAAAATGTGAAGGTAAGAAATATCATGCTTTGCAGTTAAGGGGCGGAGGGGCGGGCAAAACCCAAATCAGTGACAAGCTTTTTTGCAAATTGTTCCTAAATCCTTCTGTCTTTGTCATTCCTGTGAATGTGTACATATAATATCCTTACCGAGAATAATATGCTTTTTTGCTATTGAACCAGAAAAAGCCTGCAGCTTTTTCCATTTTTATAGACCCAAAATAAGAGATCCGTCTGAATCAAATTAAACATCAAAACATGAAATATTTTTGAACCAATATTTGGGTTAAAATGTTCAAGATACATGTTTTTGTATAGTTCTAGACACATGAATTTAAATTTGATCATTACATGTCATTCAGAATGACATATCTTCTGTTGTTTTTCTAGTCAAAATGTATGTTTGATTTTTTTTTCCCTTTTGGAGAGATCTATTAACCCTTATATTTATGCTCCTAGTACAAGTTTAGGATTTCCTTTTCTGTCTATCAAATGGAAACCTTTTAATGTTAATCAAACAGAAAAATAACTTGAGGTAAATTTATATATTTGCATTTAGTTTATAGATTGAGCTTCTAAAAATGTGTGTACAGAGAATGTGTTCATATTCACCACTTCTGCTATTTGCCTAAAAGAGCCCTGGCTTCTAAGTGTAATAAATATTGTTTTCACGAGAGGGAAACATCCAGGAAGTAACTAGGCAGCACTGAATTCTTTTCTTTAGTGAGTTCATGTACCTTATATATGTAATGTCTGAAAATAATGTAACAGCATTCTTAAGGCAACATCTCTCATCAAGCTTAGCAGAGAAAACTTTTTCCTTCATTCTCAACTCATTGTCTTTGGGGTGATATAAGATTTCATTTAGATGCAAGCACTTTTGTTGAAAGCAGTTGCTGTTGTATCTATATTCCTAAACCCTAGCACTGAGGAATACTTCATTCTAAGTCATTTGTCAGGAATTGGATCATTAATCTTCTTTGTTGATCTCCAGGGTATATCATACATGCGAAAGGCAGCTTTAAATCTGAATTACATTTAAGAAGTTTAACATCTACTTGCCCTGAAACTGAATAACTGCGTTAAAATTATCTTTATGGGTTAGAGTTGTTTTTAAGTTATTAATCATCCTATAATTTATAATGATATGTTCTTGAACATGTTATAAACAGTTGAGGTAGCTGTGAAAAATACTTAAGCTCTTTCTAAGGATGTAGGGCTTCTTAAGTTTCAATGAACAATAAAGTTGACTCTCTATAGGCCAATGTAATTTAGAAGTTATACTGTGGATTAAGTTAGAAGTAGAGAATGTTGATACTGAAAGGGCAAAGAACTTACCTGGTTTCACCCTTTTCCGTTATGTATTAAGGAACTGTCTTGGGTGTGTTAAGCGCCCTGATTGAGGTCATCAGACAGTGCTAAAATTTACTTCTTTTTTTTTAAAATTAATTTTTATTGGAGTATAGTTGATTTACAATATTGTGTTAGTTTCTGCTGTACAGCAAAGTGAATCAGTTATACATATACATACATCCACTCTTTTTAAGATTCTTTTCCCGTAGAGGTCATTACAGAGTATTGAGTAGAGTTCCCTGTGCTATACAGTAGGTCCCTATTAGTTATCTATTTTATATATAGTAGTACGTATATGTCAATCCCAATCTCCCAATTTATCCCTCCCCCCTTCCCCCTTGGTAATCATATTTGTTTTCTGCATCTGTGATTCTATTTCCATTTTGTAAATAAGTTCATTTGTATCCTTTTTTTAGGTTCCACATGTAAGCAATATCATACGACATAAAATTTACTTCTTTTGATTCACACTCTGGTGCTTGTTGTACCATATTATATAGTCTGTTTCCCTGGATGCAAGCCATTACCTCTACTTTAATAACTCTATTTCCTAATATTTTGAAATATTTAAAATATTATGGTATAGATTTCCAGGTATTATCATACATATCTTTTATGACATTAATAAGCTCTTAAGGTTTATTGCATGTAAAGTCCACATCAACAATAGGTCATTTTTAGGCTTTCTCAGCTTACTATATTCAGTTTCAAGAGATGTAGTCAGCTTCAAGATTTAGGGCAATATACTTCCTATGGCTTGTCCCATCTGTGTTTTGTTTTCTGGAATTATGATAGCTTCCAGTTTCAACTAGAGTTGTTTTCCTGTGACACTTTCTTTCACTCAGACCAGTCAATTAACATCAGTCAGGATTGCTCAACTTCTGTCGTTGTGAACTAGATAGAAGATGCACAGAATTAATACTCAGACTGAAAGAAAAGTTATTCAAAATCCTTTTATTAGTGCTAAGAAACCAATTATAGTAGTGTGACCAATGGACCAGAAATTCAGGCTGAAAATTACTTAATCCTTTTCCACAATTTTTTTTTTCCGGCTACATATTGAAGTCAGTAGCAAGATAAAAACAGAATACTTTTGGCTAGACCTTTTTTTTTTTTCTCTTTCCCATCTCCTGTTACATTAAATTCAGATGATGGGTTTTTCCCCTTCCCTTTAATTTTTCTATGCAAAATTGATATTGGAAGAGAATGTCTTGTTAGTACTGCATTTATTCTGGCCTGGAGACTGGTTTGGGCATTGTTGCCCTGCCTTACTCTGGTAGGAAAGCAGTCGGAAAGTCCTCTGAGAATGCTTGGTGAGTGGGTCCCCTCCTTCGACTTCCTGGCTCTTCTCCAGTTCCACCACCGCACCATGGGAATGGCATGACTTTGGGCCTGGGGTGATCTCCAGGCGGTCAATAGAAGGAATTCCAGAAAATCTGACCCCCACCACAGAGAAGATCAAGAGCCCATATATGCCCTAGGAAGATGGTCAGGCCACGGTGGGGTTCTGTGCCCTTGTGAAAGTGGTTCTGGCACCCTTGCCATTACTTTGAGTGGCTTTATTTTTTATTTTTAACTTGAAATAGACTATTTTATTTTGTTTGGTGATTTACAATTTTTTTGACATTTTTATTAGAGTATAGTTGCTTTACAGTGTTGTGTTAATTTCTGCTGTACAGCAAAGTGAATCAGCTATACGTATACATATATCCCCTCTTTTTTAGATTTACTTCCCATTTAGGTCACCACAGAGCCTTGAGTAGAGTTCCCTGTGCTATACAGTAGGTTGTCTATTAGTTGTCTATTTTATACATAGCAGTGTATATATGTCAATCCCAATCTCCCAATTCATTGAATGGCTTTTTAAATGTATCTTCCTCTTGACTTAGAGAGGAAGGAACTGGGTACCTGGAAGCCCAGAATAATTTCTAAAAATTCAATCAAAAATTGGTTTCAGGGCTTCCCTGGTGGTGCAGTGGTTGAGAGTCTGCCTGCCGATGCAGGGGACACGGGTTCGTGCCCCGGTCTGGGAGGATCCCACATGCCGCGAAGCGGCTGGGCCTGTGAGCCATGGCGGCTGAGCCTGCGCGTCCAGAGCCTGTGCTCTGCAACGGGAGAGGCCACAACAGTGAGAGGCCCGCGTACCGAAAAAAAAAAAAAAAAAAAAATTAGTTTCAGCCAATTTACAGGATGCTTACCTTCATGCTGTCAGTGATGGTGAAAGCAGCTTTATGTGAGATCTTCCTTTTGCAGAATTCTCCCTTACTTCTTAAAATATCCCCCTTTTCCCAAAACTTTTTGAAAATATCATGTACCTAGTTCTATATCAACACATGCAATTTAGGTACATTTGAAATGTAAATTAGTGAGCTGAAGCGATTAAATAAAAATTATTAAATTTTCATAAATTTAAGAAGAAAAAGATTGAGATTTATAGCTGTGACTTGAGAAAAAGGGAAGCAGAGTTCATGCCCACCTTCGTTGTTGATTTTCCCAGTGACTCTGGAGTGTGCCTCCCTGGAAGAACACACGAGCCTTTTCTTTTTGAAAACCAAGTCCATATTTGCATAGGTTACTGTGGGAGGAAATTAAGAAATAAAACGTGTAATTAAAGGATTAAGTTTTATTTCTGGAAGAAGTCCCTTGGATTCCTAATTAACCACTGATATTTTGGGATTTAGATTATCACCAGCCCAGCCTTTAGCAATTACAACACTGTGTGATGCAAAGGACTTTTTAAAAATGTAACTCTTAAATCTAATCTCTCCCTACTATGTAAGCCAAAAAACCTTAAGACTTCCCTTTTCTAAAATAATGGCCTATTTATCTGATGGCTACTTGCTATCAGGGACTCTTATCCTGCCAGACACCAAGGAGAATTCCTGGGGCTACTTAACCCATTGCTATCTTGGGGCTCCATCCTCTGCAGTTTGGTGCAGGCCCTGATTCACTGTTCAAGGTCACCGGCTCCTATCCAACTGCTCAACAGAATCTCTGTGGTATAGACCCAAGAGCCCTGGGAATCAGGTAGACCTGGGCCGAATCCTGGCAATGTCCCTCATCCTCTCTGTGATCTTGGACAAGTCAGTTACCAGCTCTGAGTTACATCAACTTCCAAATGAGGAGATTGAACACGATTATATCTGGGAGTCCTTTCCAGTTCTGCAATCAGGCCTCCATCTCCACATTTCTCACTGTTTCTCAGTTGGGATCGGACAGCTGGGGCTACATGAATAAGAAACCATGCAAACTGGCATGCGTGGTGTGAGTATAAACTGGTAATAAGGCTGATGTTTTTTTCAACCTGACTTGAAGTATCAGCTTGTTTGTTTTTTAGTCACATATTTTACATTGGATTTCAGGTGTCTAATAAAGCAATAATAATAATCTCACAGGCTCGGTGGCATTTATAATTATTAGTATCACATAGTGCTTTTTAACAGCTGCCACAATTTTTAGTTGATTTTTTTCTCACTTTGTTAGTGATCTAGACAGTCAGGTTAACTGGTTTCCCCCGTCTGTCAGTCATGTCAACATCCATGATCTTGGATGGAGCTCCTGGAGAGCTGGGTGTCCCAGGGATGCCTGTCCCAGAACTGGGACCCAACTCTATCCCATCTGCCCTCCACAGTCCTTCCTCCCCTCCTGCTAGAGGAGCCCCAGGTTAGGGAAGAGGCCAAGGGATGGGAAGAATGCCTGGAGAGAGCAGATGAGTCAGAGGGACAAGAAGGAAGAAGAAGAACAAAGGACAGGGCAGCAAATCAGGAGGGAAGGGACCTACCATTTGTGTATCTTCTTAGGTCCACAGCAAGAAGCCAGTGAGGCCATGGGCATAGCTACTTCCAGCAGCTCTGTCCTGCCCCAAGGAAACAGGGGGAAGTGTTCAGAGCGCAAAAGTAGCTCTTCCCAGCCAAGTTCTACTCCCCATCAGGCTCCTCAAACGGATTTACTTTTACAGCTGGCA
This sequence comes from Mesoplodon densirostris, assembly GCF_025265405.1. Classification (NCBI taxonomy): domain Eukaryota; kingdom Metazoa; phylum Chordata; class Mammalia; order Artiodactyla; family Ziphiidae; genus Mesoplodon; species Mesoplodon densirostris. Next base: position 93,358,239 of record NC_082664.1, on the reverse strand, counting down.
TTTGATACAGACTGACTTACAGAAACGCTGAGAAATCCACTGATCTCAAATTCTCTCCTGTACAGGATCCCTGACATTCTTTTAAAAGGTGACAAACACAGTGTGCTAAGAGCCTGGAAAAATAATAGATTAGTATGAATGAATTTCAGAGTGTAAGTGATTTTGTGACTGAAATGCTTTATTCCAGACTTTTATTGTGAGGGACTCCCACCATGGCCTGCTCGTGAAATCAGAACTCACTTCCCTTGCTAGGAAGTGATGGGACTGAGAAGCAGGGTGGTTCAGGAAACGAGAAAGGCCCTAGACATAGAAAGGGAAAGGGTGTGTCACTGAGGAGAGGACATTGAAGGGGCCATTTAGTAAGTTCCTTCAAATTGAACAATTTGGCCTGGTACTTTTAGCTTTATCTGTGTGACAAGTAGGGATGTACACTCTACGTTGTGTTTCCTGACCTGCTGACCTTTGAAGGTGTGCACCCTAAGTGGAAACCCTGCCCCTTCCTCCTGCCCAGCCTGTGGCAGTTGAAGACTTGGGTTTAACATCACTTTATACACAAAACCTCTTTGCTCTTGTTTCAGGTTTTACATGTGCCAGTTTTCTGAAGGCCTCAGTGGAATGCAAGAGCTGTGCCTAGGCACCAGAATTATAGAAATCAGGTTCTATGATCATACCTACAGTGTGAGGGTTAGATGAGTTGACACCCATAAAGCATTTAGACAATGCCTGGCACTCAGTACATATTAATTCTTCTTCTTCTTCTTCTTCTTCTCCTCAGTAAAGGGTCCAAATCTAATGTAGCCAGCATGTGAAAGAAGATGTTTCCTCTACCCTGCCTTGTTTTTATTTTTATTTTTTTTAATTTATTTATTTTTGGCTGGGTTGGGTCTTTGTTGTTACTGGTGGGCTTTCTCTAGTTGCGGCGGGCAGGGGCTACTCTTCGTGGTGGTGCGCGTGCTTCTCATTGTGGTGGCTTCTCTTGTTGCGGAGCACGGGCTCTAGGTGCACAGGCTTCAGTAGTTGTGGCTCACAGGCTCAGTTGCTCCGCGGCATGTGGGATCTTCCCGGACCAGGGCACCAACCCCGTGTCCCCTGCATTGGCAGGCGGATTCTTAACCACTGCGCCACCAGGGAAGTCCCAGATTCTTGTTTTTAAATAACTTTTTTTTCCGATATATGCTGTCACTTAAATAACCTCTTTGGATATTGATGTCTACTAAGTGTCCTTAAAAAGGATGGCAACAGTCATTTATACAAACAAGTAGAAAAATTGTTTCTTTCAGTAGACTCTGTCTGCTCACATGATTTTTGATAGGCATCATGTGACTTAGACATTAACTTTTAGGAACGTTTCGAGAAAGGTGCATTTGTGTTAATACCTTTGTGTCATGGTTATAACCTCCTCTCTCGTTAGATGAGGTTGTCAGATCCTCTAGGCTCTTTGATATATTTGTTTGGCTTTTTGTTGGTTTTAGGTAGTAGTGTGGCTGGTAAATACAGAAGGATTGATGTAAAAGAACTGCCTTAAAATGAGCCTTGAGAGTATGGTTAGATTAAGTTCTAGACCCTTAGGCTCTGTCCTTGGCTGTTTCTCTGTCTGACTTTCACTGACTCCATAGTGACGTTTATATCTGTCGGAGTAGAATATGCACCTTTCCTTTACACAACTTCACAAGGACGATCTGTCTGGGTTAGCACTGACCCTAACATAAGCAGTGACATATTGCTTGGTTTAGCCTCTAGCCTAGCCTAGAAGAATGGGGGTTTTGCTTTTAAAAAGGTTAAACTGCATGGAAACAGTGTCACTGCTATCTTTTTGACTAACAGGGTGAACTTGAGTCAGAAGACCCTTGATCTCTATTTTGGTCCACTTAGAACTCTATTTTGTTTTACCAGTGAAGAGCAGTACTTTAACTAGAGAAGAAAAGTTCTTATTTTTAAACTACCCACACTGGCAGTCTGGCCATTGCAACGGTTCCAGGAGGCTTGGGTCAGACTGTCCCTCTCCTTAGGTCAGTGCAGAAAGCCCCACTTGTCTTAGGGAAGAGGCCACGTAGATACCTTGGGCCCTGAGTTCACTTTTAACCTAAGCAATACATTCTCAGTTTCTTCTCTCCCCACACTGGTGCCACATCTGTTGACAACTGCCAGTGTCTGATTGTGGCTCTTGAAAAGCTCTCCTTGAAGGAAATGGTCTGGTTTGTCTAAGTGACTTTGACTGCTTCCTTAAGGAGACCCAGTGGCCTCAGGCCCTGAGGACTAACCACAACTCTGACCTCAGCCGACCCCACAGGGAATTGGGGAATTGGAGTGGTTTTCAGAGTTGTACCCTTTGGGGCGAGATGACCAGACCATTATCCTTCCTCCACAATCAGTTGGTGGATATGGGCGCCTGGGAAGGTTGTAACCCCGGGTGAGGCTGCTCAGGCTGCTCAAGTGGTCCCTGAAGGAGCTGAGAACTGGAGGCCATCTCCTGACAGCACTCCCAGATCTGGGACAACAAGTCACTTCCTGACGGGGAATTTGGATGAAGCATCTCAGCATCCACCACAATTCACTCTCTGAACCCAGAGAAAACCATTGTAGTGGCAGTTTGGGAGCCCCTGAGAATACCAGGTTAGCCACGTCTTGGTCAGCAGTCAGACCACGTGGTCTCCTCTGTAGGATTTCAGTATCTGTGGAAAATCAGATCAAAAACAAATGCAGGAAGTGATGCAGAATATACAGTGGATAGAAAGGGAGCTTAACTCAATGCACAAAACATGAAGAGAAAATGGAAAACAAAATTTTAAACAAAATATTTGGAATATTAGCATGCTGTAGGGACTTGAATCAACAGTACAGTTTTAGATTTTAAAGGCAGAATTTCTTTCATTTTGCTCTGATCTTTCAAATTTGGTAAATTCCTTGGGTAAACCTGTCTTGAGAGAAGAAACACCCATTCTTTAAATTAACTATTTTATAGGCAGCTTTTATTCTCTAAAGATTGCTGTTTCTGGGAACATGATTTGACGAGTGTTACCTCTGAATTCTTGTAATGATGAACGGTTTTATACTGTGTTCTACAAATACTGAAACTATTCTTTTCATTCCAGATATTGATGAATGCAGCACTATTCCTGGAATCTGTGATGGGGGCGAATGTACAAACACAGTCAGCAGTTACTTTTGCAAATGCCCCCCTGGTTTTTACACCTCTCCCGATGGTACCAGATGCATAGGTAGGTGTAATTATAAACATCATGCACAGTTTAAATGCACAGTAAATCAGTTTCATAATAGACATCATTCTAAGGGAGACAAAATTCGTTAAGGGAGACATAATTTCTCACTTGATGTAAAATGTGCTTTTATGGAAGTCTGTTAAATAGTTGACCACCCTCTTGAAGAACAGAGGCAACTATGGTCTTGTTTTGGGATTTTTGCCTCCCATAAAGAGATGATCCAAGAGACCCTACAGAGAAACTCAGTCTAAAATTAACTTTGCAGTTATGTGACCGTCAGACCTTGAAGCCATCTTTGACTCTTCTCTCTTTTTACCCCCACCTTCAGTCATTTCCCAGGACCTATGTTAATTTAGATCTGAAATTTTGCAATAATCTTTTAATTGCTCTCCCTGCTTCCTGGCTTCCCTACAATCCATCTTGTCAGATTTATCTTCCTAAAATGGTGCTTTGATTAAATAACTCTCTTGCTCAAAACCTCTGGTAGTTTTCCATTAGGATCTGGAAATTAGTGGTTTTCAGTCTATATTCCACGGAATCTTCAGGTGCTGCAAAGCCCTCTAGGGCTGCTAGGGTTGGAGAGGGGGACAGGGCAAAGGGGGAGGCTGAGTGGAAAGGGTTCCTGCCTTCCCCTCCCCCTTCTTACACACACGCCAGGCAATTTTGCTTTTATCTGGGTGGGTGTTAGGCTTCCATCTGGGTGGGTGTTAGGCTATCCATATTTTGCTATTACAAAATATCAATTAAATAAGAGATTCTGTTGTTCAAAAATATAGATCTGACAACTGCTGGATTTAATGGTTGCTAAGAGTTCCTTCAAAGTCCAGTATTCTAGAATAAAGTTCAAGTTCAAAAATGGACAGCCCGATAGAGAAGGAGCTTCACTCTGTGACCCCTCCCAACCTTGCTGACTTAGCAGTCACTGCTTCTCACCCCCAGACAGGCCATTCACAGCAATTGCTTCATTCATGTTGCATCACTCAGAACACATTCTCCAATGCAAACCTCCTTTCACACTCTTACTCAGGTTCTCTATCTTTGAAGGTGTCCAAGATCAGCTTACCTGAAAGCAGTTTCCCCCCCAAACCTAAGGATACCTTATTAGAAATGGTTTTATAGGGAAATTCTGTGTTTCTGTATGTTTTTATCTCCCTAATTAAGTTGTAATTCTCCTTAGAGAACAGTAACTGCTATCCTTATATTCCTGGTGGCTCTCAGCACAATTCCTTGCATGTAGTAGGCACTCAGTAACCATGTGTTGACTATCAAAATAACTAATCCCTTATTAATAGGGCCAAGCTGGGGAGCCTATGGCAGAAGGCCTCAGAGGAAAGTGAAGGCTATCTTTTGATGTTTGTTTCTGGCCCATAGTTTCAAAGACATGCAGCTTCACATCCTCACCACAGGCCATGAATTTCAGACCAAAACAGAATTGCACTTGAAATTCTGAATTCCTTTTTAGTTAGTCACACATAATAAAAGCTGAGGGCAGTCTCTCCGTTGACATTTGAATAAGTACAACTCATGAGGGAAACATATCTGGACTTTTCCTTAGAAGCAATGGTCGGTGGTGCCCGGATTGCCTGATTTTCTAGAATCTATCCATAGATCTTGGAACTGCAGTGAAAGGATAGCAAGTGCAGTTCATGGAGCTCCTTTTTCTCCCCAAACTGTCCCAATTAACACATGACCTGCAGTGGATATGCCTAGCAGAAGTCCTTTCCTGGCCAGATAATAGGTAGATTTTTTTTTTTAACCTTCAAAGAGAGCCCCAAACAGCATTAAAATGATTAATCCTTTTAACACATTTACATATCAGAAAGTTGACATTTTTAAAGTTCTTTCCTTTTTACCTAATATATCCATGCTAACTTTTTACAAAAGAAGGGAACTAAGATTCCTGGGTCACCTCCTCGGTGTGAGGTATTTTATGGAAATTATCTGACTTAAGGTTCAAAACAGTACTGTAGATGGGAAGAAGCTGAGGTCTGGGAAGTTTAGATAAATAATTTGCTCCAGTTGTTTAAGCAGTTAATAAGTGAGGGAGCTGGGATTCCAACTTGGGCTGAGTCTACAGTCCGGACTCCGCCCATTGCTTCCTCCCAATGACCATCGGATGCAGTAAACGTTTGCTTGCCATACCCCTAGGCAAACACTGTTCCTCCTTCCTTGGAACTTTATGATACCCATAATTAGCAACTTACATAAAGTGATCCCAATGACATTTCTGCCTTCCCTACTGCTGATGTTTCCTGCCATGGTAAACCACAGAGACCCCCAAAATTATCCCCAGTGGCAAGAAAATATGTATAGTCTCCAACTTTTAAACAAATCCAAGGTTTGTTGGCAAGTTGGTTATTTGGCATTAGTGAATCTAACCAATAGGAAACCCCACGTGTAGATAGTGGTACGTGGTATCTTCCTTATACATCTCTTTTAACCATGATATTCAAACTGTTACCTTCTGTTACCGCATCCTGCGACTCTCAGATCTCACCAGTTCTAACACTGCCTTTGTCGTGTAAGTGCTGGTAGAATTATTGCATTTTATTTTTGGTTTTGTGATCTTCGTTTGGCACTTTATAATACTTTGTGTAAGGCTGTCTTTTCATATTAGTGTGTTCTGTCTCATCAATTCCCAGGAGTCTTAGAGATGTCTGGTACCTAGCTTGGGCCTCACAGCTCCTAGCTCCTGGTTGGCCCCAGCAATGTTAGTGATTGGTTAGGGGAGACCTGCTGACAGGCTAGTATGACCTGCAAACACCTATTGATATTTAATCCATCATATATGTGTTTTGATGTGATGTGATTTCTGGGTCCTGAGAGTAAGGCCAAGTGATTCAGAAGTGGAGGAAGGAAGAAAGTTTCTTACTCCTTTTCTGCCAGATGTCTTGGTCAGGGCAGATTTAAAATGGATGAAGGTGTCTAAGATTTCTCCAACCTTCATTTACCTCCTCTAAGTCTTACCATGCTTCTCCCTCAGCTCCCATAGATCTTCAGATTACATTAAAGCCACCCCTTACCCTCTATGCAAAGTGATCCAGCACCAGATGATTTCCTTTCCACTTCCTTTGGCACTACCATCTGATGACATGGAAGACTTCAGGCTGGCATGACCAAGGGTCAATTCCCCTGAATGGTTCCTGCTTTTCACAACTCTTCCCACTGGTTTTCTTTACAATTATAAGTTGTGTAAATGTGTGTATTCTTAACAAAAGCTCTCCTGCAAAAAAAAAAAAAAATTGTAAAATGATTCTTGTATATGCAGGTGCCATTTATAAATCAGGAACTGCCAGCAGCCCAAATGTGGCTGGTAATTCTTCCAGTCCCACCATTCACCATTTTGTTCAAGAGTCTCCAACCCACTGATTTATCATATAAGTCAGCCAGCTGGGCAGTAAAATAATATCGTAGATAATTTGCAAAATAATAGACATAAGCCCATTAAGAACTTGCTGTTGGCAGCTGTCGGTCCCAGTTTTGCTCTGAAAGATGGCCCGCACTGAAAATTGTACATACAAATTTTGGTCAAGTGTTTATACTGGGTTTTGACCACCAAATTCATTTGAAGCTGGGATATAAGCCAGTTTTGAGCATCTCTTCCCATTCTTAACGGCCTTTGGTTTCCATGCCCCACTATTAATCCTGGGGTATATGAAGTATTAGTGTCTTTAAGGCAAAGCAAATTAGGAAGCAGGAAGTTCTGTTTCTCCCCCTTCTGCATGGGGGAGGTGCCACCCATGTCTCCACAGAGCATTCTTTGTCTGCACTCCCCTCTCCAGCCATTTACCCTGGACCAGGCTGGAGTAAAACTTGTTCTGCCTCTTTGCTGAGACTATTAGTCTGACCAGAGGTGCAGGAACTGGGACCACAGAAAATTTCTGGAAAGCACACTTATACTTGCTAGTGGTTTAAAGTACTTTTTAGAAATAATCTCGTATCCTTTAAAGCTGACCCGTAATTTTCTTTTATGGTTTGTCTAGGTTCGATGTAGCCATCTTCACTCGACATTAATAATTTAAATGTTTCTAAGTCAGCCTTGACTTTTTCATTTTATTTCATTTTATTAATTTATTGCAACCTTCAAGATTTTAAGGCTTTGTGTTTTTGAGAATGATGTAGATGAAAAAAATGATAGGGATGACCCTCTCTGATCAAATGATGGTTAATATGCAGACTTACAGGAAACATGAGGACAGATCTTTGACTACAAATTCTTCACCTTACAAAAGAATTTCCCAGTTATATTCCTTCAACTGACAAGCATATTCAAAATACTAGTTACATTTCAAAACTTATTTGATAGGAACTGTACAGAAATACATTTTACTTAAAGAGAGATACACCCATAACATATGATAGTTAGATCAAGGGGTTCTGCACTTAGCTACCTACCGCCTCTAGTCCACCGCCTGACCTCAAAGGCTCATGAAGCAGTTCGGTTTCTCGTCTGTCATGGGCTCTTTCCTGGTAACCCAGAGCCGTACTTCAGTGTGTCAATGTTGCCACGACTGTCAGACATGATGTAACCCAATAAAAGTGATATATAGAAATGTCTTCCCCTGTTGCTTTGAGAAGATACTGTTCTGCCACGAAAACAAAGTTCCTTCAAGAAGTATTGTATTCTATAGCACTAAGAACTTGCAGTCGTGTACATTTTGAACTTATAAATAATTAGTGCCTTATCAAATCTGTTAGGGCCCCAGGACAAAAGGAAACCTCGATTAATGAGCAGTGGATCTGACTGCAAAATGGCTCACTCCTTTAAAAAAAAAAAAAAAATCTCACACGTCTGACTCACGGTTTCAGACTGAAAAATAAGAAAGGTCTTTTAGAGATGTAACCTACAGTGCAGACTTCATGTTGTTTTAAAATAGATTTATATCAATATTTGCCTAAAGTGGCTCACATTAAGTCGTTTGAAACCAAGGACAACACGGTCTCCCTTCAGTATAGAGACACGTCTCTATACCTGATTAACCGTCACCGCCAGTGATTTTCTTCTTCTCTCTTTTCCTATGACCTATGTGGTTGTAATCATTTGTTCCCACCTTGGGGATGGAATGTGGGACTTGGGCCAAGTGTACCAGCGCACAGGGGCAAAAGGTGTGAGATGGAGGGATTTCTGACTGAGTGCTGTTCACAAGTGGCGCTCACAGCTTACCTTCTAGGGCTGAGCGTCAGCTCATCCTGCCCGAGCCCCGCTGGGAAATGTGGAGGTGCTGGGGCAAAAGAGAGTCGTTTTACGTCTGATCTCAGTGATGTGTATGGGGGTTTCTTTGTCCTCTCAGATGTTCGCCCAGGATACTGTTACACGGCTCTGGCAAACGGGCGCTGTTCTAACCAGCTGCCGCAGTCCATCACCAAGATGCAGTGCTGCTGTGACGTCGGCCGGTGCTGGTCTCCGGGGGTCACTGTCGCCCCCGAAATGTGTCCCATCAGAGCAACGGGTAAGAGCCCTTCCATGTATCCACAGAGTATCTCTGCTCAACCCCCTGCGAGCCCAGGGGCAATGTACGTGCTGCAGATTTAGTGGAAACCTGGGTAAGTGAATAACATTCCAGAAAATAAAAGAGATGGCCTTCAGGGAAATATCCCCAGGTAATGAACAGGGGAAATACAGAGGTCCATACAAATGACACTGTTAGCAGGTACTGTAAGTACCTTGCGTACTAACACCGGGTAGCAACCTGACCAGTCAGAAGAACTGATTCCTTAGTCTCCTGTATTTCTTTAGTATCCTCAAAAGCTCAGCAGAATAAAACTCAACTCCCTCAGAGCCTTTCAGGTGAGTTATTCGGGATACACATTTCCTCCTTCCCTAACATTTGACACTCTCCTCTTCTTGGTTGCCAAGTCCTATTGATGTTTTTTTCTTTTCGATTTCTCTTCTCTGTCATATTCATTTCCACATAAAGCTCATTTTCTCTCATCTGCACTATTGCAGTAGCCTCCTAACTGGTCTTTGTGAAATCCACAGCTGCCACGTAACATTTCCCAAAGCCTAACTCATCTGAAATTCACTTTTAAAAAATTGTGTCTGGGGAAAAAGTAGAGAAAGGTGTCCAGAAAATTTTTCGCAGGATGAACTCAGGCAATATCCAGTGGTCCAAGTCACTCCATTTCTTGAAAATAAAATTTTACTACTTAGCAGGGCATTTAGAGTCCCCAAATCTGATCCCCGTTCATCTTTTAATTCTTGTTCTTTATAGTAACTTTATTTTCTAATTAAATTATGCAAGCCAGCTTTCCTTGAACCCAGTCTGAGCATTTCTAAACTCAAATATTCTTTTTTCTCCAAACTTCTCCCCAGTTCAGGTCCTTACTCCCTACTCCCCAGCCCTGCTACCTCTGCCTGTTATACGCCCTCCTGTTGGTTGAGTTTCCTCTCAGATATGACCTAATCCCTGTACATCCCAAGACCACCACTGCTGAAAGGGCTGCCTTCTTGCTCAGTGCTCTAGGTTTGTACTGTTGCTGTGATACAGATCCCATCTGCTCAGGTTTGTGCCTAGGTGTGTTCATATATAGTTTTTTACTAGTTAATAAATCTCATTAGGGGGTTTCAGTCATCATTATAGTGCCTTATTCCTTCTAATTTTTTAACGCTTCTCTGGTACTTAGCGAGAACTTGCTGATGGGAGGCATTCACGCAGAGTGTACAACTTACTAGTTGACGTCTTTCCCACCAGTTCTAAGTAAAAATTGGGGTAATAACTTCTTCTCAATCTGGTTCCTGAAAAGTATGTTTAAATCAGGAAACTTTAGGGGAGAAAATCAAGATGCGGATGGATGAATGTAGAGCTAATGAAATACTTCAGAGTGTGCTATTCACAGAATATGAATGCCCCATTATCATGGGTTATAGACCTGCTCACGGATGTTATTTTTAAATTTCTATTTATTACTGAGAATTATGTGTGTGGACTAAAGAAGCAAGAAAATCTTTCAATAAATTTTAACATATAACAGGTCATATATTTTGCCATGTATTTTGACTGTCTCTGGCCTAAAAATATAAGGCACCCTTCTTAGTTCACTAGGGGGACCATTTAGTAGGTCACTGTTTAGAAGCACATGACTTTCTACTAAGACATACTGCTTGGATACCAGGAAAATCAATTTTTAAATGTATATGTTAACTTAGGAATCAGCAGCACTGATGTGGCTTCTTTCCTATGTTGAGACCTTGAATAGAAGAGAGAGGACTAGAGTAGGCTTAGGTGCTGAAGACCTACTTTGGGACTCATGGAGCAGAAGGCCCGGTTCCCCTATGTAACTTTGCAGGGAGCTGTTCTCCCAAAGGGTACCACTGAAAGATGAACAACCCTGAGACAGGCCCAGAGCAGAGCAGATGGATAGAGCAAACTAATTTGCAGGCAGTTGTATTTGTTTGTTCCAATGGTCCAGTACCAGTAGTACAGAGCTCTGGTTTCTTAACTTATGGAGAGTGATGACATAGGAAGGATTATTTCAGATTGGTCAGCTTTTCACTTTAAAAAAGAATCCGTATCATCTCCGGGTTAAATGGAGATAGGAAAGTTGGACGTCAGTTGAACAAAATCAGCCCCCGGTTGCTGATTCTGAATGTAAAGGGGCTCAACGGAAAGTTATTAAGCTGAAGAAAGTAGGAAAAAGTACAGAACCCAGCCTGATACACTTTCATGGAGAGGTTGAGATGAATTTAATGGCATGCTTAAAATAATATACCCACCTAGTTAGCAGAAATGCTGATAAGCTATCCAACTTCTTTTATAGAAATCCTAAAAGACTAAAAAAAGAGATTGATTGGTGCTTGGAAGCTAATAAGTACAATTGCCATTCAACTAGATCCAACATAGTTAATAAATTCCTCTTCTGTGCAGTTTTCCAGGTGAGGCTGAGAGTGGGATTTCGTCATGAGTTAGACACGATCCTTGACTTCAGAGACTGCACAGTCTTAGTGGTAGAGAGTTGGTAGAAAGCAGGTAGCCAGGAAATGATGGGTATGGCACGTCCAGGTGATAATTCTATAAGGAAGATCACTGTGGTTTGACAGTAGGGATTGTAGCATCCTGATTCAGGGAAGCATAAACAATATATAAATCCTTTCCAAATACAGTCAAGTACTACAGAACCTTTGTGGGTTGAAATTCCAGATAAATAGTGCAGTAGTAGAATTCTCTGAAAACATAAACTTAACCTGAGTTGGAAATGTCAAATATGATTGAAAAAGCTTTAGTAATGGACCAGAAAAAAACAACAAGGTACAAGGTACAAGGTATGTTTAACCAAATGTAAATGGACAGAAGGTCCCATGAGGTTGAAATATGAATACATTTCAGTACGACATATCACTGTGTCATAGAATAAGTCAGATTCTAGTCCACAAGGAAAATAAAAATACTCGCCTAATTTCTATTAATGGATGAAGCTAGTATAGAAAGTACCTATGGGAGAATCCCTGTGTGACAGAGGTAATAAATAATCAACATTCTGGAAAGAGGGAAAAAAGAAATTTAAAAAATTATATAGTTTACTTATAGAAGGGAACTGTGACAAAATATGGCTATTTGTAGGAAACATGAAAATGAGTGGCTTTAAATGACGCCTATCTACTGATAAACCCAAAACTTAGCAGCAGCCCTGACTTCTTCTCTAGGCTTCAAACTCTCTTTGAAAACTGCTTTGTGACATCTCCATGTGGATGTCTGATATCTCAAAATTCATATGCTCAACGTATAGCTTTTACCCACCAAAGCTGCTCCCATCACAGTTTTTCCCATCTCAGCAAACGGCAGTAATGTCTACCCTGCTGCTCAACTGGAAAACTAGAAGTCATTCTTGATTTCCTATTCCCTCAGCTCTGACATTTACTCCTTCCCCAAACATAGCCCATTCATCTCTAAAATAATCTTCAAATGTGTTTATTTCTGTCCAGTTCCAGCACTGGCTCCCTTGTCCAACCATCCTTGTCTTGCCCTTGGTCTTCTGCAGCAGTCTTACCTCCCTCCAGTACAGTCTCCAAATGCCAGTGAGAATGATCTTCTGAAAATGTTCATCTGATCATGTCCCACCCCCGCAGAAGACTACCAGTGACTTCCCAAGGCATATAAAATAAAATCCAAGCACTAAAACGTGTGCTCTTTAGAGTCCCGTGGGATCCACAGGTGGGAAGACTGGGTGGAGATCATGGCATTTTATTCTATTCTTCCTTGAGGTGAATTTTGACATAGGTAAAGACTTCCTAGGTTTTAGGAGGGACATGTGGTACACGCTCTGGGGAGCTTGGTTCCAGTTTTGAATTCTTGTTCCAGTCTGGTTGCTGCTGTAGGTTTTAGGAATGCTGACTTGGGGAAAAAAGCCAAGTCAGTTGGCTTTTTTCCTTTTCTCCAATTGACCTACGTGGTTTGATGATCAATTCTATTCAAAATTTCTTTACAAAGTAAGGATGACTTCTATGGGCCTATGGCATATGCTACCCCTCAGCTGTTTGTTGTGTTTTTTTTTTTTTTTCCAGAGGATTTCAACAAGCTGTGCTCTGTCCCTATCGTAATTCCCGAGAGGCCAGGATATCCTTCCCCACCCCTTGGCCCCATTCCTCCAGTTCACCCTGTTCCTCCTGGCTTTCCTCCTGGACCTCAGATTACAATCCCTCGACCACCAGTGGAATATCCATATCCATCTCGGGAACCACCAAGTAAGAGCTCAAAAGTCATCTAATTACATTTCTTGCATTAATCAGGTTAACTTTTTTGTTGTTGTTTATGCTGTTCAAGTCATTAAGTAAGTTTAACCAATCCTTAAAGATTTCATTTACAGAGTGTAGTATATAAGTTTCTCAACTGGCCTGTTGCATAAAGGAAAATGGGCAGTTTCATATTCTCCAGAGATTAATGTCCTTTTGCTCTTGATGTTGTGGGAGAAATTTCAATCTGATTCACAGGATGAATTCATAGAGGAGGCATAAGATTACCCTTTGGGTTATATATCATGCAAAGCAGTTTTGCAAATAGTTAAATGCCAGTAACTCACTGCCTTTGTTGCTTCCCTGCGCTTGAAGCCTGAGAGTGAGGCGGAGGGAGCGGTGGGGAGAAGCGGGCAGAGGAGGAGGGTACAGCGAGGCCTTGGTACCTGGCAGCATGCGCCACAGTGCACAGGTGCTCTCTGTAAGCGAGAATGGAAACATGCTCTGTTGACGCCAGGCGACCTTTGCCCAGAGTGTCCTCCTTCCTTTATGATTCAGCATCTTGCCCATTATTACTGGATTCAGTGCTGGTGGAAGATGCCCTAGTTAGACATAATTTTAATGGGGTTTCGTGTTATTCCTTCAGGGGTGCTGCCAGTCAACGTCACTGATTACTGCCAGCTGTTTCGCTATCTCTGTCAAAATGGACGCTGCATCCCAACTCCTGGGAGCTACCGGTGTGAGTGCAACAAAGGATTCCAGCTGGACCTCCGTGGGGAGTGCATTGGTACGTGATAGACCACTATCTTGGCACCAAGAGGCTGCTGCAGTGCTGTTCCATTACTGTATAGGTTTTCTATGGCTGCTATAACAAATTGTCTCAAACTTAGTGGCTTAAAACAGCACAGATTTATTATCTTATATTTCTATAGGCTAGAAGTCCGACACAGGTATTTCTGGGCTAAAATCAAGGTGTCGGCAGGGCTGTGTTCCTTTTCGAGGCTCTTGGAGAGAATCCATTTCTTTGCCTTTTCCGGCATTTAGAAGCCGTCTGTATTCCTTGGCTGAGGGCCTGTTTCTTCATCTTCAAAACCAGTGGTGTAGCATCTTCAAATCTCTAACTCTCTGGTTCTCTCTTTGCATTCCTTCTAACACGTTTAAGGATCTTTGTGATTACATTGGGCCCATCTGTATATAATCCAGGAGGGATGGATTCCGCTGATTAGCAACTTAATTCCCCTTGCCATGTAGCATATTCACAGGTTCTGGGCGTTAGGACATGAACATATTGGGGGGGCATTATTATGCCTACTGTAGTGACTTTTAACTTTCATTGTAAAACACATTCAAGGCATTGCTGGTAACTCTAACTTAAGCCATCCTATCGAAGCCTGACCATTAAAATAAAGCATTAGAAATATCCCCAAATTATGAAACTTTGCATGGTTTACTAATCTGAATGGATAACTTACCAGCTATCTCTAGTTAGCAAGGAACTGAAGCAAGGAACTTCAAGTTGTTGATAAGGCAGTTAAGCTAGTGAAGGAAGGAAATGTAACACAAGGATAATTTGTTGGATTGGATAAGAACACCCAGTTGCCATCTAATTTTTAAAAAATAAACTGCTCTCTTAGGTCTATTATAAATCCCAGTTCCAGTTATGAATCAGGCAGAAATAAGTAGTTCTTGGTTTCTCATGCTATATAGTTTCCTGGTGATATAAAAGCCCCTTCGAGTAGCGTGTTAGGAGAGAGTCCTCCAATCCTGAGAGGTCATCCAGAGCTGGGTAGGAAAGGCAAAGGGAACGTCTAGCTCAGGGTTGTGAGATCAGACTTGCATCTGCCACAAGAAGCATGTGAGTTCGGACAAGTGGGTTCTCTTCCATAAGCTTTAGCTTCCTCATCTTCACAAACAGAGGAATAAAAACCGGTTTACCTGTAAGTAAACTGATACACTCTAAATGAGTGTAAAACTAGTGGGAGCCTGTCTAGGGGCGGGCTGGAGGTGGTAGCAGCCTTGATGGTGGGTGAGAATTGCCCTTTAAACAAAAACAGCTTCACGGTTTGTTGTAATATTCATAGTGGAACTCAGAAAGGAATGCTTAGATATGGTTAGGTCTTCTTTTCATTGAAAAATTGAGCTTCAAGAGACACTCAGAATTCTGTCCAGAAGCCACTTCTGAAATATTAGTCTGTTTGATTCCCTTATGTCAGACCCAAGGAAGAGAAAATGTTTATTGGCTTGGAGTGTTGAGTTGCTGCGTATTTGGCATTTTTCTCTGAAAAATGACACAGGAAAATAATACATTCTAACTGCTCAACCAGTTAAAGTGGCTGGTGACACTGTTATTGTAGTGGAAAGAAAAAAAGATCTTTTCATTATGCTATTTATTTCTTAAAAGGAAAGTGTTTTAGCATGTAAAGGAAACCAGTAAAATGGTCTTAGAGTTATGAGTTACTGCGATCTAATGTCTTACTGAAATATACTGTGTTTTGCAGATGTTGATGAATGTGAGAAAAACCCTTGTGCTGGTGGCGAGTGTATTAATACCCAGGGCTCCTACACCTGTCAGTGCCGACCTGGCTATCAGAGCACACTTACCCGGACAGAGTGCCGAGGTACGTATGGTCCTAGCTTGGCACGTCGGACATGTATGCTAAGTAAGGAGTTGGCTTTGAAGGAATTCCGTGGAGTCTGAATAACCCTTGCCGGGAGAGGCTAATATGCTCCCATTGCTTTTTTGCACTTAATTCCAGAAATTGTTACTCTGAAGGATAGCATCATAAAATCTGGCAAACATTCAAGTTATTTTAAAAGATGTTTCTGTGCCTGTGGAAATATCTTCTTTTCGCTTCCTTTTTTTTTTTTTTTGCCTCATCACTATATTGTCTTAACTTTTAATCCAAGAGCTAGGGAATGGGGTTGTCCTTTGTTGACACAGAAACTGAGAAAAGTTTCAGGTGAAATTTTACACAATTAATTGCTTCATAGAAAGGCCTGAAGGATAAGAAGTGCCTGTAAGTTCTTGCTGCTTATTCCGTGTAGTCAGCGGCAGCATCACCTGGGAGCCAGTTGGAAATGCAGCATCTCAGGTCCCACTTGAGACTTGCTGAATCAAAATCAGCATTTTAACAAGATCTTCCAGGGACCCTTACGCATGTTAAAGTTTGAGAAGCACTGCTATAAAGTTCCCTCACAAAAATTTCCCTTCAGATTTGTTTATTAATTGACTTATTAAGCCACCCAATATACCTCTTATTGGATGACTTTGATGTACTGAGTTTCTGAGATAGAAATAATTAAGATATGCACCCCAGAAATAATTAAGATACGCGCCCCACCTCAGGGGACTCAAATATCTATATCTCTATAAGTTGGGCACAGAATGATCTGTTATCATTGATCAGTAAAGCCAGATAAAAGCAACAGAACTCTGTTGAAATTAAATACAAGGGAAGATAGGGAGGTTTGTATCACTTTAAAAATTTGTCAGCCATTAATGAGTTAATTTTATTTGCCTCTTTTAGCAAAAGTTCTTCATATTAGTTGAAGGCATACAGATGTTTTTATTTTTTATTAGTGACTGTTTTCAAAATCTTTGAATTTGGTTCTGACTTAGGGATTTCTTGCCATCAGTGTATTTTAGTACACTACTTATAAATGGCAATTTTGAGCAGAAAAACCTGGAGCACAGCATTTCAATCTGTTAATATTTCTATTAATGGCCTACTTACTGAATTACAAATATAGTGTGAATTTTTAACTGAGTCTAGAACCTTCTTTTTAACTATTGTTTAAAATAATCAGCACGTACAAACAGTATACGAGGCATTTTGCAATCATGGAAGATAAACCGAAACCAGTGTTTCAGAAGACAGCACTACTAAATAAGCAAATAGAAGACATTCTTGAGAGCACTCAGCTGCGGCAGGGGCCAATCAGTGTAGGTGCATGTTATTATCATCACTCTGAGACTTAGTTTATTAGAGACTGAAGATCACCTAAAAGCCTCAAGCACTGTCTTCTTTAAGAGCTAGTGCGAAGTTTAGCCCAAGCACAAGAAGTTGATAACATGATCACATTTGGGGGTGGATGAAAGTTGCCTCAGAATGGTCAGAAAGGCTGTATACTTAGCTGAGAAGGACACGAGGAACTGAACAGAGGGGACAGGAGAAACATACAGAAACACGGTAGAGACTTTGAATGGCAAGCTTTTCATTTATTTTTGTAAGGCAGCAGGAGCCCGATGGCATTTTCAAATTAGTGAGGAGAGAAAAAGCTGAAGTCTTTATCCTGTTTATTTTATCCTTGGGCCCCCATAGATTATAGAATCCTAAAAAAAAAAAAAAAGTAGATTATAAAATCTTTAAAAAAAAAGTCTGCTGAAGAATATGCAGCTTTTACTATTTTTTGGAGTGTGGAGCAGGTCAGATTTTAGTAAGGATTAAGAAATAAACGAGAGAGAAAAAGATTGTAGGTTGTTGGCACAAAGATCAGACAGAAGAAAAGCCCAGACTGCCTCAGCTAGTCCAATGACTCGTGTGGAAACCACTGCTGGATCTGCCCAGAAAGAAAGTGCGTCTGAGGGTCAACCACAAGACACCGTGCAGACACAGAGTAGACAGAATAACCAGTATGCCATGAATGCACATTCTTGTCGTCCAAAGGATGTTTAGGGCTCTTGTACCCAGGCACATGGCCTCAGCTCTGCATGGGTAGGTCTGCTCCCATCCAACTCTGCTCAGTGCCCTGGCCTCTATCTCCTGGGGAATAAGCCCTGGCAAAGGTTGTATGCTCTGTAGACAAGGTGGTTTGTGTTCATCATTTTTGATGTTCATCCAGGCATGTAGCCTAGAAACTGAGGGGGGATAGATAATCCAGGGTAACTCGTTGTCCACTTTAGGTTAATTACTAATCTTTAAATGAGAGATCAGATGAGGGTTATTTGAGTTATTGTCATTTTTAACACTTCCATATCATGCTCTGTTGTTTACTTTGGCATAATATTAAACATGAAAGAAAAAAGGGGAAACGCCCCCATAGTACCAATATCTTGTTTGTTAGATAGAATACTCATAAAGTTATAAAAGAGACTAAGAATATATAAGCAAATAAAACTGTATTTGGACCAGAACTGCCATAAGGAAGGTAGACATTTCAGAGTCAAATGATTGACGGTTTTCAGATGGAATTAGGTTTTTAAATTGTTTTTTTTTTTTAATGGCATTTCTGTTTAACTGTTCTGATACAGCTAACAGCAGATCTGCCTTTTTGATCATGTCTTAAAAGACACCAGCCAAAGTTCATTGTAAATAGTGATATATACTGGCTCATTGAATTACCTAGGAAAATGGTGAAAAAGAACCTATTTTGTTTACAGAACTGAGATTTAGGGAGTCTTATTAGAAAGTAACGTTAAATTAAATGCTATTATGTTGGCATTTTTTTCTTTCATATGTCTTTCAAACTTTTATTAGTAACCCTAAATTTTATATTATTTAATACTGAGTTTACGTTGAAGAATATTATTTAGTAATCAAAACCCAAGACTAAGATCATGAGTTTAGAGATGGTGAGAGGAAGAAATAAAATAATTTAAAATCCCCTAAATAAAGCTATTTCTTCCTTTTTGACTTCAATTTTAGACATTGATGAATGTTTACAGAATGGCCGTATCTGCAATAACGGACGTTGCATCAACACAGATGGCAGTTTCCATTGTGTGTGTAATGCAGGATTTCATGTTACGCGTGATGGGAAGAACTGTGAAGGTAATATAGTGTAATAATAATTACAGTATAATCATGTCATTCCCCTATTCCATTGCAGTTTCAGTATCAAAAGTCTTTAACAAGACCAAGTCAAACATTGAGTGAAAGGTCAAAGTATCGAATATATATTCACCTATTGTTATCTGGGAGGATGCCTAACTTTCAACAGTATTAGTTCCTTTAATTCACATTTGTTTGAGTCAAATAACATTGTAAATATAGGAGCAGAGCTTGCTATTTAAATATTCCTGGTGATGAAACTTTTGTAGCATAAATCATTACTTCCAAATTTTATACAATCAGAATTTGTACATTAAAAAAATAGGACACACCTAATCTCATATATTCTTCTGTCACTTATAATCCTTTTGTTTAAAGTGTCTATGTAGTAATGAAGTATTACTAATGAATATCTGAAAGTGTAAAATTTGTGAGAAATGTTGACGAGTGTCAGCCCTTTGTATTGCCTCTTGAATTAATCACCTCACTTTGAATTGGGCTGTTTCATTTTGTCTTTTTCCCTGCCTTTTCTCCCCTAAATTGAAAATGTGACAATTATTGATGAGTTTCCACTTCTTAGACCTTTAGCAAAAAATGAAGAATGCTCCTTATCATCTTTCCCAGTGTCTTCGGGAAAGATCCCAAGAATCTATTCATACATTAAAGGAATTTCAAAATTGTTCTTAGAAACATTTTTGGCAGAATATTATCTCAGTGATTCAATTCAAAGACTTAATGCCAAAATTCTCAGTTGGGATAGAGTCTTGTTTAAAAAAGAAAAAATCATAAATTACTTCGGTCTGACTAAAGCCTGTAAGTGAAAACACACTGTGTCTAGAAGAGCAAGTGCCTCCTAAGACAGCTGTAATATTAAATAAAATAGCATACTGATGAATTTAAAGAAATATCTGTATGCTCAAGGGATCCTAAAGGTTAGCTGTCATGGCTATACTCTATAGTCAAGTCTTGCATTTTTAAAATACATTTTTCCTATCCCTATTTAAAATTGCTTCAAACTACAAGCAGTTCTCTGGTTTCTACTTTTTAAAGAATCAAGAAGTAGCCTAAATACATTTCACATTTCATCATTCTTAGTTCGGATTTTGTTTTTATTTTCAGTATATTAGAAGTAATGTGGATCTGTAAATATAACCATCAGGCTGTTAACACACCTTTCAGTTTGTAAACTGCTGTTCCTAAAAGAGCCTTGGTAGCTTTTATTGAGTTAAATTTCATATATATATTTATATGAAAAAATATACTTATATGAAATTTCATAGATATATATTGAGTCTAATACATATACATGTGTATATACATATACACATATATGTGCATATACATATTACATATATACGTATATGCTTGTGTAAGTATATATGTATATATATACACACATGTCCTAAAATAAATTTAGCCCTATAGTTTGCATGCACATGTCAAAAATTGAGAACTTGAGATACATATTTCATATGGCCACTCTTCTCTTTGTAAGCTATAATTTGGATGAAAATTAACCTTAGACAATAATAACAAAAAGTAAAGAAATGTGACGAAACAGAATTATATTGATCCAGATTGGCTTCCTTTGTAAGCTTACTCGTCTGGCCATAAGAAAATATATCTTTTGTATTTTTCAGATATGGATGAATGCAGCATAAGGAATATGTGCCTTAATGGAATGTGTATCAATGAAGATGGCAGTTTTAAATGTATTTGCAAACCTGGATTTCAGCTTGCATCAGATGGGCGTTATTGTAAAGGTTTGTGCTATAGAACTCTAAATCATATTCTTCACCCGTTTTTTCTCCTCTCTACATTGCTTAGAGCTACCACCTTTCCTTATTGATTCTCCCTATTTAAAGTACCCCTAACTCTGTACTAAGAAACCTGACTGGGACTCCTCCTTAAATCCAGCCATCCAGGGAGCTACGATTTATGCCCAGAAGGCTGTTCTTACTTCAGAAAGGATGTTTGGTGTCTTCTCAAATGAGCCTGATAGGCTCCATAGCTAATGAATGAGAAACTGAACTACCATTTGGACTACCAACAGCTGTGCGCATCTTTTTAAATAAGCTGAGTTCTGCCTCTTCCTTACAGTTGAGGAATAATGACAGTTGGCTTCTTGATGGCTGTCATTTGCCACCTCTTACATCTTCACCTGGACAAAATATTGTAGACTCTTATTGCGGTGATCTCTTCTTCATAATTTCCTCCAGATACCTTAAGAAACACAATTTATTTAAGCTTTATCAAATCACAGAAGCAAAAAAGGGATACAGGATTAAGCAGAAGAAATAAAGGAACCAGGAGCCATTATTTAGCTTTGTAACTTTTGCAATAATCTTATTGCTCCAAGTAGTGAAGCAAAATGAAGATTTTTATTTGTGCTGTTGAAAATTCGGGTCCTGAGAAGAGTTATCAGGAGATAACTGGAGTTATCAGGAGAAGAAGTTAAATTTGTGCTTAGTGTCTCTGCCTAATGGGGTCAAGGATGAGTAATTATTGCCCTTGTGTCCAAGATCTGAGCTGCAACCAGATTTCTCAAGGAACCTCATACTCAAAATAGATCCAGGGTATCTGTTAAAATATGACACTCAAAACCATAGTTTCAGATGTAGAAGGTAGAGAGAGCATCAGGCTATTCAAGATGGAGAAGGGAAGAAAAAGTCCTATGATGCCTCTTCTCTGGGTGTCCTTGTATTAAGTCCTTGTATTAAGTCTTCAGTGTGATGTGTATTTTCTCTAGGCTTAAAAGAGCTTCTAGCCCTTGGTTGCTTACCTATATTCTCTATGACCTTCACATCAATAGCTCTTAATATCATGGAAATCTGCCTTCACAGCAAGAAAAAGTATTTTTTTTTCAAATTTGAAGTAGGAAATTGGTTTCCATGCTTTTGAGCTATGTGTTGGGAGGAACTTATAGTTGGGGAGACAAGATTAACGCATGGAAATATTAAGACAGCATACAACAAAGCACCAAATTGTGCAGATTAAGTGCTGTACAAGTGAAAAAGAAAGGGGAAGGGAATGATTGCTGGAATATTTGGAACTAGGCTTCCAAACAAAATAACAGAAGGAAATGTGAAAGTCCCTTTGTGAACAGAACTTTTCTGAGAACACACACTCCTGTCTCTTACCTATTTATGCACAGAGCATGCTAAGATTCACTTTCAGTACCTATAGGCTGCCAGTGACCCAGGCTACAGACTTTTAACGGTGGCCAATAGATAATGCTGTTGTAACTATTTCAGAAGATATTATGACCTCATAGGTGAAGCTCGGTTTTGCAACTGTTTGCAATCAGTGAACTAGTATCTTATTGATAAATGGATTGTTCCAGTCATTTGAAAGTGCCTGATGATTAAAAGTCTGCTCTGACTTTAACATTCTGGCTTAAGAATCAGAGCTAGAGAGAAAGAGAGGGGGAAAATGCTCCATATCCTTACCTGTGTCATCTTTATTCTGATGTATAGAGAAGATGGAATACACAGACTTGTAGTAAGAATAAAGGAAGAAAAAAGAAAAAAATTTCTTGTATGCTGAATTTCTTTTCCATCATTTTTCTCTTGATATCATGGGATAAGATTTTCTCTTAGTGCTGAACACTTGGTTCTGATCCCACAAAGATGTGACTGTTCAAAGCTGAATGAATAATGCTAATTTAATCGCTACAGTTAACTAATCTGATGAACAGCCTGGTCTCCCTCATCACTCTCTGAATGTGGAGGCCACTCACTTTGAGCAACGCCCTCTGGATCTATGTTCCATCGCTGTCCCCAGTAAAAAACCTTTGGATTACGTTTCAGGCTGTAGTCACCACTGTTTTACTGTAGATCTCAATTTGAACAAAAAGGTGACCTGAATAACTGAACCAGTTTGAGTTCACATATTTAAATATAACTGCTGTTTTAAAATACAATCTGTACACAGAATCTTGGACCATCTGAATATATTTTGTGCCAAATAACACAAGCTATGTAAAGCGCAGAGGTGTTTCAGTCTCACTTTGCCTTTTTAAGGTCAGAAGAAAGGAAATATTCACCTATACCAGTTGTATATTATAAAAGGAGTTGTTATAAAATGACTTGTTTCTAAGTGTTATATGTTTTCCAAAACACAGTTTTGGTACCATTTCTATTTCCATGTTGGAAATAGAACATGTTTGATACCATGTTCAGGGGGAAAAATATCTGCTATTATTAGTATGTGCCCAATAAAATCTTTTACCAGGCCTCCCTAAGGATACACATACGATACTATAAAATATTTGTAATGCTTAAGAGAGATTTTTCTTTGCTGGGTTCCAATTGCTTACAGTGCTGTTGTTGGCTAGGAATTGTCATCAAAATCATCTATATTCATTTTCTGTTCCTTTTTTATGGTGTTCCATCCAGGCTTTAGTTCTGTGTCTCCTCATGCCATTCTAATTTTCCCAGAGAGTTAAGGCATGAGTGATACTGGAATGGACACCAGTCTGGGTGTTTGATGCCAAAAGGAGAAGAAGCTTCCTGCCCAGGCCAAAGATGTAGTTTATTATCAAGCTAGATTTCTGACAGTCCTGGAAAAACTGCCATGTGAAACATTACACAAGGCCCTTTGTCTTTTAGCTGTCACTTTCCTTCTTCTTCCAATTCTGTTTTTGCCTTTGTGATTCTTACTTTGGATAAAAAAAAAAAAAAAAAAACCTCAGCAGAATGTTATTGAAATAGCTTTCTATGGAAAAGAAATAAATTCAGACAGTTTATCTCTCTCAATTTTTGTTCCTCTTCTCTCAAAGGAAAATGAAATGCATTTCACTGAGCTTTTATTGTTGACGCTGCATATTATTGTGAATCTTCCCCATTTTCAAGTCTTAGAACTGTAAATATGTTATGGCTTTAGATAAAGTCACTTTATTTATTTTTTTTCACTTTTTTTTTTAACATCTTTATTGGAGTATAATTTCTTTACAATGTTGTGTGAAGTCACTTTAGTTTTAATAAGTGCTTTTCCCCACCACAGATATTAACGAGTGTGAAACACCTGGGATCTGCATGAATGGGCGTTGTGTCAACACTGATGGCTCCTACCGATGTGAATGCTTTCCTGGACTGGCCGTGGGTCTGGATGGACGTGTGTGTGTTGGTAAGGTTAAAGCCGTAACTAGATGTACGACAGAGATCCACCCTCTGTCAGTCAATAAAATCCGCCAGTAATAAATGTACTTGACTGTAGCAGATATGATACAATTAATATTTGTGGGGCAACAAACCAACAGGGTCAGTTCTTTTCTTGTATGACATGGATATTAGTTTAAGGGATAGAAAGACGAGCTGAGATAAATGAAAACCAAGGGAATCCCCACCTCTCCTTCTCCCTTGTCTTTCCTAATCACCTAGCTGCCCTCAATTTTCTCCAACCCTCCTTTGTTAATAATGGTCTTTGAAATTGACCTGTATATGCCCATTATCTCATGGTGAACATTTCATTTTCATCTAGGGAATTAAATGTTCCAAGGGAGGTATAGAATGCAAAGGAGGATATGTATAAGTAAGAAACTTATATGATAATAGTTTTATGTGGCTTTATAAGAAGTTTGAGATTTGTTGATAAATAGATACAAAGTTTTTCCAAATTATGTTTAAGCAAAGTAGTCGGTAGACCCTTTGAATTGGGAGAGGATTGGACATAGCTGGAAATCCCCTCCTGGTGGTAAAGATGATACTGCTTAGTTAGACCAATATCTGCAGATTTGTATAAATGAACCTTTTACAGATTAAACATCCTCCTTTTTGAAAGTACATCTAATTCAGATATTTAATAATTGCATGTTTATTTTGAGGTGGTCTGTATTTCTAATAAAGATCTTATTTATCATAAGGTGAGATTGAATGGTCATCCATCATTCATTCAGCATTTATTAAGTGCCTTCTCTGTACACTCCTGGGGAAGAAAAAAATGAGTGAGGTATAATCCTAGCCCTTAAGGACCTCACAGTTGGGTAAACCTTAATAGTCCCTAGAGAACTGAAAGAGTCTAGTAATTGGTTTCCAGTGCTTGGAAGCTGAATGCAGAATGATTTGTTTCATTTTGTTTTCTATTGGGACCTAATACCAGAGGCATTCTCTGTGAGTTAGAACAGGGACAATGGCTAAATAAAACCAGCTTCAACTTTGACCTGGGGGGTTCCCATCTGTTTGAAGTGATAGTATGATGACAGATGCTTCTTCCTGTGTAGACACACACATGCGGAGCACATGCTACGGTGGATACAAGAGAGGCCAGTGTGTCAAACCCTTGTTTGGTGCTGTTACCAAATCTGAGTGCTGTTGTGCCAGCACCGAGTATGCTTTTGGGGAACCTTGCCAACCGTGTCCTTCACAGAATTCAGGTATGTCGTGTCATGGGGATGCCCTAGTACTCCCAGCCTTCCGCCACCATCTGCAGTCTTTGCACTTTTGGAAGTCACGGGGTAAGATTGCGTCTGCTCTCCAGGTGCGTCATGTGCCTTGCTGGGGTCTTGGCAGGGGCTGCTCAGCCTCTGCTCAGACTTCCTCACAGGCCCAGCCGTCACTTGGATTAGGCAGCACATTCATGCCTCCCATCTGAACTCCTTCACCTCAGTAATAGTCATGCTCTTTAGGGTATGTGCGACTTGCCTCGTTTTCTAAAGTAGCTTCACAGTGTTTACATTTTGTAGGAACTATTATAAAAGCAGAATTCTACAGAGTGTAAAAGTAAATAATTTTCAGATTACCTGAATGTTTCCAACTTTTTTCCAAAAGGCCATTTGTGAATTTTGTTCAAATCCTTCATGCTGGTTTAGGTGTGCTTTTCCTAAATGATTTTATTCAACTCTAGGGAAAAAGTGTTTTTCTCAATTTGAGTGACATGGCATAACGAAAAGAAAACTGGTCAGTGAGTCAGAATTCTGCTCCCCAGCCACAGGCAGACAAATTACTTAATTGGAGGTTCAGTTTTTTGTGGATTTTTGTTTATTTAGGAATTTTTCTCCCCTAATTTCAAAAGGATTTGAGATGGCTTACATTAGTAAACAATTATAAAATAGAATAATATGGAAAAGGGATCTTCACTTTTTTTCATCTATGAAATGAATTGTCTTAGGTAATCCAGAAGATCCTCTCCAGTTGTAAATTATTTCTGTTTGTAAGGCAAAAAGAGTTTATTGAAATGAAAGCAATAGACTGTCAACATTTGAACGTAATTTTAAGGTAGCTTGGCAGTTGACTTCTAATGTCCTAAAATAGAATAAGTCCTAATTTTGAAACCATGTAGCTCTGATTGGTTGGTTTACATCTAAGGTTCAGTTAGTTCATTTCTGGCCTAGATACTATCTATTAAAGACGAACTCACAATTTTTAAACATTTGCCATTTTGAAAATGATAATATTTGAAATCAGACAGAAATTAAAATGTATTATGAGAAGTTAGAGAAAGTTAAGTGGAAGACTTTAAAAGTCTTTAAAATGGGGAAATGCCAGTTAAAGAAAGAAAGCTTTATTCTGGATGACTTGCTTCACCCAGTCATTTTATATATGATTACTAACAATTAAATACATGTTTGCAATAATACTTCGATTATATAGTATACAAATATAATTCTATCTAAAAATATACTTCCATGCAACTTTACAGTTGTATATTATTAATATCATCCTTTTAAAGTAAAGTTTGTTACTTTAATTTTTCAAAGTACTTTCCTTGCATACTTTGAATTTACAAGATAGATGGGTATCCTAAAAACTGGTACAAGGATATAGGTGATTTGTCCATGTCCTGAATGAGTAGAATAGCCAAAGCTTAGAATCCAGGATCCTTGGTACATATAGTTTTTTGTTTTTACATTTTCCTCTGGACCAATTACATCTCCAAAGAATTCTTATGCTACATAGGAAAATGAAACATAAAAGATGACCCAAAGAAACCAAATTTCTTTAAGTGGTAAAGCTTAAAGAGAGTTACATTTGAAGCTCAGTTCCACTACCTTCTGTTTTATATTTGAATCAATTTACACAAAAGTGGTCCACATGTGGAAATAGTTCCATCCCGTTTGGTTTCTCCACCTCTTTGATAGGTGAAAATGCCAAATCATGAAGGATTGAAATGTAGGATGTCCCTTATTTCAGGAGAGAGGAAATTTTAAAGGGGACTGGAAATATCCAGAAGGAATATCTTTAGTCAATTTAATGAGAAATTCTAACCACTTAACATCTAAAGCTCATCTTTGTGCTCTGGAAGTCAAATAAACTATATTTGTAGATACATCTCACTGGCTGCTGAGCATTTACTCCTTGTAGAAATTGGTCAGTTAAAGCCACAGAAGAGTAATGATTAGGAATTTTCTCTTCTGTCTTCATTCCACTGTCTCCATGGCGCAACAGTGAGTTAGCTCAGCAACACCTACCATTTATTAAGTGCTTGAGTTGTGCTGAGCACTTTACATGTACTCTCAGTAAATCTACAGCACTACCACGTGAGTTGGGTATCATTTTCTACACTTTATATAGGAGGGAACTAGAGAAGGGAAAGGGCTTGCTCCCAAGACCCTCAGCAATAAGCTTTTTGGTACCATTGGTACCATTTCTATTTCTACCATTCAAACCCATGCTGATCTGAATTCACTACAGAGTCTAGTACCAGATCCTGCCCAAATGGAAAAGAATAATGACAATAATTTGCTTCCATGTAGGCTAAGCATCAGCTAATTTAACACTAATTATAAAACTGCTTTCAGCAAAACTGGCATGATTTTGTTTTTCCTGTTTTATTAGTTACACTAGTTCACAAGTGCTTTAATTAATTGCTGATGTGAGACAATAAAGAGGATGTATTTCTTTCTGCTGCCAGTCCCTGGCTTTCAAACACAATGGCAGCCACCTTCCCATTTTTTTCCCTTTTTGGCTCCTTTTAAGATGATTTAAAAATTAAGGGATTTCACCACTTTTCTCAAATTTATGTTTGGTAGAAGACAGAGGCTCTGAAGGAGTCAACCTTCATTTTTTAATCTGTATAACTCCTTTGCACCCCCTGTCATCAGGAATGCAATTTTCTAGAATGTGGAGGTATAGGAACTATTTGCTTCGGCACCGAGGTACAGGTGCTATGTAAAAAAGCCACATCCCTAATATTCACTTCTCCTGCCACCTAAGCACAAATGATCTGCATTTGACCATGAGATTCTGTAGTTGCCAGAAACCATGGGCAACTAAGGGAAATTTAGTTTCTTTTCCTTGGATTAAGTGTGGCTCCTGTTAGTTCTCCATTTCCATCATTCACTCTTAGGTTTATCTAAATATTGTTGGAATTGTGTATAAAGCATTGCATCAATTTTAAGAAATAGAAATCTGATTCCATCACAAATTTGGGAACATATTCTATAATACCTCCATTTCTTCAGTAAGATCCAGTACATTATGCAATACATTTCCTATGGATTTATATAATAGAATGAATCTGGCATCCTGATAAATATTAACTTTAAAAATACACATAGGGCCTCCCTGGTGGCGCAGTGGTTGAGAGTCCGCCTGCCGATGCAGGGGATACGGGTTCGTGCCCCGGTCTGGGAGGATCCCATATGCCGCGGAGCGGCTGGGCCCGTGAGCCATGGCCGCTGGGCCTGCGCGTCCGGAGCCTGTGCTCCGCAACGGGAGAGGCCACAACAGTGAGAGGCCCGCATACCGCAAAAAAAAAAAAAAAAAAAAAAAAAAAACACATAAATGCAAGTGTAGATACCGTGTTATTCTTGTGAGGGGAGGCTAGAGAATTTGCAGAGAGAAATGAGAAAATGTTAAGAACTTGATTGTACTGAAAAAAATAGCTCAAACTAAGAAAAGAATTTATTTCCAAGATGGTGGGAGAGAGTTTTATTAACAGTTAAGAAACCACATTTTAACAGGCACATTTCACTGTAAGTGTAAAGTGTTCCCTGGTGAAAAAAATCAAGCCATAGGCAAAACACCTTTTCCGAAAGTGCTTGCACAAGGAATTGCTGGAACTCGCGGATATCCTTATAAGTCGTTTTCCACGGTGATTGCGGAGCCTTTAAAATAGGAGCCTGGTGTGACTCCCCTAGGAGATGCCTCCTTTTCCGTTACCACTTTATTTCAGTTCCACTCACTTTGGAGGAAATGATGTGTGCAAAGCCAAGGGCAGGATTGACCTGTTCTGCAAACAAGGGAATCATTTACTATCTGTTAATTTATTGCAGCGGAATATCAGGCGCTCTGCAGCAGTGGGCCAGGAATGACGTCAGCAGGCAGTGGTAAGGACTTAGGACTTGTTTTGAAATTTACTAAGCATGTGCAGAGGCAGCACTGGGCCTTCCTGTGGGTTTCCACTTGGTCCCTTTACACCAGTCTGGTCCGACCCCCCTCTCTGGCCATCACTGCGTGATCTACCTGGGACACCTAGAAGCCCCCAGTGGCAGAACAGCTATGGCACAGCGGGTCCTGGGATTACTGGGTGTGGGTGTGGCACTCATTACTGAAGGGTTGGGTGCTCTCCCAGGGTCACTGATGTGAATGAGATACAGTGACCATGGTGGCTCATTCATGAGAAGGGGCAGCCTGGCCCTCCTTTGGATCTACCACTATCGAGTACAATTCAGGGTTACGAGCTCAATTGAACCTATGCACATTTTGAACACTTTCTCAGTGGTCAAGTGCTCAGTCATTCTCAGATGGCAGTAGGGAGCCATCTTGTGTTTTGTAGCAGGTGGTGATAGCAATTAACTGAGTGAGAAGAAAATGAAATGTTTAAGTGTAGAAGTTAGAAGTAGAGAAATCCTGGTGCCATGAAAGGAATTAAAGGGGAGAATTGAAACAAGTGTAAAAATAGTGACAAGAAAAAGGAAGGGATTACTTTATTAATAAAAAACTAAATGATTTGATTCAAGAGCATTCTGGGAAAAAATAGACTGACTGAATTGATTGTCAGTTCATTCTCTTGATTGATTTCATTATTATGTTTGGATAAAGAAAGGGTGAGGTGGATATTTGGAGGAGAAAAGAGGAGAAGTAAGGAAATGTATAATGAGTAAGGAGTTAGTGGGGAATAAATAAGTTGTGATAGGGACCTGGATAAGGAAAAAAAAAAAAGGTCAACCTTGATTTATAGAAGAGTCAGGCAACAAGATTTGAGACTAGCCACTCACTGACTGTCACTTGGCATCACCCTTGACTATTAGAGCTCTCCTCAGGCTGTGAGCAAACGGAAGAGGAGGACCCAGCCTCATCTGGACAGAGTAGCAGAGGCTTCTCCAGAGCAGGTGGTAGTTGAGCAAGCTTCGGACCAATGTGTAGGTTTGCTCCAGACCTTTCCCACACAGAGTGAAGAGGGCATTATGTGTTTATGGCAGAGTAAGAGATTTAAAGTGAATAAAGAGTTCATATTTTAATTTAATCTTAAGAATACTGTCGAACCTACGGAAGTCTGAACCATGAGAATGACACAGTCACCTTGGTTTTAGGCCGTTAAGTCTGGTGGCAGTGTAGAATGTAGATTGAAGAAGGACAGGCTGATGGCAGGGAGACCAGTTGTAGGACCCTGGGCTCTGTATTTGATCAACCTTTCCACCTTGATGTTTGGACAAGAAGAAGTCCAGGAGTTCTCCTCTTGACTAAGGATTGGTAATCTTGTAGTTCTAGCTCAGATGCCAAGCTCCTCTCAGGGACTGGTGGAAGGAAGACTGAGTCAGAATATCTTGTAGTGAGAAAAAGGGATCAACTTTCTCATCAAGGAGAAACATTATTTTCATGAGGTCCTAAGGTCTTTACAGTTATTGTAATGTTATTTTTTGATAGTTCATTTGATGTTTACTTTAGAATGTTAATGATTTTGAACTTTTTTTGTGGTGTAGATATAAATGAATGTGCATTAGATCCTGATATTTGCCCAAATGGAATTTGTGAAAATCTCCGTGGAACCTACAAATGTATTTGCAATTCAGGATATGAAGTGGATTCATCTGGGAAAAATTGTGTTGGTAAGATGTTTCACCTGTTTTCTAAGACATTTCATGCATCATGCATTCTTTCTTTTGTTGCTTGAGGGAAACTGCTCTTGAGTAGCTTAAAGGACTGGACAAATGGATGCTCTACACTTTGGGTGTCAGCATAGCTGAATCCTGACAATTTATATCTTTTGTTTAACTATGTAAAGGATGGAACATGGCAACTGTCCCTCTCATACAGCATGCAGTTCTCTAGTTGCGCAGGTTGAAGCCAAGTGCTGCCCCTACTAGGTGCCTTTGTTATTAGGGCACTGCTAATTGTCATTATGCACAAAGTAGATATAGCAGTTATTTTCAAAACAGCAGAAATCTTACTCTGAGCATTTTCACCTGCTTTCCTTCTAACTATGTGGCATTTGTACTCACATAAAAAGAACTCACAGTAAATCAAAGTATCTTCTCTCCCCACCATTTAAATCAGCTTTCACCTGAGTTTCAGGCTAAACAAGTACCTAAAAAAATGGAGGATAGAAGCAGGTCATGGGAGCCCACAGGTTTATCACAAAACCCTCTTCTTTCGACTGCAGGTTTCTTTTTCTCTCCCTAACTTTTATTGCTGGCCTAAACCTGCCCCTTCCTTCTTTATGGTCTACAGTTGAATTTTGAAAAATGATTACTTTCTCTCTCACACCCTTAATTTTAGGGCCCTTTTTGGGGGGTACAGTTGTTACATGAGCATACATGGTACTTTCAAACTCGACTCAACTCAAAAAAAAGTTTTACTATTTCATTTTCCTGTAGGAGCCTCTCTACATTGGCAGACATGAAAAATCATTATTTATTTGGGCAGGCCAGAAAGGCACAGAGATGTTTTAGCTTCATCCAAAAATCACGCAAAAGGGAGAGTTTGGGAGGCAGAAGGGATTCTTCCTTCAGTGCTTTAGTGTCTACTCCAAAGTTGGGCCCATTATCATCAGGTCAGAAGTATGTTCATATTTCAGATTATGTTCAGAGGTGTGAAGCTAGGAATCAAAGATCCGCTCCAGCCACTTCCCACAGAGTTCCAGGGACTGGCTATTTTATATCTTAATCTTCAATTCCTCAAATTAAAGTTCCAGGTTCTTCTGACATCATCAAAGTTTAAGAATTGCAATATTGACCTTTTTGGGAAGTATTAGCATTCCTTATATGATTTTGACAGAATTCTCAGCATGCTATTTGCTCAGACAATACGTAACTTTATACTTGATTTTCCCATATTTTAAGAACCTTGTAAACACAGCCCTCCATATCTGCGAGTTTTGCATTCACGTATCTAACCAACCTCAGATTGAAAATATTTGAAAAAAAATTCCAGAAGTTCCCCAAAGCAAAACTTGAATTTGCCATATACCAGCAACTATTTACATAGTATTTACATTGTGTTAGGTATTATAAGTAATCTAGAGATGATTTAAAGCATATGGGAGGATGTGCATAGGTTATATGCTAGTACTATGCCATTTTATATAAGGGGCTTGAGCATCCACAGATTTTGGTAACCTGGTGCTGGAACCGATCCCCTGCAGATACCAAGGAACAACTGTTAGTTGCTGATTTAATTTTATTTACTGCTGTGGACCCATGCAGCTCTCCAGTGCTGAATTTATGTATCCTTTATGTAAGTGCTACTAGCTTGTCTAATGGTAATCTAAGCAGAATCTCTCAATGTATAAAACGTCTCTTGTGAATATGTAGTCTATTTTGTGGGCTGAGTGATGTACTTTAGCTCAAAGAGGTATAACAAACTGTTTAAGTTCTACATTTCCTAAATTATCTAAGTAATACATATCAAAAGTTTGGTTTTGCATCAGACTTGCCTATTATTCAGCTGAAAGCAAGGAATTTTCCTCAGCTCTCTGAATCTCGAGTCTTAATTCCTCATGACAATTATAAACTCTACAGATTGCTTCATACTTTATAAACATAACTGGAGACCACTTAAATTATTCTAAAGAAGAGACACCCATCCTGGAACTAATACTTATCAAAAATGGACCATACTCTCTAAATATTTATTTAGTTCCTTAAAACAATAGGATTAGTCCTTTTAATTCTGGTACAGTGAAACAATTATATAAATATTTATGATTTCCAGCAAATCTAGGTTTTCTTCCTGCTAAAGAAAGAAGAGAATTAAATAGTGTCTGGTGACTTTAGACTTTGTAGATACCTAGTATAGATAATCAGCTCAAGCCCCTATTTTCCTAAAATAGGTAATTTCAGCAAAGATCAATGGTAGAGGAGTTTTGCCTCTTTCGTTGAATTAATCATATCATTATGACCTTAAAAACTTAGCCTAAAAATGCAAAGAAATTGCATGCAAAGGATGGGATCTTTTAAAAGTTTATGTTTTTTGGTTTTCCAGATATTAATGAATGTGTATTGAATAGTCTACTCTGTGACAATGGACAATGTAGAAATACTCCTGGAAGTTTTGTCTGTACCTGCCCCAAGGGATTTATATACAAACCTGACCTAAAAACTTGTGAAGGTAAGATGTGTTTTTGTTCTTATACCATCTACTTTGCTGCCTTTTGGAACGCCACTGGAAAACCACGAAGGTAAATTAGAGTCACTTCTATTTTAGACAGTTGTATCACTTCGTTGAGATTCTGTGATCCTAAATGACACTCTTATGCACTTTGTAAGCTACTGATGGTACTTACCTGCAATTGGTATTTTATTTGCCATTTATTTTGCATTCAAATGCCATTTAAAAGTATTCACTTTGTATTTGCTACAATTGGCATTTTATTTGCCATCATTTAATAGATGATGAAAATATTAAATATGTGCTATTTGAGTTAGTAATTCAGAAATCACACTTACATTTGCTCCAGA
Organism: Mesoplodon densirostris; assembly: GCF_025265405.1. Classification (NCBI taxonomy): domain Eukaryota; kingdom Metazoa; phylum Chordata; class Mammalia; order Artiodactyla; family Ziphiidae; genus Mesoplodon; species Mesoplodon densirostris. Next base: position 93,324,741 of record NC_082664.1, on the reverse strand, counting down.
TTTTCTGAATAAAAAGATTCAGCCATGTGCTGCACATAGAGATGTGCTCAGTTACTATTTTTGGCATTCCATCTGGCCTAGAAAAAAAAATCTATCTAGGTCAGATTTACTATCTAATGAAGAATATGTGGGAGAAAATGAGACCAAAGTTTAAATATTCATTTGTGCCCAAGATTAGTTTTTAGCAGTAATGTAGACCTGTTTTTGTTTCAGACATTGATGAATGTGAATCAAATCCTTGCATTAATGGAGTCTGCAAGAACAGCCCAGGCTCTTTTATTTGTGAATGTTCTTCCGAAAGTACTTTGGATCCAACAAAAACCATCTGCATAGGTATTTGTCTTTCTGAGAATGATTTTCCTATGTCTATCAGTGCTGCTGTATTTAATGTCTGCTTTTATTGCAAAAGGGTTTCAGTATGGAAGAACAAAGTTTTAAATGATCATTATTCCTTGTTTCATGATGCTATTCTTGCTGTAATTCCAATGCACATGTTTGAATTTTTGATGTAGATTCTATTGTCTATTAAATATCATCACCCCCTTGCCCCTGCAGAAACCATCAAGGGCACTTGTTGGCAGACTGTCATTGATGGGCGATGTGAGATCAACATCAATGGAGCCACGTTAAAGTCCCAGTGTTGTTCGTCCCTTGGTGCTGCTTGGGGGAGTCCGTGCACCCCATGCCAAGTTGGTAAGAGAAACAGGTGCTGCAGCTCCTGTGCTCACTGGGCACTTTGCTCGGAAAGGGGAAGCCGAGAACTTTGTTCATTTAGGCTCACATGGGAATTTTAGAAGATTTCATTCTGATGACCTCAATGAAACATGTGGCTGAATAGGAAACTAAGAGAAGTGTCAAGGACAATAATTTTATGTGATTTGGTTAATGTATTGTTTTCCATCACCACACTGTAATGTAGTTATCTGGAGTTGCTTTCCTAGATCAGCAATTCCTATTGGCTCTCTCAGGAACCTCATGATTAGGGGTCCTGAACTTTTTACAGGCGCAGATTTTCTTCCCCTCAAAATGATTGATGTAAAGGCACCACTGTTCATCACTAAACTAAAGTTGTTGCAAAGCTGAGGTTTGAGAGCCTTGCTGATTCAATGTTTAGATATATAAATGTGTGCATTTATATAGTGTGAATGCTGCAGGGCATGAGATCTTCCAGTTCTAGACTTTGTTTTCCACATCCATGTTACAGTAATCCTATAGTGTGATTCAGATTTTAGGGCTAATAGCAAGAGAGAAATCGAGTCAATTTCCTTCTTAGTCATCATCTTAGTTTGATCTTTAGGGTACCTTTGGGTCTTTTAGGATATCTCAGATGAATTGAGCTTTATTCAAGGAGACATTTCATTCTTCTCCTTCACCTGTGCAATCTCAGAGACACTTTGTCGTCTCAGACTTATTCATAGCAATAAAATCAATTTCATGTTAAAGGTCCTCTTTCATGTTTCTTATACCATGTCATACAAAGTCTGGATATTGTTATCTCAAATTTGTTTTTTGCTTTTTGTTTGTTTTTTTGGTACAGATCCCATATGTGGTAAAGGCTATTCAAGAATTAAAGGAACACAGTGTGAAGGTATTTATGATTATTTATAAATCATAAATTTCTGTGTGCATGAAGAATGCTTGTGTTAACTTGGACTGGATAAAGCTGTCATATAACTTCCCAGTGAGAAATGTGTAGCAGGGGAAAAAAAATAATGAGAACTGCCGAACATGAACAGACGTGAGTTTCACAAGCATATATGCTATTGCCAGCGTCAGATCACTGTGGTCAAAGGGCAGCGTGGCTGAAAATGCTTTAGGCTGACCATAGTTTTGAGTGGCTACAATTTCAAACTGCTATCTATGAGGAAGACAAAAAAGGAAGTTTTTGATGAGGCTATAAAATTTGCATTTTTCTTGGTTTGTCCTGGGTTTTTTTTGTTGTTGTTTGTTTCATGGTCACAGATGATGAGAAGGACACACTCTATTGCCTCGTTTTTGAAAGTCTACATGGATTCTCTCCAGTTTCCTGTGATTTTTTTCTCATGGAGTCCCAGATAGACATAGGTCAGGGTGACTAACACAACATGACATGACACAGCAGCTGAAAAAATTTTAAAACAGCAATTAGTCCCATATGTGGAATGAAATGAACTTTTTTCTCAGCTTAAATAAAGAGGAACACTACATCCCCCACCCAAGGTCTTGCTTTCCAAATGATGACTGAATCCTTTGGCCTCTCTCTGGTCCAGACCCACTGTTAATAACTTATCTGACCTCAGCAGCACATTTTGGTACACAAGTGGCCAGAGCAAAACAAAACAAAACAACCCGAAGAAGGTAAATTTCCCCCTCCCAATTTATTTCTCTTATGAGGAAAGATTTAGAATAATTTTTTCAACATCCCTGGCTTGGAAAGTTATTTCTTCTAAATAGAGACACAGTGTGTGTGAGTTTCTTGACTAACGCTCCCCTTTTTTGGCATTGGCAGGTAAGTGCCTTTCTTTGGGTTAACTTGATGGTGAGTATTTTTCCAAAACAATGTGCAGAGAACATAATGCTCTCCATCAAGCAAACTGGGCAGGACTAGTACATTTGAGACAGATGCAGTGAATGATGAATGAATGAACATGCACACCTTCCACCACTCCCCAACTCAGGCTGGGACCACCAAGGCTTTGACAGAACAGCCTGAGACCATTGCTGAGTTAGAACTAGATACACACTTTCTTGGGATGTCTCAGCACTTCTCAAATGAGACTCTTTTGACTGGCCCCACATATTCCTCGATGATGGATTTTTTTTCTATGCTCATTTTCAAGCTACTTCTTCTTTGCTAGTTTGAAAGACCAGGCTTCTCTTTCTCTACTCACTTGCAGCCCTCTGGTCTCATAAAGCTAATTGTACGGCCCCTGGGAGCCTTACCTGAGATGTCTATTGTACCCAGACCTGTTCCCAAGAACTCCCACCAGCTCCCTCCCTGAGACTGATGGAGAAACTGTTATATCTTTGGTAATAGGTGGGTTCAATCTGGTTGCTTTTCAAACATCCCAGAAATTCTACATGAATTATTTGGAGGCAAACTAGTTTTATAAACTTATCAGGTTTAAAATGATCTTTTCCGTTGTGGTAATAATATGACTCCATGAATGGAATGAAGTAGAATGATGTTATACAGATATATTAACTTCATGCTTTTTTTTTTCCTTCATAGATATAGATGAATGTGAAGTGTTCCCAGGAGTATGCAAAAATGGCTTATGTGTTAACTCTAAGGGATCATTTAAGTGCCAGTGTCCCAGTGGGATGACTTTGGATGCCACAGGGAGGATTTGCCTAGGTAAATACTGTTCATTACTTTTCTAATGAATATTTCTTAACGATTATTAAAAACTCAGTTAACAAGATAGAGCTGAATATTTGGTTCCAAGTATAGACACACACACATCCCAAATTCAGCATTTCTATTAGGATGCATTGTGGTTTCCTGGACAAGTAGCCTTCCTGACTCAGCTCTTTATTCATTCTTTATAAAAAGAGTAGAGAACATGTCAGTGAAGAGGAACTTTAGTTCTTTATTGTTATCCATCACAGTTATTATTCTAGAGGTCTTAAATCTGCCCTCCATGGGCCATGGACAGAGAATTCTAGGTGATTGGTAAGGAGAACACTTTTGCTTAATTGGAAACTGTAGCCTTAGCCTGCTAGGCAGGGCTGCTGTAAGCCAGAAGGACAGGTCTTTGCAGGAAACTCTTGTGGGTATCAGGAGTGAAGAGTGTAACAGCCTGAGGAGTGAACCTGAGGGAACGAAGGCTGTTGTCAATATCAGCCATGATGAGATTCTCCATGACAACTGCTAGAACCCAAGTGACAGTGATGTGGAAGAGACTGGACACCAAACCCTGAATTCTTAGAAAGCTGCCCTGTGGACTCATAGTGGCAGCAGATTTGAGATCCCACAGTCATGCTTGTGGGGTCTTTGGCTTATTCTGGTGTTACTACTATGGCTTCTGATTGCCAGGAATATGTCCTTTGGATCACTGGTTTCAGAGTCCATGACTCTGGAGGTGATGCTTAGCCATATTGTGTATCTGAAACCACTCTGAAGAGCATCTTTAGTGAAGGACCACTGTAGGTGGTTGAAAGAGCGGCATGCAGTTAAGGGATTTGCATCCTTTATGAATTAGGATTAATCAGCCTTTAAATATAAAGCTTTATAGTTTATAATGTAAGCAATACAGAATAGAAAAGCTGGAATTCAGAGGCTGGAGTCTTTTCATAACTATGGATGTCCGTTAATCCTATTCTGAGTCTTAGCTTCTTTGTTTAGGAGGTATCAGCGTGTAATGAGAACGCTTTTCCAGGTTCTTCAGTTGAAACATGCTTCAGTATTTAGTTTAGGATTCATTTTGAAATTAACCATCTTAATTAATAGAGGCAACCCAGATGCGAAGTTGCTCAGAAGGCTTCAGTAGCTTTCTAACTTCAAAGGAAGCTCACACTCCCACAAGTATCCAGAAGAATGTGCACAAAAGCACATGTTGAGGTGAAAGAAATACTTGAGAAGAGGAGTGGATGGCTTTTCTTTGCTGTTTTTCCTCTTTAATCACAATTAGGGCAGTCCTCATTTCAGAGTTTACTATTCCACCTCTCCAAAAATGAAGTGGATCTGAGAAAAAGGTGCTGGTGCTAGCTGAGATGTTCTCCAACAATAAAGACTGCAGTTGGCTTTCAGCTAAAGAGGAGATGTCAAGACATCATGGAGTGCATGCACTGGTAATAGGCATGGTCTGTACAGGGAGAAAACATCTCCCAAAAGAGCATTGCAGGAGTTCTTCGAATACTGCTCCTTATGTAGAATTATCAGAAAATACCTAGAGTTCAAAGGATACTTGCCGCAAGAAGAGGTGCACGTAAATAAGAGCTGCCAGCTAAGAGCCTTTATTAAGAAGGAAAACCCACCACCAAGCCTAGGTTCCTTGGAGGAAAAAAAATTAATTTCAGTCAATAAGTTTGTAGTAAATCGTTATGTGTCCTGTACTTTGCCTAACACAACGTTGGCAGTTTGAGGCAGTGAAAACAGAGCAGCTCTCCTCAGCTTCCCTCCGTTCGTTCCCTCTGGCAGATATCCGCCTGGAAACCTGCTTCCTGGGTTACGAGGATGAGGAGTGCACCTTGCCCGTGGTTGGCCGCCACCGCATGGACGCCTGCTGCTGCTCCGTCGGGGCAGCCTGGGGGACCGAGGAATGCGAGGAGTGTCCCCTGAGGAACACACCTGAGTATGAGGAACTCTGTCCCAGAGGACCCGGATTCGCCACAAAAGAAATTACAAATGGAAAGCCTTTCTTCAAAGGTACAGTGGTTTCAGTGGTTGATTACTCTTCTGTTAGGTCAAAAGGATGCATTTTCAGGAGCACAGAGTTCTACTGACAGAATTACAATGAATGTCATCAATGCGGTCATCCCTGGATCATTTCAGCTTGCCTTCTTTGATTGCTGAATTTTATAGGGCAAAATGTTCAGTCTGTCACGGATTTTCTTTTTCTACATCTCAGGTCTTCCTGAGTCACTTGCCTCTCCCATGTAGTCACTGTTAAGCGTTAAATAGATTTTAATACTATCCTAAAGCTAAGCATAAACGGAAGAAAAATCTTCTTGGGAGATGTTTATGCCATCTACTAAAGCCCTAGAGGTAACCTTTATCTGCTGATTTGAAGCATCCAAGTCACTGTGGTCCCCCTGACTATAGATAACAGTGTGAGAAACCCAGTGACAGGTCCTCTTTGTCCAAATACAGCAAAATTCATTCCTATGGCAAACACTCCAGTGACTTATATTTCAAATTTTATTTTCTTATGCTATAAAACCCATGTAAAAAAAAAAAAGGAAGTTACAGATTTAATCTAATTCCAAAATTGAGTTAACTTCTTATGCACAATGATACAGACCTTGTTTACTTCAGCATATGGAAAAATCATAATTGGTTTCTCAGAATTCCGATTATTCAGGGAGGCCCAGCTTATGTTCTCAGTACAGAGTTTAGTGTCGGTTGCCCATTGTGTCTGGACCTACTTATTATACTTCATAATCAAATAAATTTCTAAAAATGGGAAATGAGTATATAAATATCACTTAATTATCCTTATATTAAAAGGTATAGACTTTTTTTTCTACTGAGCATTTTGTTCAAGAAGTCCTGGGGTTAAAATTATACTGTCTAGAGAGACAGTTTCTAGACAGCCCTCTGAAATGTCTCTTAAGTAAATTAAAAGGAACTTGGATGATTTGCTTACAAAAGCTGTGGCGATCCATTACCGCAGAAGGACTAGATGTTCTTGAGATTTAATCTGCCAGTTCTGTATCTCATGACATTAGGTAGAAATGAACTTGTATTTCTTGAGCTCTAGGTCTTGCTTTAGAAAGGACCCTAAAAGGGGAAACTCAGATTACTCAAATTACATGTTACATATGCAGTCTCCAAGAAATTCTTATACACATTAATTATATTAATGCAAACTTCATATTAATTGAGAAAATATTTTAAATTAGTACACATTATTTGAGAACATGTTTTAAATAGTATACATCATTTGTAAGGAATTAAAATTATAAATGGCATCTCCTGTGAAATTCTTATTTTTAGGTATTAAAAAAAGCATCAGAAAGCATAAGTGAATATCTCATTCCACTACATACTCAATTGCTTGCTGTAGGACAATATATTTGAAAATCTTCCACATGCCTTACATATAGACACTAGTGGTTTAGAATTTCTTATTCTTTCATTCAGCAAATAGTTCAGCGTTTGGTGTGTGCTGGGCTTTTAGAAGTCCAAATAAACCCACTCTTTACTTCTTCAATAATACTTTATAAAATGTAGAAGTTTAAAAGTCTAGATCTGTTTACAAAGTCCTATTTCTCATGGATCATCACACATTTTTTAAAATGAGTATGACCAAGACCCTCTAACTTCCTGAGTTTTTTTTTTTTTTTTACCTCCTGAGTTTAAAATGGGGTGTTGAGATCTCCTGATTGGTCACTTATGGACTTTTCCCACATTTAATTTTCCTTGAAGACATCAATGAGTGCAAGATGATTCCCAACCTCTGCACCCATGGCAAGTGCAGAAACACCATCGGCAGCTTCAAGTGCAGGTGTGACAGTGGCTTTGCTCTGGATTCTGAAGAAAGGAACTGCACAGGTCAGTGAAGGGGCTCACCCTGGAGGGACACCCTTTGGAACTCTTGGTCTTAAACATGTTGCCACAAGAAGTAAAGCTATCCTGAGGCTCATCTGCTGCCACTTGCTGCTTTTGTGCAGACATCGATGAATGCCGCATATCTCCCGACCTCTGTGGCCGAGGCCAGTGCGTGAACACCCCCGGAGACTTTGAGTGCAAGTGTGATGAAGGCTATGAGAGTGGATTCATGATGATGAAGAACTGCATGGGTGAGTGCGTGACCATTTGATCATCCCAGGGAAGAAACATTCCAAGAAGCTTCGGTGACTCATCGCCTATGTCGGTTCTTCCTGCTCCCCCAGTGCGCTGGTCTCCTGACCAGTGAGTCACGCATTGGGCTGTGGCAGAGGGAGACTGACATGTGGAAGGAATGAGGGACTTCATGCTCTGGGGCAGCGGGTGGCCTCAGACACCAGGTATGGGTCCCTGAGAAGTGAGTTTAACACCTGGAATAGACACCCCAGGGAAGAGAGAACAATTCAAACATAAGCTATATTAGGGGTCACATTCTAGGGTTTCTGTTCATCATTTTTAGAAAAGGAGATTGATTAAGATAGTTTCATTAGATCAGGTTCCCTAGCAACAGGACTGAGATGGGGGCATTTTTTGAGGGATTGCTCTTAGGAGGAACCTGTAAAGAAGCGAGGGAAGCAGCTTAGGGCAGGGGAAGAAGAGAAGCCAATTGTTCGACTGGATTTTAGCTTTAACCTGATCCCACAGGGGCCTTGGAGTGTGAATAGTACCGGAGAGCGGTCCCACTTCGAGGCCAGGAGGCTGAGATTTTATACTCGCACGTCAGTTCAAGCAGTTATTGGCCATGGGCAGCCCCCAGCATGGGAGCGGGGTGTAATTTCTCACCTCCCAGGCATTTCTGAGTGAGGTGGATAGCGGTTCTCCAACAAGGAAACCTGTGAGCCATTAGCAGCCAGAACTCCCAGCAACTGGGCAATGAGTGCACTGGCCTGGTCATGGGGCCCTGGCAGGACCACCACCCACAGCTTCAACAGGGGTCATTTCCACTTTGCAGATATTGACGAGTGTCAGAGAGATCCTCTGCTGTGCCGAGGAGGCGTGTGCCTAAACACTGAGGGAAGTTACCGCTGTGAATGTCCTCAGGGCCATCAGCTGTCCCCCAACATCTCAGCATGTATAGGTAAGGAGGAAGACCACTTACCTGCCGGCAGTCGTTTGGCCCACACCCCTGCCAGAGCCCGAGGCTTACGGCTGGGTGCTTGGTATTCTCATCTTCTTTTTTTTTTTTTTTTCCTTTTTTTAAAAATGTATTTTATTGTAGTATAGTTGATATACAATGTTGTGTTAATTTCCCCTGTACAGCAAAGTGATTCAGTTATACATATCTTCTATACAGACATCAACGAGTGTGAACTGAGCGCGCACCTCTGCCCCCACGGCCGCTGCGTGAACCTCATAGGGAAGTACCAGTGTGCCTGCAACCCCGGCTACCACTCCACCCCCGACAGGCTGTTTTGTGTTGGTAAGTTCTGTATGGTATGTTATTTATTTTCTTTAGTCTCTTTCGAAAGCACTCAAGCAATGTTCTCTGAGTTCTGTTTCCATCGCTAGTGACTTTTACTTAATCTTTCCTGTTTTCCTGGAGGGAAAGGTCTTCTCATGGTGGCTCACGATCTTTAGATCTCACCTCCCCCATCTGTTTAAAGAACCAATTCAATGAAGGCTGTACAGTGTTTTAGCTCTAGCAAGTATAATTTGACCCATGCTGCTTTGACTAGTGAACGGTAGCACACGCTTTGTTTCTGCCTATGCACACCCAAGCACATCAGCCAGTGATTACTAAGTACCGCCTGAAATAAACGAGCCTGGTGAGTGCCGGGAGGAAGACAGAAAGCTTAGGGTGTGATCTCCACCCTTAGGTGGTTTGGAGCAGCTCAGAGATTCCAAAGAATAATTATTGGGAAGAAGACCATAGCATGTTTATAGCTTACAATGCAATAGAGGCCAAGTCTGGCAGTCCTTAAAAATGAGGTTTTGTGGGACAAGCGTTTTGCTTTGTGGCTGGCCCTTAGGAGGTTTAGTTGTGCTGGGAAGAGCGGCACAGCAAGTCCCATGGCTTTAGAGTCAAAGTGAAACTTTGTAGAAACAGCCAGTTTTTGCCTGGTTTGAGGTATACCCCATGTGGAACTGCCAAGTCTCACATGGTTTCTACCCAGAATCATAAATCAGCCCAAATTCTTCTGAAGCATGGCCCAGGACAACTCAGAACTCCAGCTCAGGTCCTTGAAAAGGATTGGAACCTCAGCCAAATGCAATGTCAAGTTTGTAACGGAATCTGTGACCCAGAGAATTTCACCCACGTGCCCATTGTTGTCACTGAGGAATTCTAGCGCCCAGCACTTCTCCTGCGTTGTGTGTGGCACACCATATGTTGTGTTCATCTAACTCCCCAACTGCAGTGTAAATATTATGAAGGCAGGAAGAGTGTCCATCTCATTCACTGTTAGATTCTCATCTGTAGCACATAGTAGGTGTGTAGTTAATATTTGTTGAAGGAACCAAACAACGCAGTGACTTGCAGTTGCCCTGGGATGCTTTTATAATTTTGTATTTTGTTTTGTTTTATTTGACCCATACATACCTGGAAACTTCAAACATGTGCCATCATCACAAACACAGAGGAAGGTGATATTATTTTCCTTTTTCTTAGACATCGATGAATGCAGCATAATGAACGGTGGCTGTGAGACCTTCTGCACAAACTCTGAAGGTAGCTATGAATGTAGCTGTCAGCCAGGATTCGCACTAATGCCTGACCAGAGGTCCTGCACTGGTAAGTCAGCTTTAGCTTCCTGGGAACTCTCTCACTAGCAGGTCCCTATTAGAGTGGTTCAGGGCCTGGGCTTCGGAGTCAGACAGTCCTGAATTCACATCTTTGTTTTGTCACTTTTTTGGCTGTGCGTCCTCGATGAAGATCCTTGGCATCTGATACCTCATCTGTAAAATGGGGTTCAGATTGCCTGTGTGGAAGAGTATGTACAGCACTCAGCATAGTACCTGGCACATGCTCAATAAGTGGAATATAAACTACATTTTCTTGATTGATCAGAGTTTTGAAGAATCTGATCTCATGGCCTATTTCAGTGCTACTCAGGGTGTGTTCCTTGGACGGGCAGCCTCAGTACCACCTGAGAAAGTGTTAGAAATGCAAAATCTCAGGCCCCACCCCAGACCTACTGAATCAGAAACTCCTATGGGGGCATCTCAGTAGTCTGTTTTCACAAGCCTTCCAAGTGATTTTGGATTTGTGCTAAAATTTGAGAACTGCTGGTCTAATTTACACTGCCTGTTGTATCACATGGGCTAGAAGAGCCATGTAATCAGCCGGAGATGGGAAATGAAGTGGGTAATGTAGATTTTAATTTTGGCTCAGGTTAAGAAGAAAACTTAGGTTTAGGAACCAAAGTTATTTTATTGGACCTAGTAAAATCTACGTTAAAAGCCCTAGATATAAATTTAGCTATAAAAATTAAATTTTGAAAATCTAAGCAGATATGCTTATTTCAAGCATTTTTTACCTTAAAATATCTGTAAAACAGCAAATAATGGGCATTAGGCATTTAAATTTGACAATTAGAAAAATAAGATTCATAATCATTTTTGAATGATAAATTTGTATCAGAGATAAAAGTGCCAATTAAATGGTGGTCTTTTTTTTTTTCTTGAGTTTGGACTTTACCTAAATGTTTATTACATTTTATTAAAATTTTATTACATCTGTAGTACTAGTAGTAGCTAATTTATTGAACACTTAGTATGTACCAAGTACTGATGTGCATTTTTTTTTAAATGATGGTCTTTTAAGTGCATGTGGACCTCCATCCTGAACTGTATGTTATAAATCTTGAAAATGGTTCTCCCCTTTTTTACCCAAGATAACCTGATGAGATAATTTATGTAAAGTGTCATTTGGATTTCAGAGCTAACAGTCTTATGCGAGCAGGCTGAGTTTACTTGACTTGGGTCACTTAACTTTTTCATCAATGATTAATGGAACCCTATCAACAACATGCCATTGTTGGTTTTATTCTCTGCAGACATTGATGAGTGTGAAGATAACCCCAATATCTGTGATGGTGGTCAGTGTACAAACATACCTGGAGAGTACAGGTGCTTGTGTTATGATGGATTCATGGCATCTGAAGACATGAAGACTTGTGTAGGTAAGCAAAAAAGACAGAATTTTCCAGTTTGCTAGTTATTCACAAGGACTGTTAAATTACATAAAGATTTGTTTGGGTAGCGAATAGATCCTAAGGGAAAAGTAAGAATATTTAGGAGCATAGTACTAATCATAATCCAAAGCTAGCACTCCAAAAAGCAACTTTCTTGTGACTGTGATATGATGCTCTTGTCAGATATGTTGTATGGACTGAGCTAACCACTGGTCAACTCCAGTGACCAAAAGACATTTCTTTTATGTCTATGCATTATTTCTGTCCACTTAACCCTCCTTTTGCTGTGACTAGCGTTTAGGCTTTTAAATTGTTTGCTTAAGGCAAGCAAAACTTATTTCTGACAAGAATGCAATAAATTCTAGAATGGATTGTTTTGGAGAGTTTCTATTGTTGTCTTCAAATCTGTCAGACTTTTTAATGTAATATCTAATCTGCCTTTAATCCCATTTAGTATATTTTTAATCTCAGACATTGCAGTTTTCACCTCTAAAAGTTTGATTTGGGTCTTTTTTTTTTTTATATCTTCTGTGTCTCTACTTAATATGTCCAATCATTTCTCTAGCTTTTTAAATACAGGAATACAGTTATAATAATCTGTTTTAATGTCCTTGTCTACTAATTCTATCACCTGTGTCAATTCTGGATCATTTCAATAAATTGACTTTCCTCTTCATTATGGGCCATATTTTCCTCCATCATTGAATGCCTGGTAATTTTTGCTTGGATGCCAGACATTATAAATTTTGCCTTACTAGTTTCTGAATATTTTTGTATTCCTAAGCTTTATTCTGGAACATAGTTAAGTTATTTGGAAACAGATCGGTTCTTTCAAAGTCTTGCTTTGAAGCTTTTAAGCAGCAGTTAGGGTAGGGCTAATTTTCTCTATTGCTGAGGCAAGATCCTTCTGGATACTCTACTCACTTCCCTGTGAATTACAAGGTTTTCCAGTCTGGCTGGTAGGAGAAGGCACAATTCTACGCCTTCTGGCAACTCTGATAGATTGTTCCCTCTAATTCTTTTGGATGGTGCTTCCTCCAGATTCGAGAGTTTCCTTTCATGAATATACTGATCACTACTCATCTGGGTGCTTGACTGGGACCCTCTGCAGATCTCTGGAGTTCTCTCTCCTTCTCTCTCTCTGTACATCTCTTTTCGGTCCTTTACTCAGCGCTATGAACTCTAGCTACCTTGGCCTTCCCCCTCACCTCTTCAGCTCATGGACATTTCCTGGTTCCATCTGTCATCCCCCTCCCTATGCCATTGCCTTAAAAATCTCCCTACACAGTACTCTGGGGCCTTTGTAGAACCCACCTAGTTTGTTTTTTCTCTCAGGGATCATTGATTTTGTTGGCAAATTGTCCTTTCTTGTTGTTGTTATTTTAGGTGAGAAGGTAAATTTGGTTCCTATTGCTCCATCTTGGCCAGAAGCAAGAGTCTAGAATTGAAATTTAAAAAATCACTTCACATTTGTGTCTTTCAAAAACACTTACCGAATATTTGTGAAGTCCTAGAAATTAAAATGAATGTCATAAAAAAAGACAATTTTTAATTTGGGAAAGAAGTGAAGTTTGTAACTATCTGCACTAAGACTACTAGTTTATCTGTCTTTTCTTTCAAGATATGGAACTAAAATGTTGGCCTCATGCAGTCTGAATTAAAATTTTCATCTTGCAACGGAATATGCTGTTTTAAAAAGTTTTCTAGACTGTCACATAAACAGGCTCTATCCCCAACCTCGAGTCAGTCAGTTTATTTGATTACTTGACCCCCTGCTTGTGGCCCAGATAAAAAGCAGGTCTGCAGGGTTAGCCTTCAATGTAGGAAGCAAATGTGAATTGGGCTACGTAAATATACTTTTTTTTTTAAGTGAAAACATTTCATCTTTTCTATTTGTTTGTCATAGTTGCTTTATCTCAGGGGAAATTTTTCAGTGATATCAAACAAATGGTTATATGTACTAATAATATCTGTATTTTACAGATGTCAATGAATGTGATCTGAATCCAAATATCTGCCTAAGTGGAACCTGTGAAAACACTAAAGGCTCATTTATCTGCCACTGTGATATGGGATATTCAGGCAAGAAAGGAAAAACTGGCTGTACAGGTATGTTTTTTCAAATTGAACAATAAAACCGTAAGTGATTAAGAGATTGCTACCGTAATTATAGATTAACATAAGTTTTAAAACTATTAATATTTTAATTACCTTATAAAGCATTTTGTTAGTATTTTTTCATTAACTTAGCCTGCACTTCTCTGAAATTTGTCATACTTTAGATTGGATCTAAGGTGAGGTTTTTTTCCCTTTACCTGTGAAAAAAAGGCATATGAGATAAATTACCACCATAAATAACACTATAAATATCAACATTTTATGAGGTTAAAATAACATTTTTATATCAAAGTAGTTAACGTGCTAACTACCAAACATATCCCTTTATTAAAGCAGACCTTTCCCAATAGCCTCCATTGCCAACCCTTTCATTTAAGGTTTTATAAGTGAAATTACTTTTTAAAGAAACACATCCTATTGTAAAGCAATTATACTCCAATAAAGATGTGGAAAAAAAACCCCAACACATCCTACAATTCATATATTTCATCAAGTCTCATCAGTCTTCTAGTTTCTTAAATTAATGTGCTTTTTTTCAATTAAGTTGCTTTAGCCCTAATTAGTCTTTATTCGTGGGACTTAGCAAATCTCATGAAGTGAGAAATTAAACCATTAATTTTGCTTGTTTAATACCAATAGCACATAAGGTCTTTTCACAATATTTGTAGGAGATTATTCTGTTAAACATCAAATGGAAGCAGTCACTCTGAGTGAATGTTGTTCTTTCTAAGTGTTTAATTGATGTTTTCATACTTGAGGCAGTGATGCTTAGTACATGGAACAATAAAGTTTTACTGTAGTTACCTATAGTAACAAAACAGATTATGGCATATAACATAATTTAAAACATAATGGAAAAAAAAACATAATGGAGACCATGGTGGGCTTGAATTAGGTAACTGCATCATTTCTTTACAAATAATAGACTTTAATTTCAAAAGGCAGTTTGGCAAGCCATTGTGACTTAAAACAAACGTTAAAATATTTGCAGATTGGCAGTGTGGTACAGGTACAGATCCTTTTCTTAATTATATCAGCGTTTTTCAAGAAAGTTCCCAATATATGCATTACCATTTTAAACTGTTCAGTTATGCAAAGTTTCAAATACAGATATACAGACATCACCAATAAATTACTATTAGTTCAAAAATGACAGATTCTAGACAAATTATAAAAAGAAGCATGTAGCTAGAATGCTTTCATGCTCACTATATTAGTCTTCATATGAAGCATGTCTAGGGGTCCATTCTGATAAATGGCACAGAGTTTAAAATCTCTAGTCCTCATGTGGTCTCTGGGGGTACAAATGATGCTTATATCAGCATATCTGTGGTTCAAGATTTATTTTTAGCTTTCATTAAAAATATAGGACTTAGGGTAAGGGGTGTTGGTCTGGTAGTAATGCAGGGGAAAATTGGACAGTTCTATATTGCATTTTACCTATTAGAGGCTAATACCATTGTTTGGCAAGGTTGAACTCACTGCAAGTCAACCCAGAGAACCGTGATTCTTATGAAGGGAGAAGTTAATCTAATGGGACAGTCTTCATTCCCTATAAGAAAAAGATCTCTAGAATTTTATGCTCCAAATTCCCGCTAACAGAGGCATGTGCAGAGGCTGACTGTTTTAGGCCTCTTATCATGAAGAAAGCTTAAATTTTCATGCAACATTAATATCACTTAAGGTACATGAGGTATAATGCATGTAATGCCCTTGGCACAGTGCTTGGCATACAGTAGCTGGTCAGTAAATAGTAGCTATTGTTGTCCTTATAAAATGAGACACATAGACACAGTGTCTAGAAGCCATTTTAATTAAAAACATAACTTCTAGTCTAGCAAAATTCTGTACTTCTATTTACTGATATGCTTGAAATCAGTTTAGAGAAGGAAAATCTTACTCTGTATATTGAAAGGCTTGTTTTTCATAATTGAGTTTGCACAGATACTAAGACTATAGTGACGAGAGCTATGTACTCCACATTAGATGAGATGACACCAGTTTTACATTAAGAACAGCGGTCTTTTAGTAAATTACATGAACAGAAACATGGATTTGAAGTCCAAGAAATATTCTGTATCTTTCCCCAAGGGCCAACATCCCCCTTCCCACTTTTAAATTATAGCCTAAAATGATTTTTCAGTTGCATAAAATTCAGCTAGTACTGTAGGGAGAAGAATTGAATTTCATGGTCCTTTTGATATCATAGTAGCATGGTATGTGATATTCTCATGTAAAGGAGTAGACCTCTGGATTTTATTCCTAGTTCTTTTACTGGTTCATGAGCTTGAAGAAATCACCAGGGTGCTCCATGGTTATGCAAGTGTTCCCCTTGGGTAAGCAGCCCTGCAGTGAAGTATGGAAGGAGAGGGTGTATTAGGGGCAGGAAGAAAAAGAGGTTCTCTGTAAATCCTGCTATTAACAACCAAGGGTATCACATTTGATTGGAAATGACTTACACAAACAGGAATTGGCAGCAAGTTTGGTATACTCAAAAACAAGTTTTAAAAAATCTGAGCCAAAATGTTTTTTGAATCCCATGTAACTAGGGCTCTTTTAGCCTGCTTTTAGTTTAAAATTTGTGTCACTCACAACTTAGAATACCATCAGGTTACCTTGGTGATAGTATGTTAAAGACAAGTGTTTATAATGTCCCAGGCAACTAATGTAAATAGAGATATGTATCTTGCTTAATGGGACAAGCAAGCCTCACAACAAATAACAGTGAAGAACAGACCTGGAAATATGTTTTAATGACAGACAAGGGAAATATATCTACTTCTATTTCCATACATATATAATATGTATACATACATATCATATGTACACATATATTTTAATGAGTACCTTGTAAAGGAATTATAAAAATATGTATGCTATTTCATAGGGAGGAACTTTGTTTCACAAGAACTTAAAAAATGTCCTCTGGGTTCCATTACAGCTTTGTCTAAATATTTCAGCTCCCTTGTCATTACTGATTGTTTCCATTTTAACAAATAAACATGTTTTTTTCCCCCCCAATCACTTTAGCAGTGTTCAGAATCCACCCACTGACTTACATTCCCAGCCCACACAGATGTTAAGTGTTCCTTTTTTCTCCTTAAGCTTTGTTCAAATCGTGGATATGGCTGAGGGGAACGTTCAATTTAATGAAGGGAGAATGGACATTTTCCTGTAACCTAGAACACATCTCTTCTCTCCTTGGCTTAAGGGGGCTGGATTACAGTTTTTCTGTGGCCCACACATACAAGGCTTCTGATGCCCATTCTACATAATTGTAATCAGACAACAAATTGAAAGAAGAAAAATTAGACTGCTGCTAGGTGCCATCCTTGGTGCGTCCTGGCCTTCTCATGCTAATCTGTAAGAATGTACCTACCATCACATGCTGACTCACTCAGTCAGTGAGTAAGGCACACAATTAAAATCAGGATTGTTTTCAGTTAAAATATCAGGATTGCTGAGCAACTCCATTTCTCAGTCGTTCAGCTTTTCATAAGAGACATGTTGCTGTGGGTATAGTCCATGAAAGAGAATCACGTACTTCAAAACCACCAGCACTCAGTGAAAATTTGCCCTCATTTCCTGCCAGCTCCTTATCACTGCTAATTGTCCTCCACTGGCTGTCAGCCTGTGAAAACTCTGTGGGTGTTCAGTTAAATAGTCGTGGCTCAAATTTGGGTCCAAACTGAAAAATCCAAGTAGCCTTCACGTTTGGCCTCTCCATTCACCCTAACGCCCTCTTCCCCAACGCCTCACCAAGGAGATTCCACAGTGTGCCAGCCCTGCTGGACTAGGGCTCTCGTGACTGATGCCCAGATGGCAGGAAGGCAGGCGTTTGTGTGGGTGACACAGCCTCTCCCGCCATGACTGTCAGAGGAAGCCAGAGCAGCTCAGAGCACAATCTCTTTCTCGAATGTCAGATTCAAGTGGAACACACCCAGAACCTGTGCATGGGGTCTGCTCAGACCACACCCTTGCCCTTCACGAGAGCCATGCAAGTAGGACCTTTGAGTCTCTGTGAGGGAGCTTTGGTGGGGTGAAGGAGGTTGCAGTGTCAGCCCTAAATTTGAATTTCTTTGCTTTTCTTGGCGTGTGCTTAATCTTAAAAAGGAATTTTCTGTCTGGAGCAAACTTGTGGGGGAAAGAGAACATTTGTACAGAAAGAGATGTTCTTGGCAAGCGTGTGCTATGTTTCCCTCACATTATTGAAGAGTGGAGTGTTTGAATATGGTGTTTTTGTTTGGTTGTTTCCCTTATGGCTCAGTTTCCCCTTCTGTTTGCTTTTAGAACGAAGTACAGTCTTAGGCACAAGTCTGCCGTGGAAACAATTAATGAATAATAGTTGGTGTGTACATGCACACACACACGTGAAGAAACCTTTTATTCAGAGATGCCTTTAGACATTATGACCAAGTCTTTCTAATTCACTTGTGACATACCGGTAGTGTAAGCCATTGAGATAATGACTTATACAAAGATTCACAAAATGGAAAATTGAATATGGGCACCTGAGTTACTCTTCCCTCCTATTCCAAAGCCCACAGTACACGGCCTCTTGCAAATATAATTTATTTTCACCCTGAAAACATTGTGGTACAATGGCAAATATTTTCTTGAATTAGAAATGTATGTTCATATATTATTCATGATAACAAAAAGGAGGGAGACTCTCCTTTTAAAACACAATAGTTATTTTCTTAATTTCAGGATTAAATATGGAAGGTAAAAAACCCACATGAAAATAAGAGCATCTTTGGACATTAGAAAATTGAAAAGAAAAAGATAACAGGATTACTAGATTGACAGGCTATGATCATCTCTGAAAATTGTACTTAGTAGAAAAGATTAGTGAATACTTCTATAAGTCTGTTAATACCGCCAAGATTTTGAAAGCAGACCTTTAATCAGGACTTAGAATAAAGTCCTGATGTGACTAAAGAAATCAGCTTGATTAGGCAGCTGTGGCTCAAGACGAAGGGCACCAAACAGGGGATGGGAAACTGGGTTCCAGGTGCTTCTGGCTCTGCCCCTCACTGACCTTGGGGCCCTGACAAGTTCCCATGCCTTTGGGGACCCTCTTTGGTTTCCTTCTCTGAGAAACTGAAGATTAGGAAAGTCAAATTCTAAGGTCTTTGCACTTAGAAAATTCCTTTATTCTTTAACATCTGGAGGTTTCATCACTTAGGCAATCGAAAGTCATTGTTTCTACCTAACTCAGAGATCAGGACAAATAAAGGACGGACATTATGGCGGCACACTGCAAGAGTGGTGCTTTGCATCATTAACTCTGAGGGGAGTGATTATCTGAGGAAGAAAGAAGTGTCTGTGGCCCTGCCTGGGAGCCCTTAGGTCAGGCTTCCTTTCTTGAATTCCCTGCCTATTTACCACTATTATCCCTGGGCTGGCCTTCCTCCTCATTTCCTTGGAATGTGCCGTGCTCAATTAGTCCGTTGATTAAAGCTCCCAGTCACAAGTTTAAAGCTGCCTGGTATGTGCTTCCCTTGACCTGCCTTAATAACTCAGTAGTTCATGTGGCTGCCAAGGTTACATTAAAATTCACCTACACAATACGTTGTAACTGTAAGAACATTCTTCTAGGCGTGTTTTCATTTTATACTTATTAGTGATATTGCAAACTATTCTTGTAGGAAAAATAACATTATTTTATTTTGTGTTTGCTCTAGAAGTTATAACAAAGCCAAAGATCTCAGGACCATTTCAGAACTTCAGATGGAACATTTGGCAAACAGCATGTTTCCATACACTTTCAAATCATTTAATTGGGCTTCTTAAGTAAACAAAAGGGTAAACAGAAGTTGCTTGTCCAGTTTATTTTTCATGTCACTACTCAAGTGATCACTGAAAATTCTTGCAACATTTCATATGCCAAGATTTACCTTCTTAACCTAAGTTTTATGTTAGACGTTGGTTTCCATACAGAATCATCGTATCCATACTTAGGAGTTCTTGTTCTTAGTTAATGAAAAAGTTGGTTATGAGGTTAAGTGCTTGTCTTTCATTATGAAATAGATCAATTTGGGGAAATAAGATTCTGGTACCAATTCCAATAATGATCACCAACTCCCTGTCTTACAGTTCAACTCAATTCTGACAACCACCTACCTGGAGAGAGTGTCAGATTCCACAGGTTAAGGACTCAGTCCCATAAAATTGTCCACACTTCAGATGCCAGTCGCAAGTCTAGGTTGTCTGTTATGAGTGCTTCTGACCAGTTGGCTATAAATCAAAGGTTCCCACCACCTCCTTGAATTTGATTAATTTGCTAGAGTGGCTCACAGAACTCAAGAAACCAGTTTACTCGTTAGATGTATCAGTTTACTATAAAAGAGTATAACTCAGAACAGCCAGATGGAAGAGATACATAGGGCAAGGTGTGGGGAGATGGCACAGAGCTTCCATGCCATCTCTGAGCAAGCCATTCTCCCCAGATCCTCACTGTTCACCAACCTGGAAGCTGTCCAAACCCTATCTTTTGGGGTTTTTCTAGAGGCTTTATGACAGAGGCACAAATGATTAAATCATTGACCTTGCCCCCCATCCTTAAGTGCTTTCCAAACGTCACCTCATTAACATAACAAAAGACACCTTTTTCACTCTTAGCACTTAGGAAATTCCAAGGGTTTTAGGAGTTCTGTGCCAGAAACAGGACAAAGACCAAATATACACTTCTTGTTATAAATCACAATATCACAGGAAACAAAACATATTTTACTTTATAATTTATAGTCTCTTCTCTTTTTTTAATGAAATTTTATTGGAGTATAGTTGCTTCACAGTGTTGTGTTAGCTTCTACTGCACAGCAAAATGAATCAGCCATACATATACATATATCCCCTCCCTTTTGGATTTCCCTCCCATTTAGGACACCACAGTGCATTAAGTAGAGTTCCCTGTGCTATACAGTATATTCCCCTCAGGTACCTATTTTATATATAGTATCAGTAGTGTATATGTGTCAATCCCAATTCCTCCAACCCTGCCCCTTTCCCCCTTGGTATCCATACATTTGTTCTCTACATATATTCTCTTCTATAATGCTTTTATATTATAGAATCTATCTTGGCTAAATTTGGAAATGGAATTTTGAAGAATGGAGAATTTTTGAGAATTTGAAGTCTTTTAGCAATGTGGCCCTAATCTGTTTCTCCCTTTACTGAAAAATCTCTCTTGAATTGACTTGAGTTTTACAGGAAGTATGCAAGAAGCCTTGGGTCCCAAAGTGCTAGCTAGAGAAAAGATAGTTCACACACTGCCTTAAGGAATATTCTCTGCAAATGCTTGAATTAGCAATACCTAAAGTAAAACTTTTATAGAAATAAAGCGTGATTAAATAATACAGTGTTTTACATTTCAGAATAAAGTATATTTAGTGTACAGAATATGATTGAAAAAGTTTTCTAACATGCCAACAACATTGTATTCCTTTGTCTATATGAGATATGAAAGCAATGTGCATCATTTCTCTATAGTTGATTTAATAAAAGTATTGGGCATAGAAACAAATGACCATGAGCATTAATAGGATAGAATGTTAGGCAACTCACTTTTTAAGATCTTCAACTGGAAGGAGCTTCGTTTTGTTTTGTAGTGGCTGGACACTTACATTAAAATAATGGAAAATAATTAGAGTTAACAACAGCAAGTAGCAGTATGTTGTTCTTTATAAATTGAAATTTAAATCTGTTCAATTTATGTAGCATATACATGTGGATGCTAAACCAATCTATGTTATACTGTGAGAAATGTGAAAGCAAGTCAAATTTTGAATATTGCTAAGTTATTTAAAAGACCCAAAAGGCACCTTTGCTAAACTTTTTTTAAACCACTGGTTATTTTTCCAGACATCAATGAATGTGAAATTGGAGCACACAACTGCGACAGACATGCTGTATGTACCAACACGGCAGGAAGCTTCAAATGTAGCTGCAGCCCCGGGTGGATTGGAGATGGCATTAAGTGCACTGGTGGGTTGGAAAATAACAGAAACTGCTTCTCATGAACTGCATGGATTATAAACATGAAAATATCAACTCTGTAATGAAAAATTTAATTTGTGTTTTACTGATTAATAAATGTCACATTTTCTGTTCATAATGATGTGTGACCTCTTTCCTTAAGATCTGGACGAATGCTCCAATGGAACCCACATGTGCAGCCAACATGCAGACTGCAAGAATACCATGGGCTCTTACCGCTGCCTCTGCAAGGAAGGATACACAGGCGATGGCTTCACTTGTACAGGTAGGCTCCTGTTGGAAACAGCTGTGTAAACGGCAGTCAGAAAAGCAAGGTGCTCCATGTCTTTCAAACCATCAATTCTTTTCTGAAGGCTGGGTCAGTTATAGACAACTTGGAACAGAAAATATTGGTTACTTGAAACGACATTCCTGTGGAATGGAAATTTGTAGCTGACTCAATTAGGGAGACCTCAGAAACTAAGTATATATATACATAGATGTATATATAGTTATATAGTTGATATATGTGTCACAGTATGTAATGATGTCATGAGTTTAAAATAAATCACACTTCCTTTCATAACCCTTAGCCTTTATATTTTTGTGCCTGTTTCTCACTGCTGACTTGTTTTCCATGTTAAAACCAAGTGTGAACTTGCTGTAGGGACCTATGTGAGGAAAAGAAATTAGACATTCTGGATCAGATCAACAGCATATATTTTTCTTCCACTTGCCATCGTTGTTATCATCCCACATTAGTATAAGTAAGAATTTCATAACTGCTTTGAAAGGAATTCATTCACTTCCAGTTTTACAATATATTAATGAAATTTTCTTCTCAGTGCTAATGAATAGTCACAGAATTACTGTGAACTATTACATACATTTAAATATGTATGATTAGAAGCATGATTATAAAGATATGATATATACACTTATCATGACCATGTATATACAGACAGCACTTTTTAAGTCAGTGCGTTGGTATTATATAAGATATTGAGGTACATTTTTCATTGGCCGTTAGGTAGCATAGAAGCTCATAGGACCTGAAGCATCAGTTTATCCTGAGCACTCTGCTCACAAGAAGTCATTTAAACATAAAAGGGGCTGAGGGCCAGTAAGTGATTTATCTGGATTTTGTTTTAGCTCACTAAAAGTTTTATCGTACTTGAAATTGTTTTTGCTTAACCCAATGAAGTTTTGTCATCAAAAACTTCCCATTGCTTTTTAGAAAATATTCCAAGTTTCATGTACCAGGCATGTATGGTTCATGTGTTTGATATTTAACACCTGTGATTAGTAGCAAAACTCAGAAGAGATTAAGCAGGAATTTTTGGTCTCCTCTATAGTTGCTATTCTAGGTCTTTTGCTGCCCATCTGAGCAGAGCCTGAAGCTTAAGAATCAGGCACAACCATGACATGTTATTTCCTGTCATGGATGCGTCCTCATGTTGATGATCCTGCTTGCAAAAGTCTTAGTGGGAATGATCTGTTTGACTTATTACCCATTAGAGATAATTTAGCATTCAGGATTCTGTATCTGAACCCCATGTTTACTATATATTCAATATTAGTATTCAAAAGGGAAAAATTGAGTTTAATGTGTCAAGTAGAAATTATGATGAAATACCGCTACCCTCAGGAAGCTGACAATTATAAAAGTTGTTGGACCTGAGGAATCAGAAAACTCCTAAGGAAGAGTAACTTGTGTTTCTGGCTGTAGATCTTGATGAGTGCTCTGAGAATCTGAATCTGTGTGGCAATGGCCAGTGCCTAAACGCCCCGGGAGGATATCGCTGTGAATGTGACATGGGCTTTGTGCCCAGTGCTGATGGGAAAGCCTGTGAAGGTAAGTGATGGGCAAGCTGCCGGGGGCCTTGCAGGGCCTGATGAGATCAGTTTATTTAAACATTCCTGATGCCTTTCATTTGTTTGTTTTTTACACCAAGTTGTGTTTTGGCTTCCCATCTAACCTGGTCAGTTCAGTTTGTGGAGAGATTGGGTCTCCAGCTGGACCATTTCTCTTTGTGTAGAGAAAATCTCAGCTATTGGGCCATAAGCTGCACATCCAGCCTTGGCCAGATGGTTTGCAAGAGCACACCCATTAGTCATAGGAGAATGGGGATAACCCAAGTCAGTGCAGCATATTCATCCCCATTGCTGGTGGAAAGAGCTCAAAGTGCTGGTGCCCTGATAGTGAAGGATTCTTTTCAAATATGGAAACACAGCTTTTAATCTCTGCTATGGTTTTGTTTCTAGAAATAAAGGCTTTAAAATAACAGCAGAGTGGATAGTCTTGTCTGTAGGTAGAGCAATGTCCTGGCTATGTCTCACATGGTCTCCAAATATCTAATACATATGAACGTGGAACAGTCTTTCGCAAATCCACTTAGTAAGGAACCCCTAGGGATGATACCATATGTCAAGATGTCTCTCAGCGTAAGGCTCCATCTTCCCGAGAAGTGTTGGTCAGACAGGAAGTGTCCTGAGAGCCTGCTGGCTGAGGATGGATCCCACTAAGAAACACAAGATTCTTCTCTTTACCCACACTTGTCAAATGTAAGCACATTATCCCTCATTGAGAAGAATTAGTGACCACAGTGAACTGAAAAAATTTCAGTAGAAATAAACACATGGTAACGATTGACAGTAGAGGTTTAAACAAGACCCTGATTAATGTCTTAACTAATCGCTGTTGCTTGTTACTAGGACATTAACTCCAAGTCAGTCTTTAGCTGTGACATGTATACTCATTCCCTCATATAGTTCTATGTAAATACTTTTCTTTGTTATGGAACCATTGGATGTTCTTTATACAGTTTATATGAAATAGGCAGAGTTTGATATAAAATTCCTCTGAGGCAAGAAACTAATTATGCTCTTGATCATGTGCCTGATGCCTTGTTTACTTCTGTTACTGTGAACATCCAAGGAAAACAGGTACTATGCCACCTCTGGGAGCAGAAATAGGCACAGTGAAAGTTTTGCTTCCCTTAATGCTATAAGGGAATGTTTTGTTTGTTTGTTTGTTCTTAATATAAATCATCACTGGCAGAGTGTTCATGGCTATTAAAAGCCAGTCTCAAGGCTGCAGATGTGCCTGCGTGCCAATTACACAAGCAGTATGTTAATGTGAGGCAGGGACAGAGGCCTGGAAAAAGCCTCCGCAGGTTTTAGATCTCCATCAACAACTGCAAACACACACCGTGGTACTAGGAACACAGAGAACTATAAAAACTGATGATAAAAGTTACCACAAAGCCTTTGTGGTTCTTAACATTTTAACTCACAACAAAAACAGTGAATGTATAGATAAGAACAACCAAAGAATTTAGTCTAAGTTGGCTTGTTTGGCTCTTAACTTCACAAAAGCAATGTGGAGCTACGCAAAACACCGTAATGAGCTACATATACATAAAATGCTTAGCCCACTGCTTGGCACGTCATAGGGGCTGAGAAAAGTTCTCACCTAGGAGACTTCCTTACAGATGACAGATATCTGAAAGTCTATAGGAGAAGGACCTAGGTCGATGTCAGATAGTCTTCATTTTCTTAATAATAACATCCTTTGCCTAATTACATTAGGCAGTTTCTTTAGCAAAGAAAATAATTTAATTTCTCCCCCTTTTCCTCCTTTCCCAAGATATTGATGAGTGCTCTCTTCCAAACATTTGTGTTTTTGGAACCTGCCACAACCTCCCTGGCCTGTTCCGCTGTGAGTGTGAGATCGGCTACGAACTGGACAGAAGCGGGGGGAACTGCACAGGTAAGGCATCCATTTGCCTGGAAATCTGCTCCCAGGCGTCCCAGGGGACCCAGCTGTTGGGGCCTTGCAGGATCGCACAGGGATATGCGCAGAGTCACAGAAGAAAAGCAGGGATGAAGAAGCATTAGGAACCACAGAATAAATTTCTTCAGACCTGGAACTGATTAGATGTGAGCATGCAGAGGGAAAAGTTGAAGAGAGTTGAAGGTGCAGAGTTAGTAGCCTAGAATCGAGCTCATGGTTACAGAGGCATGTTCCGGGCTTGCCGTGCCTTTTCTCCTTGGGCACATTTTTGGAGAGTTTCCTTTTGAAGGCTGTGCCCTGGGATCATGGGTTTTGTCTTGAACTTCTCTGCTGAGACACCCACTCCTTCCGAGCCCTGGCCTGTTGGTGGTCACCAGAGAACGCGGTACCTAGAAGTCAGCCGCCCACTTCTAGTGTGTCGATCATTTTCTCGTAGAGCAAAGAACTCTTCAGGACCATTAAAAAAAAAAAAATTAGAAAAGCCGTAGCGGGCACTCTGTAGACCCTCACTGGTTGATCTCAGCACTGAGTTAAGACTCTGAGAGCCATTTTCAGTTCTCCACCCTAGCGTCCCCTTCGATTCAAGGATACTAAGGAAATAGTTCCATTCTGTATGGGCTCAGGACTTCAAGAAAACCCTAATTTTTCCAGCTGTCTAAACAAGCCGTGACTCAGTGGCTCTCCAGTTATGACCACCTCCCTGAAATTGCTCAGGACTAAGGTATTCTTGCCCAAGCACACCTACTCCTCTTGGATTTTCAAAAAACTATTATGACACCAAGCCGGCCTCTAGCACACAGCAGGAAGTCACCTCTCCACCGCCATGCCTTCTCCTCAGTTCTCCAAATCCCCACCAGCATCATTCTACCTACCCTGATTCCTGTTAGTCTATCCTGTCCCTCTAAGGTCACATGCAATTTGAGCAAAAGAATTTTCCACAGTGGAACCTCCAAGAGGGTTACCGGGTCCGAGCAGGAGGACCGGAGCAGAAAGTATCATCCTCATTTCCCAGTCTCTTCTCTCTGAATCAGCGTGTCTGTTCTTGAACATTTTACAAGTATTCAAAATAGACAAAAGGATTGCACAGGGGTGGAATTCGCCAAAACCCATGTCTTAAATATCTGGAATTCTGTACTTGTTTTTGGAATAGAAACTGAAAGGGAAATATTCAACCCAGCTTCAGTGATGGGAGAGAGACTCTTAACAGGCCTGCAGAAACACGCTAAGCCTTGTGTGTGTGTTTGTGCTTGTGCTCAGCCGCACCGAGGCAAGCACGCCCAGCGGGGGAGGCAGCAGAAGTCGCCGGCAACTGACGGTTCCCTGGGACATCTTGCTCTCATTTGATAAAATAACAAGCTGCACATATTAAATATGTTTTCTTAAAACCCGTGTCTGAAGTTTTGGTTGACCGAGGTCACAGTAGTGTTTTGCTTTCAGTTACCTTCACTGAAATATTTTTCCTAGTTCCAAAGTTATATTTTCTCCTGATGACAAATTTGAATGCTAAATGTGTTCCAGGGGAAAAAGACCAAAGACTATGACATATTTCCTTCCTGAGGGGTTTTATTTCAGAAGTGGAAGACTGTATTTCTAGGGGTAATTACAACTGGAAACTCTTAAAAATTCTAGTTGGGAGCCCTAGATTTGGTGCTACCGTTTTATGGTGATGCCTTCCCCCGTGTTGGCACGGGTGATAACTCTGCCCTTTGCTGTTTGGTTTTAGATGTTAATGAATGTCTGGATCCAACCACGTGTATCAGTGGGAACTGTGTCAACACCCCAGGCAGCTATACCTGTGATTGTCCACCCGATTTTGAGCTGAATCCAACTCGAGTTGGCTGTGTTGGTAAGATCTTAAAAACTTTTCAGAGAACCATACCGTTTGTTATTTTTAAAGCAACATTGAACGTTGCATTCTCAAATTTTTAAAAAGTAATCGTATAAAAATTTAAACATTTCCTAAATATGGTTTATACTTTCAGGTCCTTTTCTCTAGGTAAATTCCCAGTATATGTGTTTGGGCACTTTTTAGTTTCTTAGTAAATTATGGTTATTAAACAGTCTTGGAAGTGGGTTTGAATTTTCAACCCTTACGTAGAAAGAATTTGCCTGATGCTTTTTTATTTGTATATGGTAAATAGATACCCGCTCTGGAAATTGCTATTTGGATGTTCGACCTCGAGGAGACAATGGAGATACAGCCTGTAGCAATGAAATTGGAGTTGGTGTTTCCAAGGCTTCCTGCTGCTGTTCTCTGGGTAAAGCCTGGGGCACTCCTTGTGAGCTATGCCCCGCTGTGAACACATGTAAGTGGACATCCTCCTAGTTATTATTATTATTCCAGCTCAGTCCCGTTCTCCTTTCTAGCTCCAGAGAATAGAAGCCACAGAGGGAGGGAGCTGCCACTGGTCTCTACTCTTTAATCAGGGAGGGGAGATCAGTCCTTCCAGCCCTGTTGAAGAATCCCACTCCCAATTTGGAAGTCAGAACAAGTCTCCAGTTGGCTTGCACTAAAAGGTCAAGTAGGGCAGGCAACATCTCATTTCTGTCTGAGTGAAAAGAAGATAGCAGTATTTTAAAGAAGATTTTCCAGGCTAGGTTACTTATATTAGGACACGTTGATCTCTCCTCTTGTCATCTATTGGCTAGTCTTAGAAGCTCTAGGACAGATGGGAGTTTCCCTGGGTGAAAAAGAAGCAATTAACTAAGCAAATATGAAATGGAAAATCATTCCATTCTTATGGTATGCCTTGAAAGAAAGCTTTAGAGTGTGATTTTAAGGACATAATGTCTTCTAAAAACATAAAAGGCTTTCCTTTATTCTAAGTGGATGCTGTATTACGATTTAGAGTCAGATGTAGCTTCTGGGGCAAAGGTCAGTGGCTGCTGCTTACAGGGTATATTGGGATAGGTATTGATTCTTTCCTTGCTGAAGGGTCACTTGTTTACTTTTTCTAAAATCATTTGTTGAGTACCTAGAGGATGTACTTTGTGTGTGCAGAGGTGATAATTCATGGATAATTGGATGGCTAATTCTAGTCTAATGGGTAGTTCCTGCCTTCCAGGAGTGTACAGTCTAGCAAAATATGACCTAAACATAAGAGCTGTAATTCAATGTAGACCTCAATAAGGGAAGAAAGAAGAGCAGACTCAGTGCCGTGAGTGGAAGAGAACACCTGGTTCCAGTTAGGACTGTGTCACTTGCCACCCATGTAACTTTGGAGTCAGCAAGCCTGTTTCCTCATTCATAACATGCCTCATAGGATTAAATGAAATCACTCATGTAAAGCACTCAGCACAAGGATGGATGCTTGGCAGGCACCTCCTTCTCTCCTTTATTCAGAAAGGGAAGTCAGTTGTGATTGGCAGTGTGTGGTGGTAACTTGGTGCATTTTTTTTTTTTTACTTGGTGCATTTTTTAATTGGGGCTTGAAGGAAGGGTGTGACATGAAAGAGGGGACTTAAAAAGAGTAGATGATTGCAGAAAGGGGAGAGAAAAATAAAAGAGGAGGATAGTTAATTTCACTGATGTTGAAAGAATCAAAGCAAGATGGTTAGGTGGGGTGCAGGGGGAGTCAGTTCTATTGAGTAACAATGATTAGCCAAGCAATAGAGGTCCACCCCACCTTAAACTGGATCAGAGCTAGAACTGGAATACATACATATATACATGTATGCATATATACATAAAATTTCAGAAATCAAAGAGGGGGATTATCAGATTTGGAAAGACCATGATCAATATGGAAGAACTGATTCTTACAGACGCTTATCAAGATGATACAGCAGATTTGGGTCATTCTTATCCATATGTTCCTGTATGGACCACACTGCTGGTGCATGGCACTGAAAGAAATGTTTTCGAGTGAAATACTTGGATGACAGAATTAAGGGAGGGAATCAAAGGACACTGTAAAAAGTTGGTTTTGGAAACCAGGGGAATTAGTGTTGCCATCAGTAGAAACAGAGGGGCAAGAAAACTCTCTAGTCATTAAGGAGAGAAGTGGGATGGGAACCAAGAAAGAACAGCTTTTCCTAAGGCTCTGTTTGGAAAGGGTTTTGGAGACAAGCTGATTAACAATATTAAGGGAAGTTGTGATTCCCAGGAAATAAGACTGAACAAAACATAAAAATGGAGGAGATGGTTACAAAATAAAAAGGGAAAGAAAAATCTTTAAAAAGAAATAATGATGGAGATAGAGAATAAAATAGTTCATAAGAACATAAGACCAGAGAGGAGGCGGAAGGTTCAGAGACTGAGGACAGTAGCCTTACATTTGGCACACATAGAAAAAGCCATTTGAAAGGACAAGTGTATACAAAGATGTTAACCTGCTTCAGGTGAGTGGGGTAACTGCCAAAGCTTCCTGAAAATGAATATTTTCAGATGGATATGTCAGTTTTTCTCTTGAGGATACTATTTCTAGAAATTTTTGATTCAGAAGAACTCAGTCTGATTTTTTTGTTTGTTTGTTTCCATAGCTGAGTACAAAATTCTTTGTCCTGGAGGAGAAGGTTTTCGACCCAACCCTATAACGGTCATATTGGAAGGTAATTCTTTTTCGCTTATCTTAAAGTGCGCACCTTTGGAACTTCCTCGGTTTTATTTACAATGCTGTCGTTGTCATTTTGATAGATATCGATGAGTGCCAGGAGCTCCCAGGGCTGTGCCAAGGCGGGAAATGTATCAACACCTTTGGCAGTTTCCAGTGCCGCTGTCCGACGGGCTACTACCTGAATGAAGACACCAGAGTGTGTGATGGTAAATGGC
This sequence comes from Mesoplodon densirostris, assembly GCF_025265405.1. NCBI lineage: Eukaryota > Metazoa > Chordata > Mammalia > Artiodactyla > Ziphiidae > Mesoplodon > Mesoplodon densirostris. The sequence continues at coordinate 93,294,631 of NC_082664.1, read as the reverse complement.
CCTTTTAGGATGACAGGTTTTTTCAGATATTAAGAACTGACCTCAAAAACCAGCATACAGTTAGTCACCAGGGAAACTGAGACTCTAGCAATACAGCACAATAGTCTAAGTGCGAACATGGCCAGGAAACGATCCCACACGTGGCAGCTTGCGCTCATGTTAGTGACAGAATATCATGTCCGATACACCCTAAATCGCCCTCTTTTTTTTTTTTTTTTGAGAGAAATGGTGTTTTGTTATCTTGAGCCGTAGTCCTGTTTATGCCTGCAGAGTTTTCTATGCTCTTCAGAAAAGCCATTTTTATTGGAGTGGCACAGGTCTCATTTCAGTGGCTTCTATATTCTGGACAGTTCTGGGCTCTTCTTCTTGTCCTTTACCACTTATCATTTGTACTAAGCATTTAAATGAGCTTCTCTTTGGAGGCAGCCCCTTTGGTTTTATGATGCAAGTGATGACTTCTGTTCATCCTGTTTTACTGGGAAGATGGAGACTATCGACCACTGTTAGCTTTCAGAGCACGTGGACCACTGACCAGCGTGGGGAAATGGTTTTCATCTATATACAGGAGTCACACAACGGATTTGGGAAGAGAAGACCTCCCTGTGTCCTGGAGGGGAAATATTCCTCTGGTTCTCCAAAAGGCTTATTAGGTGACCTTGGCAGTGACAACCTTGTTGAGTATTAGTCAAGCATCACAATACACATGACACAGCTTAAGACCCATGGAGTTAACAAAAATTAGAATCAACCCCTGTGTTTGAAAATGGGGAAGGAGGCATGATATACCTACTTCTCTGCTGTCTTACCAGTGCAGATTCATGAAGCCAGTTTTTGATGGCTTCGGGATATATCATATCCTTCCTGAGATTTTGTGAGCATATGAAGTACCTAGCTATCTTCCTGAAAGATACTTGAGAATTATAATTTCTCCACATTACCATCACTGCACGTGTTTGAGGATGTTTTGGACTCATTTATGAAGAACTCATATCAGAAGGTAAAATGTCCTTTTCCAAAACTCCTCTCCTGAAAATGCACACATTAGCACAGACTAAGGACACTGAAGAATGAAACATCCATTTTCCTTATCCAGTTTGCGAAGTGCCCTGTGGATTTTCTCCAAGACCATCAACATTTATATTGACCCTGAGTACCAGACCATTCCAAAGAGTGAAATTTCCGTATTCACATTCCACTTTCTCTTTGGATTATAGATGTGAATGAATGTGAAACTCCCGGAATCTGTGGTCCAGGGACATGTTATAACACCGTGGGCAACTACACCTGTATTTGCCCTCCAGACTACATGCAAGTGAATGGGGGGAATAATTGCATGGGTAAGTCCCAGCTTTTCTTTATAATGTATGTTTGGTCTTCATTTGCAAAGAGAAAAAGAGCTTCCGAGCCAGCAATTAGTCCTCAGCATTAAGTTACTCTAAGAGCGAGTACTGCCACACTTTCACTGAGAGAGCCTCCTCCCCTGTAAAGCATAAGCTGGGCCTTTTCTCACCACCTCGTGTGGGTGGTTGGGAGTTTTCTTTAAAATATAATGTTGGAAAATCCCAAACAAAGGTTTAATAGTACTTCTTTTGTTTGATTTTGGGTGTATCTTTATACAACTATATTTACAGCACTGACCTACAGTATTAAAACATCACATGAGTCGGAAATGAGAAAATCACTGCCAAATAGCAGTGGAGAATTGTTACTAGGAGACTGGGTGGAGAGTCACGTAAAGTTTATTAACACCGCAGCTACATAATGACTAAGTTCTGTGGCACAAAACAACAGGGAATATATTTCTCAAAGTCCTTTTTCTTGTAGCAGCATAGGACGATGGAGAGCTGTGTGAGAGCAGGCTTTTCCTGCCCTGATTGAAGTCAAGTTACAATACACTTCAAAAGAGATTCACTCCTTAAGTATCCCCTTAGAATCTCCCTGTCGTGATTTCCCCATGGCATCACCAGTCCCTTAACTTCCTCCTTTCCTCTAGATATGAGGAGAAGCTTGTGCTACAGGAACTATTACGCTGACAACCAGACCTGCGACGGAGAACTGTTGTTCAATATGACCAAGAAGATGTGCTGTTGTTCCTACAACATTGGCCGGGCCTGGAATAAGCCCTGTGAACAGTGTCCCATCCCAAGCACAGGTGAGTTTTAGTTTCACCGTTACCAGAAAGATAGCTCGGTACATTACCCACAAATTGTTGGGGAAAATGAATCTCAGCAAGGGAAGAAAAGGGTGCATCGTTGATCTTCATAAGAAAAGATTAGCTCACAAGGGCAAATAGTTAAATTCACAGTTTGATCTTAGTCCTTGCAGCTGAAAACTGAGTCACAGAATATGCTTTCTAATTTATACCCAGGTTCATTCACCAGACGTATAGACTCAGTATATCACAAAAATATAAACATCGTTCTCATTGTTATGGAGTCTGCTATATAAGTAAAAGTCTGGAAACATTGGGCAAAGCAGTATGACAAATAAGTAAACCGTAGTCCTATCAATTTTACTTATTTATAACTAATCTTGTTCCAGAAAGAATTCAAGGTGACCCACAAAGATTCAAATGTAAAATAAGAAGGCCTAATGCAAATGGCAAGCAAGGGTAAGAAACTCAGAGCAAGGAACAAGGGTAATACACAAGATCCAAGCTGGGAATTCCTACACACTTGCCAGCAACGAGCAATAACTTGGGCTCTAAACCTTCTAGCAGCTCATATAGAGGGAGATGTGATCGAATCCAAGAGTCTCAATGACCACAAAGCAAAATCAACACTAAAGAAAAGCAGAGAAGATCAACTCCTTGATATTGAGATCTCAGAGAAATTTCTTCTTATATCCTCATACAGAAAACTCCAAATAATGTTATCTGTTTGGAAAAAAAAAAGTCTAATTTACATCTTAGCAGTAAATGAAGCAAAAACTTTGGTGCGGTATTCTTATACGGTAGATGATATATGTCATATATATCATGATGACATCATTTACTAATGATGATCTAGATTATCTGATTGAATGAACTACCATGCAGAGCATTGATCTGAGAATTGTGTGGTACCTACTCCGTTCCCCACAGTGATATGTAAAATCCTAAACCTATTGTCTGGTGCTACCTGACAGTGCATAAAACAGAAGATTCTTTTTTAGTAAAATATACCATTTCATCCATTGTTTGCTCTGGAAATAGTATAATAACCATTACTTAGAATTACGAGTTGTCTCCACTCTGCAAGATGTTGTTAGACCAGGGGTTGGCAAACAAGAGCCCATAGGCCAAATCCAGCCCTCCTCCTATTTTTGTATGGCCCACAAGCTAAAAATAATTTTGACATTTTTAAATGGTTGGAAAAAAAGTCAAAGGAATGATATGTCATGACCTGAAAATTTTATGAACTTCAAATTTTAGTAAATAAAATTTTACTAGAATTCAGCCCCACTAATTTATTTACATATTATCTATGGTTGCTTTCGTGAAATAGTTGAGTAGTTTTAACAGAGACTGCACAGCTTGCAAAACCTAAAATATTTACTTTTTAGCCCTCTAAGAAAAAATTTGCTGACCCCTGATCTTGACCAATGGCCTTCAAATCTTTTGATCATACATACCTATCGTTAAAAAACCTGGAGGTTACACACACTTGCTGTGTGTATTTACAAGTAAAAGTATATGTGTATATGTCTCTATATATTTGTTTAAAAAATTATATTGAGAAATGAATTATTTTCATAAACTGTTCTATTATAAAATATACACAAAATTAATTTTAAAATTGGATTTTACAAAGATAGACATCCTAGTATTTTCTTTTTTACCTTGATGGATCATTGTACATTCCCCTGCAGACCACTTTGGAGATCTCTGATAAAGACTATCATTTACTTTCAGAAATATCTGTCTGAGTTTTAAGAATCTGCATACTCTTGGGCTTCCCTGGTGGCGCAGTGGTTGAGAGTCCGCCTGCCGATGCAGGGGACACGGGTTCGTGCCCCGATCCCGGAAGACCCCACATGCCGCGGAGCGGCTGGGCCCGCGAGCCATGGCCGCGGGGCCTGTGTGTCCGGAGCCTGTGCTCCGCAACGGGAGAGGCCACAGCAGTGAGAGGCCCGCGTACAGCAAAAAAAAAAAAAAAAAAAAAAAAGAATCTGCATACTCTTAATATAAAATGCAAGGTTTCGTCTTCATGTTGAATATTGGCCAAATCCAGGCATGGCTGTTCATTAGCTATGCAGTCTGCACACATTGTAGGAGTCCCTGAAATTTGTCTGGATGGTCAGTGGAGCTGGTGTGACACTTGTTGGAAGTGGACCCTAACTCCTTTTTTTATAAGGAAATAAAAGCACTAGGAAAAGAACGTGTTACGTTTTGATTAAAATACTTTTGGAAACCTTTTACTAATTTTCAGTAGGTTTGACCCATAAGGCAATGGCCGTCTTGAGCTTAAATTGATACCATGCTATACTGCTTACACTCATGATCTGGAATTACAGAATTGCAGAGTTAAAAGGGACCACAGATGACATTTAGTGCATCCTTTATTATCAACTTTGATGAATTCAGGTGAAGGAGAGAAAGATAAAGGGTCGGGGGGAGGGAGTGAGAGAGAACAAGAGAACTGCATCAAAAGAAATCCAGCTCCAAAACTTGAAGTAATGAGGTAAGTTGGTTGGTTGACTTGAATTAGTCATTAATAGACCTCCTATCAAGAGCTTAGCTAGATTTGACATGGTCTCCCCCAGTCTATCGAGGAAATGGCTTTTGTATACATTCATTAAATCCTAGATCCCTTAATGCAGAGTGGAAAGAGACACTCATGCCAGTCCCTGGGTTCAGAGCTGAACAACATCCTTATAGAAACCCAGATTCCTACAGGCAGGATCATACAAATAAGTGGCATATGATATAGAGACCTCTGCTTCTGCCTCATCATTACATCAACATGAGGTTACTTTTCCTTCAGTGCTTGTCTTAAGGAGAAGTTTACACCATCTGTAGAAATTTTCAGATTAATTTTTTATTTAAAATTTTTCAAAATACAGGTAAATACCTTTCAAGAATGTATACAAAGTAATTTTGTTCAGCCTAATTATTGCTCTCTGCTCACCCCTATTCCCACCCCGCCCACCCCACCTTTGTTCAATCACTGCAGATGAATTTGCTACACTCTGTGGAAGTCAAAGGCCAGGCTTCGTCATCGACATTTACACTGGTTTACCTGTTGGTGAGTTATGATGCCTTTGTTGGAACTTTTTGTCTCTGCCTTTGTGTTAAGAAAAGGAAGTACACACTGTTATTTTCTCAGTTTGCTTTTTTTTTTCTTAGAAGGAACAAATCATTAAACAGCGCCATTTAGCTTTATTGAAACTCTGATTCTTAGTTTGAAACAAACAGTACAGACACCCCGTGTAGCTCCACCTAATTGGCAGCAGCATTTGTCGGTCATGATTAAGGGGACTGGAAAGCTTTTCACAGAATTACAATCAAGCTTAGTTAAACCAACCCTGGGCATCAACAAAGAGAGATTCTGGGAGTAGGGCCAGTTGACGTTTGATTTGACTATAATTCCCAATCCTTCCATCTGACTAAGACCTGAGTTTAATATGACTGTTCATACCAATCCTTATGTGTAGGTGGATCAATTTTATCTCACATAGAATCTCCTCAGGTCATCTGCTTTGGGATTTTTAGATATGAAATTTAAAAAAAAAATCTTTCCAATCTGAGGCCCTGTCTGGTAACTGGAGCAGAGACCACTGCAGTGCTAGTGAAGCTTATGCAAGATTCAGAAGTATTGCACAGCGTCCAGCCAATGGAAGTGATGCCTTTGTGGTTTAAAACCAAATAACATAAAAGTAGATGGAAAGCTATTGCATTCTCAGAGTCTTTCCCCAGTGTGATGTATATGGATCCTTAGATGCCCCTCTTAATTCTGAGCAGTTGTGTCTAGTAGCAAACATCACCTTATTCCTAATAAGTAAACTGAAATCCACATCAGCCTTTCCAATGACCTTGTTTTAGAAAACAAGCGTCCGGTCCAGCAATCAGCCTGGCTCTCTTAGTGCCAAATACATATGGCTCCATAGTCAACGTCCAAAGAAACTTCATGATTTGGAAAGAAAACCTGTTAAATGGCATTGGCCTGAAACACCCGGCTCTAGCTGCTTTGTTTTTCCCCTTCCCAAAACAGATCTTTTCATTTCCTTAGAATCTCTGATCTGAGGATAAGTGGTCTTTTTTTTTTTTTTCTTTTTTTTTGCGGTACGCGGGCCTCTCACTGCTGTGGCCTCTCCCGTCACAGAGCACAGGCTCTGGACGCGCAGGCTCAGCGGCCATGGCTCACGGGCCCAGCCGCTCCGCGGCATGTGGGATCTTCCCGGACCGGGGCACGAACCCACGCCCCCTGCATTGGCAGGCGGACTCCCAACCACTGTGCCACCAGGAAAGCCCGGATAAGTGGTCTTTAATAGTAGAATCCATTGTCCTCCGTGGATGGACCAGGCGTGTACCCCAGCAAGGCCTACCTTCTAATGTTGGTAGCAGGCAAAGACTCAAAAGAGCATTAACATCATCCACTAATAAAACTGGAAAGGCTTCAGACATCATCTAGTCCACATCAGCTAGACCTTGCCTTACAGTTGAGGGGACAGAGGCCTAGACAGGGGAAGGGACTCAGCTGAGGTCACCTGGCTAATTAATAACAGAGCTGAGACCAGAATCCAGTCCCGACTCACAGCTTGCTTTGCCTCTAGCTCTTGAAAACTGGAAATGTGATAGTTAGCAGTATACTTATTGTTAGCAAATTCCAGCATGACAAAATATTTAGATGACTGAGAAACTTTGTTTTATTTAAGCTTTATACTCTTCTTCTGAAAGGTCTGAAGATTGTTGGCATATAGAACCCATTCGTGTGGGGTTAAAACTATAGCAAGTTTATTAATCTTGTCTTTAAACATAAACTTTTCCAAGTTGAAGTTCAAATGGAATCCATACAGGAAAAGAAAATATAATTTTTAATATATGCTTTTGCTCTTTTATGCCTAACAATGGCTAGAAATTTGACCCAGCCTGTTATTGTTAAAGTTGAAAATACATCTCTTATATTTAAAACAAATGAATGTGAACATAACATTTCATGTTTTAACCCGTACATAGTTCAAGAATGTCTGAATTTTTTTTTTCTTTTTGCTGATAGTGCATAGTTGTGATATTTCTTTGCCTAACTTTTTAAGAACATGAATGACAAATGTGTGAAAAATCTAAAACATAATTACTTGTATTCAAAATGGAAATATACCCTTTGATATTCTAAGCTGGGTTTTTTCCATTAAAGAGATCAATTTGTCTTCAAACAAAATCAAGCCCTTTAGAAAAAGGTCCAACATAAATCCATGTCCTGTCAAATTTCTCCTTTAAAACAGATTGGCTTTAGGGTGTGATTCTTCTGAAAGCTCTTGTGAGTTCCACTTAAGTCTATAGCCATCTTCTTACAACTTATGCAAACAAAGTATCTCGCAGAGGCTCCTGACTATGATACGTAAAGGAAAGTATCTCAGCAACAATAACAAAAACCTAATGGATTGGAAAGACCAAAGCTTTACATTCCCTCCCTGCTTCTGAAGTGTTTTGTGAAACTCTGCCAGAGGGCTGGTAGAGGGGCCCTCTGGGATAACAAGCACTTCGCTAATGGTTTTGTGAAGATTGTTTGACTGTGGAAAAGCATACGGGAGACAGGACAGCCTGTTAGCGGATTCCTGGTATCGAATCCCAACTCTGCCTCCTGTTGGCTGTACCGTCTTTGGCAAGTTCCATGCTCTGACTTGGCCTTAGTTCCATCATCTGCATCATGAGGACAGTCAGAGTACCTAGAGACCATCTCATAGGGTGGCCCTGCTGATTTGGTAACTAAATTCAGGTTAAATGCTTGAGAAATATACCAGGCATACAGCAAGGGAGACACTACTGTTACTGTCACTGTTACCGTTATTATCCTAGAGGACACTGAATGGTCAGGAGCTCAGAGCAGGTCAAACAACGAGTGGACCCACCAGGCTGGTGAGGAGACCAGACTTGCCCACATGGCTCCCTCACCCGCTGGCCAGCCTGCTTTAGCAGCCTGGGTCCTGGCTCTGCTCTCACTCCTACTTTGGTCCTGTTTTAATGCTCACTAACCCCACTTCCAGGTACTGGTTCTTAATTGAATACATATTAATTGGCACTTAACATTTGTCAGACAGTGTACCAGGGGCCAGTAACACCGTAGCGTAGAACCCAGCCCCAGCGCCTGGGCTTGGGAAGCCACAGTCTACTGTGACAGTCCTTCCTTGGTGCTTGCTCTCTCTCCATGGTCAGCTCAGGCCCAGCTTACATCCCCAGACCTGACTTACCTCCATTCGAAAGCCATGTGGAGGAAAAAGGGGGTGTTGAAGTGGAATTTGGAAGATCAGAGTTGGCCGTGACCATGGGCTCCTCCTCTGTTCTTCACCAGCTCTCCTCTCCCATTCTAGACCAACACCACCACACACTTGGGGTAGCGAGACCACTTTCTCTTGGCAGTCACCTTTATTCTACTCATCTGGTGCACAAGGCCCGGTGGGTACAAAGATGGCTCCTACCTGGACAAAGCCGATATTATAAAACAAAACCAGAAAAACAGATAGTCAGTCAGATAGACACATGAGTGTCTGACAAGCAGTCTAGTTATCTCAGTTTGCTCTTCACTGACGTCCCCGCTTCCATCACCACCCCAGCACACATGCACACACGCAAGCACATACACACACACTTTCTCTTCTTTGGCTTTAGACCTTACATAGAATGAATTAGAAGCAGCTGACTTTCAATGCCAGTTTACCCTGCCGAGGGACCACGTGCCGTTCCGTCACTCACACGTACCTACTCTGTTTCTAGATATCGATGAATGTCGGGAGATCCCGGGGGTCTGTGAAAATGGCGTGTGTATCAACATGGTTGGCAGCTTCCGATGTGAATGTCCAGTGGGCTTCTTCTATAATGACAAGTTGTTGGTTTGTGAAGGTAAGAGAGGCTGTCACTATGTCACATCCAGAAATGAGCCAACCGATGAGCTACATACCCACACACACATGTGGCCAATTTCACAACGTTGGAATTTCAGAAATCCATCTAACTCTAGCAGTACTGAAGGGCACCATGTGGATCAAAAGACATTTCATGTAAAAATTCCCTAACACGCAGCGGGAAAAGCAGGATGTCCATTCCCCAGCCCTCTCCCCCCACACACAATGTATTAGATTTCCCAGCTGATATGGAAAAGCCTTGAGATCCCGGGTGTGTCCAATAGATGGCTATTGTTTCACATTGCTTGAAAGTGGGCGTGAGTGGTGGGCAGTCATCTTGAGCTGAACCTCAAAATCAGTGTTCGCTTCCAAACGGAGCCTTTGCTCCCCCCAAGTGAAAACAAGGTTAATGCAAATATTTCAGATGCATGAGAGAATCCCAAATGGCAAGAACAGCAAATTCGATTTTATATGAAGAATGTTGGCATGAGTGCAAATGGTACTTTTTTCATTTTCAAATTACCTCCGCTTGCCATGTGTTTGTGATGTGATTCTGCGCATTCCTTACCGCACTTCATATTTTTCCGACATCTGGGGAAGATAGTGTTCTTTTACATTTTAGTAAAAGGGACGTTCCTGGTTATTAAATATACCATGGGCCCTAGAACAGCTAGAATAATTTTCTATTTAATACTTAGAGTCTCTAGCAGAGTTTCTGTTCATGTTAGAGCATGTATTAGAGCACATAGGTCAACGTTTTAATATTAAAAAATCTTTTTCTCCTAAACTGGGGACCACTTATAGACCACGAGTCAAGTTACAGCCCCAAGCACATGCTTGTTAAATTCTCCTCACCAGGCTTTCTCTTCCTGTGGCCAAGTTGGCCCACATTCCTTCCTCTGCCTGCTCTGCGGGGGAGTGGGAACAGGGTGACAGCCATTCCTAGCCTTCCTAAGGAGATAGTCATTTGGGGCTTTGGTTCGGGCCCTGGGCTTCAGATCATCAAGGATCAGGTGTGGGGAGGAGGCATGATGTGGGAATGGAGAACAAAGCCCACAGCAGGTGACCTTATAGTGCGAGAGGTGGCCGCCTGCTCACAGCCACCGTCTTCCACCTGTTGTACATGCCTCAGGATGTCTTCTCTTCCATTCTCTTCCATTCTGGTTACTTGACCCAGGTGCCTCTTTGGCACTTATATCTGCTGAAGCAGCAGCCGTTGGCCAGAAACCAAAGGTAAGGCCACCCAGGACCACCACGTCAACCTAGACCTTGCTACACACATGAGACTGAAAACCTACAGCTGTACCAGCGTAAGGCACTTTGCTGTCAGGGTAGCATTCAGTGGATATGGAGATTACAAAGCGCTCCAACTTTTGGTTTCCGTTTCGTAGGATATCCATCTTCAGGGTGAATGTTTAATCCAGGGTCCGCTGCTTCCCGGCACACTCTTAGCTCGCAGAATCAGAAAAGGAAGGTTGATTTAGTACATGCCTCAGCCAGACTGAAATTGGAATGGATTCCAGAAGTGATTTAGGGAGCATCCATGCGTCTGCCCTCCCCAAGTATGTATATAATCAGATGTTAGGCATCTGATGCATTACAGAAATGCTTGTCTGTGACACCGACTGGCTTCTCCAACTACACAAGGTACCCTCTGTGTTTCTGTACACCCTTAATGAAGAGCAGGGCAGGCCTGGTGGTGAGGTGCTGCTGGGTCCTGGGTCCACTGTAACCCAAGGTAGGCATATTCTGCTTCTGTATCTGTTGTACAGAGAGGCACACCCCGTATTAGACGGAAATTCCCACTGACTGCCAATAGTCCGGAGGTTTTCCCACCACAAAAGCACACACCTAGGAGGCCTAGGTTGATGTATTTGCCGCCCCCTTGTGGGAACTTCTTTGGCTGAGCCGACTTCTGCATGAAACCCCGGTACTGGTGCCGAGCTGACTCCCACCTGTGTTACAGGCTATTCCCTTTACTGGATTTAGACTGAATTCGAATGTTTCATAAGAGCAGGGGAAGGGAATATGTATTTTGCCCCACGCTATAGCCTGGACTATGCAGTAACTTTTGCAATGCCATGAATTTGAACTGTATTAGGTAGCTGTTAAAAGTTTTAAAAGATAGACAAACAACTCCCCGAGCATAGTCAAAGCCCTGGAGCACACAATATCCATTTTATTCTTTCCTTTGATAGTGAGCGTTTGGTTATTTTCAGTGGTTTTATGTGCAATCTCTCATGTTAAGTCTCCTTGATTTGACTGCCGTGTGGCAGAAATTTAAGCAAGAGCCTGTGCAGCCCTGCAGTTCAAAGCACCGTCTGTGGACCAGGAGCACCAGCATCACTTGGGAGCTTATTGGAAGCACAGAATCTCAAGCCTCTCCCCAGACAGGCTGAATCAGATATGCCTTTCAAAACAATCCTGAGTGATTCATATGCGCATTCAGGTTTGAGATGCTCTGCTCTGCAGACCTCAAAACCTTCCAGACAAAAGCAACCCAACTGAATCCTAAAACCCCCAGGCTTTGAGCAAATACAAGATTTCCTAGGATATTGGTCTATACCCGTATCAAGTCCTGGCCCTTGAAGCCGAGTTTCACAAGTTTTTCTAGACATTAGAGATTAGAACCTGTATCTGGTGATAAATCAAGTATTTGCATTTCTGAAAAATATGTGTAAAACAAAAATTAGAAAACAAAATTTCTATCTTCCACGGTTTGTTCAGTAGAACCGATCAAGACAGGAAAATATAAATCCATGTTGTGTGAGAGGCTTCATCAACTTGACAGCAGATTCTGCTCTCCCTATAATTCAGTTCTCTCCTGCTTGTAGATATCGACGAATGTCAGAACGGCCCGGTGTGCCAGCGCAACGCGGAGTGCATCAACACTGCGGGCAGCTACCGCTGCGACTGCAAGCCCGGCTACCGCTTCACCTCCACAGGGCAGTGCAACGGCAAGTAGTCCCCCCCGCCCAGCGCCCACCCGACGGGCCAGGCCCATTGAGCTGCAGATACCTGGATTTCTTTGAGATGGTTAGGTTGAAGAATACATGACTTCTGAGTTGTAGTAACTAAACTGGGAAAAGGGAAAACTGTTGAAATGTCTTCACACTTAGCTTTTTTCTCCCTTTGGAGGCGTGACGTTTCCAAATTTGCCTCTCTGCTGCCCTGCTGCAAACACCCACTCCCACAAATGCACACACACACACACACACACACACACACACACACTCCCTAACTGGTATTCAGGACCAAATACTTTTTTGTCCTTTCACATAATCCCCCTGGAGTGGGTGAGGTTGTCACCATTCTGGCCACATACACCAAGTCTAGATGGCAAAGCTCTTCTGAGCTGGGCCAGATTAAACTGCACAAACTAAGGAAAAAGAACCAACAGTATCACTTTTTCTCCTAAACAGCTTACACAGCTGAGGGCAGCAAACGTTGAAAGCCTTTTATTTGCTATGTCACCTACAGTAAAATGAGAAACTATCCGCTAGAGGTTAAATTTTTTTGTTGTTCCCGTTTGTCAGGGATGTGGTAGAAATAAGAAGGATGAGCGTGTTACCAACTTAAATTGATGGTAAAATTATTAGGTGTCTGATGGTATCTTGTAGCCAATGGTATCAAAAACACTGGTGTTTCAGTCCAGAAGGAAAGTAATACCTCAGAATGATTTTCATCTCAGTTTTTTAGTAATTATAAATCACTGTATATTTAGCAAGGAGGTCAGGAAGAATGTGTTATTTTGCTTCTGGCTCATTTCACAAGGAATTTCCTGGATATTTTATGCATTTGTGAATGAAACAACACCAAGGAACGTGGTCAGATTTTCCTTGGATTTCCTTGCCCACCAGTGATTAAGTGGTGGGAAGTGCACTGCTTTCCGTAGGGTATTTTGCATTGTTTTATGAGACTTTGGTGGGAAGAGGGTGTAATAACAGAACAAAAACTCATTTTGAGAATCAAGACTTGTTTTTTGGGTTTAAAGGAACATGTGCAAGTATTTAGCATTTTGTCAGCAGAGCAGTTGTTATCCACGTACTGAAAAAAAAAAAAAAAAACAGGACAGGAAAAGTGAGGACGTCTCTGATATGAGTCACAATGCTCTCATGAAACTTGGCATTCATACCACTTCCCTGCATTTTGCTTGTAATTTATATTTATTTGAAACTGCGTGAAATAATTCCAATCAAAATAAGGAATTGCTGATAATATAGAACATGTCATTTCACACCATTTCATGCTCAGGCAAGATGAGGGAAGAACTATTTTATACATCAAGACAAGACGTCCAACCAGGGCCTGCTGGGGCTTAAGCCCTGTCATGTTTTCTTGTAGAATATTAACATAAATAAAGCTCATCCAGCGTTAACCAGCGATAAGTACTGTGAAGGAGTGTTGTCTGTAGCCAAATCTTCATTTCCCTCATTCATTGAAATCCTCACAAGAAAGGGAATGTACTTTAATTTGAGTTTTGCAGCTATTCAGCCTCTAGGGCTGAAGACTTCACTCTGGAAATGTCTTCACTTACATCTTTCTTTTAAAATGTCTTTAAATACTGTCCTATACGTGGCATTTTTCAGACATATTGTAAAATACTCCTGCCTTCCTGTGTTTAAGATGAAAAGAACTAAAATTTCCTCATCATAATAAGATTTTTATTTGAATCCATAAGTACATCATTTCAACAGCTGGCCATAATACCCGCATTGTTACTGAGAGATTTTTAGAGAACAGTTCGGTATCGAAGCCGAGGATGCTGGTCTCACCTGAGGAGCTGTGCATTAGAGCAAATGCAGCCCCCTTCTGAAATGGATTGCCCAGCTAAAGACATATTCTTCCCAGCCATTTCCTCATGGTCTCCTCTCTTTCTGCTGACTGTGTGGGTGTTTTCCCCCAGTACCCTGTTTAAATCCCCTATCTCAACCTCAGACAGAACCTTCTGGGAGTTTAAATCTTGGTGCTTGTAGAAACCTAGTTTTCTGGTCTCAATACAAAGTGAACTTCACAATTAAGTTCTCTAGAATGGTAACTTTCTGTTTCACCAGTAGAACTGCAAAGTAATCCATGTTTCATTTTTTAAAAATCATCATGAAATAGGCAATGTAGGAAAGAAAATTCCTAACTGAGGATCCCTTTCTAATAAGATGCTTAATGCTCTCCATTTTCTGTGGGTCCCAGAGATAAGACAGACCTGGTCCTTGCATTCTCCCAGATCCATATTACCAGAGGTTACCCAAGGTTTGGGCCAACCCTCCTCAAAATCAGCTCACTCCACAGAGCTTGGCAATGGAAATCAATTTCCTCTGCCTATCTCAGGGAGCAGCTTGCTCATTTTAAATCCGTTTTCTCTGATGGGAATAATCATAATTTGTTCACAAGCATTTCTGCATAGGCTAGCCATAGCTCCTAAGCTAGTCTATCCCAATTTCCCCTCTTTATGATATACTCAACCCCACCTGAGACTTTTAAAGGATATGGTGATTCATCAACTCTAAATGTTTTGCATATTGGAAGGAAGTAGTTCTAAAAATGGCAGCCTGAGCATGTGAAATGGAGGGAATATACTCTCTCCTGGCATGGACACAGCTGCTCTGTGCAGCAGAAAGTGCCTGTTCCCAGTTGCTGTCTTCTCAGTAGATAGGGCAGGCAAACAGCAAGTGTGGATTATTCAGCTGAGAGCAAGGTGCTGCGGTGCTCTACAACATCTACACCAGAGGCGGCATTCTGCTATTTGCTTTCTTTTGTGACAATAGGAAAATCAGGATAACGCAGTGCCTTTTTAGTTACATTTTCCCTAAACGTAGAATCTTGAGAGCTTTAGAAAATTAGAGGCATAAGTAGGCATGTAATTATGTCATCTGTGGATTCCTGCAACAAATTTGGCCCCTGAGATAATCAGATTTCAGGAGAGCATCACTTGATGACAAATATAATTTAAAGCCTAAAGACTGGCAGAAGCAAGATGAGAGGGCTTCCTTTTGAAAGAATATGGATAAAAAAGAAAGAAACATCATTAGGATTGTCAAGTGCTGAAAGGAGCCGTGTGTAGACAGGAAGACTTGGTTCAGATGGAACAAAAGGTTATAGGAGTGAGACAAAATAATGATGTGTAAGTGGAACAAGGGACGATGCAGGCTGTCCATCATGAAAACCTATCTTAGCAATGGGATTTGTTTAAATTTCTAGAGGAAGCCATGAGGCTTCCATGATTTGAGGCACCAAATCTTGACTAGACAAAATACTTCAATCAATTACACAGTCTAAGATACTGCCTAGGCAGATAATCAAATGGATTATCTACCAGTTTGGATTTTTCTTCCCCATTCTGCTTCTAAGTTTTCTCTTCTTTTAGAAGATGTTTTTGGATACCACCCCTGTTTTTCATTGCTTGTGTATTGTTAATATGGTCTGAAGGTGCCCAGTAAATGAGAGTAAGTTTTAACCTATTTTGAGTCAAAAATAAATATGTCAGCATCTGTTTTACTGGCTTAGTTTAGAGCTAGGATTAATCCTGAGAGCAATACCTAGAAGTAAGTTATTTGATTTGATTTTGTCTTCTAAGTTTTCACTTAACTTTTATCTACAGATCGCAATGAATGTCAAGAAATCCCCAATATATGCAGCCACGGACAGTGTATTGACACAGTTGGAAGCTTTTATTGTCTTTGCCACACTGGTTTTAAAACAAATGCTGATCAAACCATGTGTTTGGGTGAGTATGTGACTATCATTTCATTTTTTCTTCATAACCTATTGAGAAATTCATTTGTATCTGAATATATTTAAAGTTAACACTAAACTTTTCAGTAGTTGTTTTGTTATTTATAAAATAAAAACAGAAGCACGTGTGTAGCATTAACATCCTTTGGTATTTAAGCTTTAGTAATCTGAACATCATAAACCTCTTTCTTGATAATCATTTGGCTGTCAGTTCAGAAAAGCTTTTGACTAAGAGATAAATTGAGAAAGATATTAAGACAAAAACTTACTATTTATTAATATTAAAAGCCTATTATTCTTTTATAATATTTATGTGAGCTTGCCTTATTGGAAAGGGTGCAGCTTATGATTGTTTGAGTATGAGCATTTCTTGAGACGTGTCTGTAGTTTGTATCAGATCCTTAAAGACAAATTTACAGATCATTTTCCTAGGGGAAAAGAGCTCAAGATTTTAAATCTTTTCCTTGGTCTTAGTACTGAATCAGAATGTTGATTTAGAATAAACTTCAAATATGTAATCAGTCAATTTCTCTCTTTCCCTCCTTTCTGTTTCTACTTTAAAGCAACATCTATTAAGTCTTCTGGGGACTTCATGAACATGAATCAGTTTCACAGCTGGAAAAAGAACAATCAATAGAGTGATGTTTAAAGTGCTTGCCTTTGGCTGTAATTGGATTTATCCATTAGGGAACATTCTCATAAAGTTTGGTCATCTTCAGAGTAGATAAGTTTTAAGTTAAAGATTATAATAGGCCCTGCTCATCACTGGAGAGATAATCCCTACATATTAATGAAGCCCTGCCCAACTTTCATTCTCCGTCTTCCATCTGAATTATGTAGAACCCTCTACCAAAGAACCTGCCCAACTAAAGAACTTCACTTGCTTGGCTAAAAATGAATCAAGGCAGAAGTTTTTGACTGCTGGCAGGGTGACTCATCTGGATGCAGTCGTCAACCACAGACACACATGTTGGAGTCACATTGGGCTCAGCAATAGCTTCTTGATTTAAGATCACAGATAACTTATCTTTATGTCCAAAATTTGAAAGGAAAGGAAATCCTAACTCTAAACACTCTATTTTGCTAATCTGAGGTGTTACCTTCCACTCCTTCCCCATCTCTTTGTCCTTGCCCTCCTCATTCTGCCTGTTGATATAACAAGCCAACAATATCAACTTTTTTCATTTTAATTTCTTATTTCCTCCTTAATATAATGGACACCTACTCTTTATGAGAAAGATGATAGCCGCTGTCTCAAGATGCAAAGACACATAAGATGCCAAAATAGCTTTACAAATAGTCAAAGTGAAAAGTCATAGACCAATAAAAAGACAAAATATACTGCAAGAGAGGAGAGCCAAATTAGGGGCCATCACATTGGGATAGTTTAGAAGGGAGATAAGTCACCATTTCATGGGAGTGGTCGTGGGTTTTCAGGGGTGGACTTGGAAAAAGAAACATGTCTAAAATTCCAGGTGAGTTAGAAAGCTAATTTATTTTGTGGCTGATTTTGGGGTAATATCAGGTGACTCACTGCTTTTTGGTAAACTGGAGTGAGAATCTTAAAGGCTGAAGTTTGCCAAAGGTGGCAGTGAACCAAGACCCAGATGTGCACAGAATTTTCCATTTCCAAGTGAAAGTATTTGAGAAAAGTGGCAAGGGTGGAGAATTCTAGAAGTAAATAGAATAAAATAGTTCTTGTCCAGTTCTCATGTCCTTAGCTTGCCTCCTTTCACATGCCAACCAAGGAAAGGATTTTCTCCCAAGGCTTAGAACCTTGCCTTTGGCTGGTTTCTCACAGGGAGCTGCCACTGCTGGAACTAATACCAACATCGAATCTAGAAGTTCTCAGCCTACGTACGACATTTTGTGAACTCTAAAATGCCTTTTCACCGCAGGTAACCATATACCCTCTTCTTCTGTTAATAATCATGTTTTTCTATGTCCTTTGTTCCTGCTAGACATAAATGAGTGCGAAAGAGATGCCTGTGGGAATGGAACTTGCCGAAACACAATTGGTTCCTTCAACTGCCGCTGCAATCACGGTTTCATCCTTTCCCACAACAATGACTGCATAGGTGCGTGTGCAGAACAGTCAACCACCAAAGGAAGGCAGTTTTATGTGTGTTCTTTGTCATGAGCATCATCTCCAGCGTGCTGGCAATCTTTTTTAATATATGCCATCTTACGCGTGACAAGTGGTTAAAAAGAGTTGTTAAATACAATGTGCTAATTAAGTGTCAAATACAGTTACTACATCTATTACTTTTATTAATATACTCATTAGCAGCTATAATTTTTACGTCTACTATGCTGCGAATTAAATGCGTTTCAAAATAAATCGAATATGTTTTAAAACATACAAAAGCTATCCTTTGTATAGAAATTACGTAGTTCAGGAGCAGTGTGGACCTACTTGTCTAGATGTCTCACTATAGCCTCCCTTCAAAGAAGTTAAAATTCTTCTTATAAAGTATGCTATATTATTCACAAGCAAGGGTAAGGAACCAAATTTGGTATTGTGCTAGAGGCTACTTTTATATACTTCTGATTACAAGAATATTTAATTAACAATACCCTCAGCCATACTGTGTATTAGTAATTCAGTTTTAACCTTTAAAAATTAAACCTAAAGGATGATCAAGGTGAAGCTCATATAAAATCCTAATATAAATGATCAATCTCTAATTAGTAGGATTATGTCATCTTGTTAGGTTCTGACAGGTGAATAAAGCCAGGTCTGTTGTTATAAACTAGATCACATTGGAATTTCTTAAGTCTGCCTGAGCCAGCAAAGGCCACTGAAATTCAGTATAAGTATTTTTCCCTTTAAAAGTTTTGATCATTGATGGTATTATGACATTTTCTTTGGAACATATCAAGGGATATTTTTTTGGCAGATGTTGATGAATGTGCAACTGGAAATGGGAACCTTTGCAGAAATGGCCAATGCATCAATACAGTGGGGTCCTTCCAGTGTCAGTGCAATGAAGGCTATGAGGTGGCTCCAGATGGGAGAACCTGTGTGGGTGAGTGCTGCTTCAGAAAGACCCTCCAAAGTTCATCCCAGAGGCCACTCCAGGAATCATGCAGTCTCTATCACAATCCTTCCTTCAGAAGCCTGAAGGAAAAAGATCAGAGTAGAAGTACATTAATCCTGCCTGTATGTGTGTATGGTATATATACCGCTCTTCCCCTTTATCTTTTAAAATTAAGTGTTTGTAATTACAGAAACAGTTACAGCGTTCAATGTAACTGTTAAATTGTTCTATAAACAACTGTAATTCCCTTTCTTTTATTCTTTTTCTTCAACATAGCTTTGTGGTAAGCTCTTATACAGTCCTTTGGGTGTCCTCAAAGAACTTCATACCCATTGACTTTTCACGTGTTATGCTCTCCTGGAAAGTAGATCAAATAAAATATGGTTGTTAAATACATTGCACACTTCTGAAAGCTAATTTTTATTGAGCTGTTTTTCTCCAGGGTAGAGTTTGTGGACTTTAGATTTATGTATTTCTTAGATTTTATTCCAGTTTCTTTCAATTTTAGTTGCTTGATGGAAATCATGCCGGTGGGAACCTCTTTCTTCTTTTTCCCTTTTCTTTGCAGATATCAACGAATGTCTCCTAGAACCTGGAAAATGTGCACCAGGCACCTGTCAGAACTTGGATGGGTCCTACAGATGTATATGTCCACCTGGATACAGTCTCCAGAATGACAAGTGTGAAGGTAGGAGGGCTATCAATATTTGGTAATTAGCAGTATTGGTTACTGCATTGACATTATCAAATTTTTGAGATGGTGTGATGGTGTCTTCATTTTGGAATACTTTATCAGAAACAAATCCAAGGGTAGGTTATGACTTATGGGCTCAGAATTAGATGGTGAGACAGGAACATCAATTCTCACGCTAATCTCTGATGAAGCTATTTTGCTCTGTGTATATGGGTGGTCACATGACCCTGACACTTTCCCAATATACTTTTATGCAGCTGGTAAAAATTTCTGGATTACATGTTTTTAAGTGCCAATGGGTTGCAACTAAACATAGCTTCCTGATTCCAGTTAAAATCTTTAAGTGACCACATTCAAGGTTGGATGAATGTGGCTATATAATTTGTCTATGTTATTTTGACTTGTAGAATGGTAGAAATGTGTAACTACAAATAAATTCTCAGCAAATTTTATAGTACCGTATTCCTCAATACGTACATATATCATTGCATTAAATGAAGGACATTAATTGCCAGAACTTCATCAATGAATAGGGTGAAAGGACTTTTAAGAAGTCACCTAGTCCATGCTCCCACCTTTAAACAAGTCTGCATCTAATCCATAATGAGTAAGAATTGTCCACTTTTAATATCATCAATGACAAATATTTATTATATATCTAATTTAACTCTCAGTCAAGAGATAATATTCTAAATGGAAACACTTGATCAAAATTAGACCTAAATACAAATTATTAAGTGTTATTTTACTTCTATTAGAGATCAGCTTTATTCACTCCATGATTAATGCAAAATGACCCTAAAATGAACAGAATGAAAATGTATAGAAAGAAAAATGACTTCCAGAATAGTTCATAAACGTGTTCATTCTAAATCTTTGTCCCTACCCTTAAGAAGTTGGCACCTACAGTTTGATTTCTACCGTAACAACAACAAAAACAAAAAGGAGACATCCAAGCATTTTTACAAAAGTTGACTTTTAAGCAAAGGTTGGATGTCGGGGTGGAGGGAGTGTAGGAATGGAGCAATTCAATCATCATCAGCAGTTTAGATAATAAGCCACAGGAAACATGATACAACTATAAATGCAACATAAGAACATGAAGTGATGAAGAAGCTAGTTTTGCATTGTACAGGAAGATACTTTGCACTGCACATTTCTAGAAAATCTATTGTGCGGTATTTACAAAATTAAGTCAAAACAACAAAGTTAATATCCTAACTTCCCTTTAGTTGGACCTCGTGGGAATAAAGCTGTGTAATGCAAATACATTTTGGTGTGGGTAGAACTCGTTGCACCAACCTGAAAATAAAGAGTCGCAAGATACAAGGGATATCTGTTTCGTTGGAAAAAAAAATGTCCATAAAAATAGCATGGTTCAGAATCAAGACTTACCTCTTTTTCACTACAAATTCCTGCTGAAAGTCAGGGGAAAAGATGGGTACGTCTCTTGGAAAGAGTGGTCATACTTTTTCCACAAGTAGGGTCATCATGTACTTTACTGACCAAACCAAGACAGTATTAATAACGAGTCTGGGTCAACAGGCATAAACTAGGACTCTCCCAGGCAAACTAGAACATACTCAAGCCATTGAAACTTCCCTGCAAACCATCCTTAATTACTCCTTTACAGTAGATAAGGTATATTAATATGCTAAAGGAAACATGCCACAATTATGTGTGTCAAATTCCTATCATCTATATGATAAAAGAAAAACTATAGTCTATACACAGAAGATATTTTTGTGTCTTCAGACAAATTAAACTGCAAATGAGAGATTGGAGCCTCATCTCTTGTGATATCTTTAGTTTGTATTGCATAGGATTACTTTCATGAGTACTGGTATCCTTGTAAAAGTCATAGTTTTAGGATATTGTAGCATGGGGTATTGGGGAAAGCACTGTGGACAGATGGGTGGAGGGGAACAAATTTGGTTCAAAGGCCTACATCTCTCATGGGGTAACTCATTGGCAACACAATTAAAATTTCAGAGCGTCTGCTTACTGTGTAGTGGTGAAGTCAGACTCTAGAGTTTCTTGCTTCTTTCCTAGTTTAGGGTGGTATGAAATTATTCCAACTTTTCTAATTATCCAAGAAATTCAGTCTGGGTAAAAGATGTTTCTCACTGCATCCCTAAGAAGGCACTTGCAGAGTCCATTTTTACAATAAGAACCATCAAAACTAGTTTTTTAAAAGTCATCACAGGGACTTCCCTGGCGGTCCAGTGGTTAAGACTTCACCTTCCAACGCAGGGGGTGCAGGTTTGATCCCTGGTCGGGGAGCTAAGATCCCAACATCCTCATGGCCAAAAAACCAAAACGTAAAACAGAAGCAGTATTGAAACAAATTCAGTAAAGACTTAAAAAAAAAATGGTCCACATCAAAAAAATCTTAAAAAAAACAAAAGAAAAAATAAATAAAGTCATCACAGCCTAGAAGTCCACTCACAGCATCATGATACAGGAAAAACCTTCATTGTTAGAAGAGTTTTGAAACTCAGTTAAACTTTGTACTTTTACATTGTGCATTTAGTATCGGATGGTGTCTCCATCATGTTTTGACCTTGTTTGACACATGTACTTCTTTTAGATATTGATGAATGTGTTGAAGAACCAGAAATTTGTGCCTTGGGCACATGCAGCAACACTGAAGGCAGCTTCAAATGTCTGTGTCCAGACGGGTTTTCCTTGTCCTCCACTGGAAGAAGGTGCCAAGGTAAGTGCTTTTGACTTTTGGCTTTAGACTTTCATTACTCTGTGTTTATTTGTTGTGGTTTTATTTTTTAAACATGGCGAAGTTTTGATTCTTTGTGAAAGAGAAGATGGAGTGTTTTCATTCATCCAGACATCTAATGATTACCATATGTCAGAAAGTTCATTTTTACTTTTAAGGTTAAAAACTCATCCATCAAATTATGGTTGCTTGTACAACAACTGTCCTGGCACTTTAAACCTGTCTCTCCCTCTGAGAACACAGATGCTGATAGGTCAGTCAGCAGGGGATCAGCCATGAGCCACTGAACATGGCAAAGCCTGGGGGAAGTTCAGTTACAAGTTCTCTGCCTCTGAAGAGGTAACCTCTGTAAATATGGGCCAAAACCTAGACTTTCAGACCGAAAAGTGCAGATTAACTCATGTGCTCCCGGGATATAATGCCTATCTCTTACATCACAAGTTTTCTAAGAAAACAGAGAAATAAATGTGAACTGACCAGGATTCTTGCTGGCCCACAGTCTGTTTTCAGGAATGATACTTGTGAACTTAAAAAAAAAAAATCAAAAGGGGAACCTGAACTTAAGCATAACACAGTTTATTATGTCTCAACAAACTATTCAGATTTTACTAAACAATCAATTGTGTGTGTCTGTCTACTTATACAGACTAGTTTAGTGAATTCAGGACAAAAAAACACATGCAAACAGACATATCCTCCCCCCACCCCCATCCCACCCTCTTCCGGTGGTTTTTTTGTTGTTTGTTGTTTATATTTTTTTGTTCAGTTTTTTTTCCTTGGTTGTTTTGTTTTGTCTTTTGCTTCCATATTACCAAGAGGCAATGAATATCATTTAAAATTCCAAATATTGGGCTTAGGGGTCTCAGTCTTGCCATTTATAGCCTAGGGCAAGTCATTTAATCGTTTGGAAGCTCAATTTTCATATTTCTTATTTTTAAACAATAAGAATACCTGCCCAACCAGTCTTACTGAATACGTGAAAAAGCTTTGTTCATTTCTGAGTCCTTCATAGGCTCTTGCTATTGTTGTTCAAATTGATTAACTTTTTACTTTTCAACGGGTCATTTGGTCACCTAATATTTAGGGGTGTGAAGGGAGAGAGTTGAGAATTCTCTGTTGGTTTGATCCTGTAGGTAGCTATCAGAGGCCCATGTGGATTTCTGGGTTATGGGTGGGATGGTGCTTGATTCAAGCAAATATTCTGTCTGTATGGTACAGACCAGCCAGATAAATTCTTACTCCTACTCCCTTGTCTTTGTGTGCCTTTGGCTTGGCCGGAGTTTGGAAAGAAAGCAGTGAGAAACCAGGTGTGAATCTGCCGATGTGGCAGGCCAGAGGAAATTCATAGGCTATTAATTCAATTTGCACTGGCCTGTCACAGAGCAAGCTAACGCTGCAGGAAGAATCAGCCCAGCTGTGAGCAGCCCTGCCACATGCTCAGCTCCAAGAGGCAGAGCCAGAATTGAGGAATGCAAGCAGGGAAAGTGACTTTTGTAGCTCTGATGAAATTTCAAAGGTCATTAAGGCTCTTTGCAGATAGACCGGTAAACAGGCATCCTAGCAAGCCCTCGTTAAAGGACATGGGCATACACAACTCTCTTTCCTGATGCAAGGCACCTTTAATTAAAAAACAAAACCAATTCTAGAGGATCATCACAAGCAAATGTAAATCTCCCAAAGAGCACAGATTTTGCTAGAGCCAGGGCATTAAGAGCTGGGTTTTTACTGTAAGATGACAAATTAGGAGTCAGGCTTCTGTTGTCCATAAAATGAGAAAATTCCACAGAACCACAGATAATGTTTTTGAAGGAACAAATGTGATATAGGACTCAGGTGAACAGACCCTGGCACCTAAAGGCCACAGATGTAAATGAGCCACTCCCACTTACAAAGTTCAGTGAAGGGAATTTGTCACTTAGGCTCACTCTAAACTTCATACCTAGATTTTTTTTCCCCCGGGGTGAGGTGATAGAGCGGCGTTGGGGAGCTGGGCTGGGATATGGAATAGGGTCAGTAATGAAAGGAGAAGAGAATGACAAAATTAACAGACCAATATTAGCACATGCATGTATCTAAGTTTAAAAGAAACATTACAAGCTGAAAGACAAAAGGAGAGAATTGAGTTTTGATATAATTGTTGAGACATTTTTGTGAGTAGTCATTAAATTATATCTTAAGACAGTTGTAGGCATAAATAATAAAAACTGGACCAATAAAAACACAAAAGACTGTATGTGATGATGAACTTGAAGAATAAAGCACATCAAAAGGTGTCCTTCAAGAAACTACAATTTGTTAAATCTTGACACTTCTCAGCAAAGCAACCGTTTAAATAGCAGAGATGCTGCAGGACAAGGATAGGCTTTTATTGCTCTTCACCTTCAGAAGAGTAGTTTGCTGAAAGGTGCCTTTTAGGACCCAGGCATAATGGATGTGAAAATGGAGTAGAAACTAGAGACAGTTGATCTAAAAGAGTTGGTAGCCATGAAGAGTTCAACACGTTCATTGGAGAGGTCAACAGAATCTGACTTACTGGAGCCTGGTAAATGTGGTTGACTGATTGACTGATTGATATTTTTACTTTAATTCATAACAATTTTTCTGCTATGATCTTTGGCAACTCAGTTATTCTTACCTTGTCTCCTCTTCCATGAAATAAAAGATGGTGAAATTGTCTTAACCGAAATCATAAATGGCTATAATAATATGCTACCTGGAATTGAAAACAGTGACGGGAGAGAGCAGACCTGGTCATACATAAAGGAAGGGGGATTGTGCAAAATGGATATGAAAGCATTTCCTTAAAACCTGCAGATTTTAGCCTCTGTGTAACTCAGAGGAGTTTGCAAAGCTTTGGAGGTCAAATTTGAGGGAAAACATACTCCAGGCTCTTGGATGAGCTCACTTTTTAGAGTCACCCAATTTGCTCTATAAGAAGTGGAAAAGTCAGTTACCAAAACTGTCAAGCAAGTTTGGAGAATTTTGTAGGAACTAGATCCCAGCCCCATGTTCCATGTTGGAGTTACCAAGAAATAACTGATATTAAAGAAATATATTCTTTGGAAGAACAATTCTTCTCCTTCACATCCACCCATCTCCCTGTCCTCCTCTTTATCTTCCCTCTCTCTCTGGCACTAAATAAGCTTGTGTGTGTGTGCAAGCGTGTACACACACGTGTGTAAAATCTGCAGAAAACCTCATATATTTTGTAGACAGAAGCTGCGTGAGTAGCTGCTTCAGTGAAATAGCATTGAGTTGTATTTTTGCCAGTCCACAAAATTGCCACATCTTTATTTGCTCTATGCCTGGAATCTGGGGCTTTATTTTGGCTCCAGGGCTTAGGGGACACAGAATGAACAGCATAGTGTGATATCACAGTGAGTGCTAGAGCTGGGAGGTCTACCTTAACTTAGTGTGCTTGCTAAATGTTATACCATCTCAGTGTCTCCATCCTGAAGTCAGTGATGACGTTAGCATTGAAATGTGGCAGTGTTGGTTTTTATTATTCACATCAGGTTATTTTGGAACACTGGATAAAATGAGAAATAATAAGGTGAGAGCCACACAGCTTTGTTCATCAGCTCTCACTACAAAAGTTACTTACCACTTTAAAGATTTCAGCTCAATTACTATTATAATCACTTAAAAAGTGTGACTTTAGTAATGAGAAGAGATCACATTTAACAGGGTGGATTGTTTCTTACTCGGTATTATACAATAATGACTTAGTAGGAAAGCAACTGTGGGGTCTCTTGAATTTGTGCTGCAGATTTGCGAATGAGCTACTGTTACGCCAAGTTTGAAGGAGGAAAGTGTTCATCACCCAAATCCAGAAATCACTCCAAACAGGAATGCTGCTGTGCCTTGAAGGGAGAAGGCTGGGGAGACCCCTGTGAGCTGTGCCCCACTGAACCCGATGGTATGTCTACTATCTGCATTTCTCTTTGGCCATTCAAGGCACAGGCTGTAAGATTGTAGACCTCCAAAACGTAAGGCAATTTAATTGTAAGTCCAACTAAAATGTTCACTAAAATTATTTTATCTCAGGAGCTAGGTAGCTATTTTCTTCTGAACTATGTTATGACTCAAAGCTGCCCGAGTAGTAGGTACACCAGCTCTGGGAGCCTTGTTATCTTTCTCTGGTTTCTGGGCTTGGCTTGTTCATCCTGTTCCAATATGTGCAGCTTCCACACAGTACTTGGGGAGGAGCCTGTAGTTAATTGCCTTTGGCCCACCTATTAACAAGAGTTCATCTCCACCACAGAGGCCTTCCGCCAGATCTGTCCCTATGGAAGTGGAATCATTGTGGGACCCGATGATTCAGCGGTTGGTGAGTGGCTTGTGCTGGATTCTCAGCATTTCTTAATATTTTCAACCAGCCTCTTCTTTGTCCTTTCTCTAGCTGTTATTTCTCCACATTTATCTTGGAAAATTAAGCTTTTTTTTTTGGTCTTTTCATTTAGATACCAATTGTATTACTGTATTGCATGTTAATATTGTAATACTAGATATTTCATCGATTAGGCACTGAAATGATCATAATTTACCTTTGTGTTTCCAAAAATACATTGTTATTCACTGTTTTTTCCTCCTTTGCTTAAGATATGGATGAGTGCCAAGAACCTGATGTGTGTAAACACGGGCAGTGCATCAATACTGATGGCTCCTATCGCTGCGAGTGTCCCTTTGGCTACATTCTGGAAGGGAATGAATGTGTGGGTGAGTAATAAAGCAGTTTCTGTTATTGGGATTTTACAAATCAGAAATTAAGCTATTCAGCATTCACACTAGGAAGAATAAGTACCAAGATGGGACAGAAATAAGTTTTATACACTTGTTCACGTATCATTCATCTAGCAATACTAGCTGAGTCCCCACCATGTACCAGGCACTGTGCTAGGTTCTATGGCTACAGTAGTGAACCAAGCCAACATGGTCCTTCCTTGCATGGACCTTACAGTCTGATGAGGAGGACACTGAACACGTTTGAAGAGATAGTAGAAAGGACAGCATATATAATGAAAGCCTTTGTGAAATTTAAAGGTAATAAATTGTTAATGGTCATAATCTTATTCTCTTAGTATGTAAAACACAAAATTTACCCAGATTTTGTTACAGTTAGTACTATGAAAGGCTGTGTACCCAGTGTACATTCCTCTTGTTTTAACCCCCTTATTAAAATTTCAAAGAATGGTTCCTACGGCTGATCTTTGACCTCTTTTATCTAAGAAATCCAAAGCCATTCAATGTAACCAAAATTAATAATGGCATAAATGCTGAGGGTTTGTCTGTGTCCATTAGAAGATGTTCTTTCCTTATAGGGAATCAGGGCATGAGGTTTTAACTGCCTTTCTAAGCCTCAGAATGTAATATCATGCAGGTGGATTAAAATAGTTCTAATTACCTTACAGCTCTAAAAACCAATGATATTGTGATTTGTATTAACTTGAAAGAGATGTAATATTCTTGAGAGCGAAATGCAATTTCATAGCAGAACAAAAGCAAAGCTGTCAATGTTTTTTATTCAGTATCTTCAGTTAGTGCTACGATGTATAGGAGAAATAAGCATCCTCACCCAGGGTCTCTCTGCCATACCCTCTTGCCCTCACTTGCTGATTTCAGAACCTAACATGAGACATAATCCTTGATAACAACCCATCACTCTTCTGTGCTCTAGATAGCTGAGATAGCAATGTTACTTCTCTGAAATGTTCCTTTCCCAAAGGAAGGTACTCTCCCCCAAGAGCTGTGTCAGAATAAGAACAGTCAGTATTCTAGGTGGATGGGTTAGGAGACATACATATTTTTTAGACTTCCTTGGTAAGATTTGTTCTCTCTCCACAGTTGTTTAGAGAGCTCATACCCTAAACACATTTCTTTCTAGCCTTTCTTCTGCCTAATGTAAACCATCTGGTTTCAACAAAATCAACAAAATCTACTTGAATCTTGACTTTATCTTGTGTATTAATTTTGCTTAACCTCTGGTCTCTTATTTTGCGTATGTTTAGTCTTCTATTTTATATCTGGCAAAAATGCATCATGTTTAAGACTTCTTGGAGAATGATGTAATGTAAGGCCAAACTGGAGATGTATTTCTAGCTTTAAGTAAGCGAAAACTTTTGACTTGTGAGAGAAGCCTTGTTTTAACCCTTTGAGTATCTATTCCCCAGTAGATGTACTTCATAATGTAGAAGGCTGGGGACACTCATGATGAAGAGCACTGTAAGGGCTAAGAAGCCC
Source organism: Mesoplodon densirostris (assembly GCF_025265405.1). Taxonomy (NCBI): domain Eukaryota; kingdom Metazoa; phylum Chordata; class Mammalia; order Artiodactyla; family Ziphiidae; genus Mesoplodon; species Mesoplodon densirostris. The sequence goes on along the minus strand of NC_082664.1, from coordinate 93,266,154 downwards.
AGGTACCATTACTGTTACTGCCACTGCCACTCAGCAAGTCAAATTTCGCAGCTATAAATCTGTAGTAATAAGACGCATGCATTCCTTTCTCAAGGACAGAATGAGAATAAAACAAGATGTTAGAGATCAAAATATTCTGATAGAAAGAAAGGCATTCTCTGAGTCCAAGTCCATTTTTCTCCCAATCCATCATGTTTTGACTACACTTCTGATCACCTGCAGATACTGATGAGTGTTCGGTGGGCAATCCTTGTGGAAATGGAACCTGCAAGAACGTGATTGGAGGTTTTGAATGCACCTGTGAGGAGGGATTTGAGCCTGGTCCAATGATGACTTGTGAAGGTAAGCCTCTTAAACACAGAATAGTTGGTTACATGTTCTGATCACAGGGACAGTACTTGGTTGATTACAATTCTGAATATTAAATACCACTCAGGGTATATAAAATAAGGAAAATCTGGGCCTGGTGGGCCATGCTATCATTTCTTCTCTATGTGGCCTCCTCTCTGCAGAGAGTATCTGAAAAAGATGTAAGTGGTTCATGGCACAAGTTATGCCACATCTCATGCAGAGTTCTTGTTGGTGTCTCTACTACCAATATTTATTTTTTATTTTATTAAATTTATTTATTTATTTATTTTTGGCTGTGTTGGGTCTTCGTTGCTGCACACAGACTTTCCCTAGTTACGGCGAGCGGGGGCTACTCTTTGTTGCAGTGCACAGGCTTCTCATTGAAGTTGCGGTGGCTTCTCTTTTTTGCCAAGCATGGGCTCTAAGCATGTGGGCTTCAGCAGTTGTGGCACGTGGGCTCAGTAGTTGTGGCTCGCAGGCTCAGTAGTTGTGGCTTGCGGGCTCTAGAGCTCAGGCTCAGTAGTTGTGGCACACAGGCTTAGTTGCTCCACGGCATGTGGGATCTTCCCGGACCAGGGCTCGAACCCGTGTCCCCTGCATTGGCAGGGGGATTCTTAACCACTGCACCACCAGGGAAGTCCTCTACTACTAATATTTAGATACAACACCTGCCTTGTCTACTACCCTCTTTTTTATTTTCCATTCCCCCCCTGCAACCTTTTTTCTTTGTATCCCGTGCACCCTTTCTTTTTCTTATGCTTTTGCTTTTCTACTCATAGAAAGATCTACACACTGAGATAACCACCAATATCCTTTAACTGTCTGGGAGCAATCACAGCAAAAGAGGCTGTCCATACTCTAAGCAACTGTTAGTATGCCTGGTAGGATATAAGGAAAGAAAGAGGGATGTAAGGAAAGGGAGGGAGTGTCTAGAATTGTGGTTCTCAAAGGGTGGTCCCTGGATCAGCCACATCAGCATCACCTGGGAACTTGCTAGAAATGCAGATTTTCAGGCCTCGTCCCAGACCTCCTGAATCAGAAACTCTAAGAGTGGGGCCTAGCAGCCCTCCAGGTAATTCTGATGCACTCTCAAGTTGAGAACCACTGGTTTAATAAAAGAATGAAGGGGAGGAGATAGTTAAGTGGGTATTAAAGTGAGCTCTTCATTAGAAATATGACCCATCAATACTCATAGTCAAAGTTGTTGGTGAATTTTTAAATCATGATCTAGGGTCTCACTTGTGTTCTCAGTCAGGATCATTGACCTTAGGGAGAAACATAATAATCAAGATGGTCTGTTTTAACCCTACTTTTCCAAAACATATTCTGATGGTTCCAAACTATGCAATCTACAGAAACCACTTCTATCTATTAAGCTATCATTATTATTATTCCTAGATATTTAAGGCTATTTTATTACTTGGGCATCAGTGTGAAATTATTCAGAACACCATTTTCTTGGGCATAAGAATCACTGTTACTTCACAAGAGCCTCTCTTATTTGGGGAAGGGGAGGTGGTTAAAGATATTGGATGGGTTGCTTCTGTTCTGACAGCAGTCGACTTGGCAGTTGTTTTGGCTGAATGGGGTAAAACTGATCCCCACTCCATGTGACTTTAGGGAGAGGCAGCTGGTCAACTTGAGACTTCAAAGCCAGGATTTCAGAAAAGCTCCCTATATGTAGGGTGACCTGTAATTTCTCATCCACCTAAATAACAGTTAATAGTTATACCAGCACAATAGGCATAAACTGAGTTTGTACTGGAAGAAGCAAGATGTATGATCACCCTACTTATGCCAATTATAAAATAACCAACTCAATTTTATAATTCTTTGAACATCAAAAGACTGCTTGGCCTATCCATGTTTATGACAATGAAGCATACCACTTTTGCTAAAAGTATATTCCTTTTTTTCGTTGATGCCTATGATCCATTATTCTCTTACTACATTCTGCCACAGATATAAACGAGTGTGCCCAGAATCCTCTGCTCTGTGCTTTCCGATGTGTGAACACTTACGGCTCATATGAATGCAAATGTCCCACTGGATATGTTCTGAGAGAAGACAGAAGAATGTGCAGAGGTGAGACACTCATGTTCAAGGTCATCTAAGCCAGGGAGCCCTAACTTTGTCTATGATGGGAGGTGTCCCTCCAAAGCTTCCAATTAGTAGAGGAAGGCTGGGAATTGGGGAGCACTGCTGTAGTCCACGGATAATATGGGGGTTGTTATTGCTACCTTTTCTCCTAAATTGTAGCTTAAAGCTGAGTCAAGGGCTGCACTACAGATCCTTTTTAGTTCACCATGCATTGCATGCCTGTGACATGCCAGTCATTCTGCAAGGCATGAAGATATAAAGAAAAAAAAGACATTTCCCCACATGCAAGAAGCTCAATATGAAGAGGTTGAGACAGATATAATCATATCCCAGTATGATAAATGAGAACACAAGAGAAGGAATATGAATATTAAAAAATAATCCCCACCACTAAGGGATATTATAGTCCAAGAATGGGGTAACACATGGAATCTACTTTAAACAATGCTTACTGAACACCTTCAATTTCCAAAGCACTGGACTAAGCTCTCTTATACAAAGATGGGTAAATCCTGGGGATCCTTGAAGAGCTCTGATTTGCTCCTCCCATAGTCTTAAATGAGCAGATATATGTTCTCCTCAAATGGCTTAAATAGAATTTTTCTTAAAGGTAGGAAAATTCCCTAAGTGAGAGCTCCATGTCACATGCAGGCTAAAGTCCAAAATTTTCAGCTCAGATAATATAACAGGGAAAGATAAAGAGAGGGAAATGCCATAGGACGGAAAGTAATGAATGAAGAAGAGCCACACTTACAGAAAAAAAAGGAAATGGAGGGAAGAACCAGTAGAGAAGAAGATATTTGTGGATGCTTGCCTTTTCCTCAAAGTACAAAAACCAAAACTTTCATTATTATATTTCACAATGATTCTAATATATTATTCTGATATTAAGATATAATCTATTATATTGTTATAAGTATTGTATAATGGAAGCTTTGGTTTATTATTATATCCGTATGATAATGCTGTTGTTATAATTATCATCATATTTTGAAAGCCTTTTGTAAGGCCTTTTTAGTTCAATTCGTCAAAAAGAATTGGAAATCACACTTCCTGCCTTTGAAGAATTTATCAGAGAGAAATTTCTTCATTAAGTTCAAAGGGGGTTAGAAGACTCCTTCCCATCTTGAGACCACCTCCCAACAGTGCAAAAGGAAGTAGATTAATGCTGAAATAGTGTCAATGAAAATTAGTTACTGAATACCATTTTGTGTTTAAAAGGCAGGAAATTAAGGCAGCTCCTTTTATGAATTTGTGGTTGTACATTCTTTCCAGATGAGGATGAGTGTGAAGAGGGAAAACATGACTGTGCTGAAAAACTGATGGAATGCAAGAACCTCATTGGCACATACATCTGCATCTGTGGACCTGGGTACCAGCGAAGACCCGATGGAGAAGGCTGCGTAGGTAAGGGCATCCCCACCAAAGGAGCTTTGAATGAGTGGGAAGTGACAAAGGACAGAAGAGACGTGGGCTCTGGGTCCTTGTGGACACTGTGTTCTTCCTGCCTCTCTTACCTCACATCATGACTTCCTGTAGAGGTCCCCTTGCCTCTCGATTATCTATGAATTCCACCAGCAACATCATTCTCTTCCTCTGAGCTGGCCTTTGCCTGCTTTCTAGGCCCATTTTGCTGCCAGGATTAGAAGACCAGGTATTTCCTCTAGTCCCTTCTTTACTGTTTTTATACTCCTTTGTTGTTTGGGGGTCAGTTCTTTCCACCACATTGGAATACCTCTCTATTGACTTAACTTTCTACCACCACTCTGACATTGAGTCCAGATGCCTGGTCCCTGTGGACCGGGAGCATCACTAGACCACGGGGATCTACATCCAGAGAAACTGGTCTTGTCTAGTTTGAGGCCCAGGCACTGGCATTTTTTTAAAGCTCCCCAGGTGATTCTAATGTGGCTTCAGCCTTGAAAACCATAGTAGACCGGGGATTGGCAAACCACAGCTCTAGGGCCAAATTCAGCCTGGCAGTCTGCCAGCTGTCTTTGTAAAGAGACTCATATTGGAACCCAGCTGTAACCATTCATTATTTTCCATGGCTGTCTTCATGCCACAATAGCAGAGCAGAGTGGAGCAGTTGCAACAAGAGATCAAATGGCCTGCAAAGCCTAAACTGTTGACTGTATATTATATAGTAATACTATAACATTACTGTTACTTACAGAAAAAGTTTCCTGACCTCTGCTTTAGTCAGTAAATATAAGAAAAAAATACTAGAAAATTCCCACATGTATCCTTTTCCTTTTTAATATTCAATCACATCAGGAAAGTATATTTTATGTTGTTGGTCAAGAAGCTTAAGAACCTCATTGTCCTCTTACTCTGTAAGATACAGAATTAAACGGAAGTTGAAGAGCAGACTTTCAAAGCACAGAAAAAGCATGTGGGTTTATGATCATACACTGGATCTTCTGGGATCAGTGATTTTCAGCCTCAGGTGCACACTGGAATCACTCAGAGACCTCAGGTCCCACCTCAGATATTCTGATTTAATTGGTATCAGAGTGGCCTTGGCATTGGGAATTTTGAGCTGTTTTAACGTTGTTCTGAATGTCACCTTCCAAGCCTCTGCCTCTCATAAGGAGATCTCTGCCTCAGGGGCTTGAAACTATTCTCAGTTGGAAGCGCCTAGGCAAATTACTTTACGATCTTTCTAAACACTCATAAGACTCTCCAGCTATTTTAAGGCTTTTTTTAAACCTGGGAGACTGAATTATGATTCCTTGATATTATTGAAGTATTATAATAAGCATAATCTACATTGAATCAGAAGATTAGTATAGATAAACTCCCTCAGGTCAAAACTGACCATCACAGACATTATTCTAGTGAAGTTTTGTAATATTTCTTTAACAGATTGATCTTAAGGGTTTTTTTCCTTCATTTAAAATAATCCTTTGAGAATCCTCTACATGTACAGATATGGAAAGTTTTAAATTTTATTAAGTGAAAAATGTAAATGTACCTAAAATGCTATCATCTGTTTAAGTATATAAAAATGCTATCAATTATGTTTTTAAAAGGGTGGAGGTACATGCATGAATGGTTGTGTTTGTTTGTATGGGCATAATTCATCTCTAGAAGGATACTTTAGAAACTGGCAGTAGCACTGGTTGCTTCCCAGGAGGGGAGTTTGGTGGCTGGGGAAAGGGGAGGGAGGGGCACATTTGCTGAATATTCTTTTGTACCTTTTGAATTTGGAACAATGTGAATAGGTTACCTATTCACAAACTAAATTTTTAAAAGAAAAAGAATCCATCTTTGTACAAAGCAGACAGATGACTCCTCTTGTTTTTGGCCCTTCAATTAAACCACACAGATGAGAATGAATGTCAGACCAAGCCTGGGATCTGTGAGAACGGGCGCTGCCTCAACACCAGGGGGAGCTATACCTGTGAGTGCAATGATGGCTTCACAGCCAGCCCCACCCAGGATGAGTGCCTTGGTGAGTACAGATGACAGGATGCTTTTGTAACCCCCCACTGGGACACTTGAAACCAGATCTCTTATTTGAAATGATAGAAACTGTTGAAATTTGAGCAAGGGTTAAAAATGTTCATATTTTGGAGATGACTCAATGACCGTGATTGTCCACTGGGTTTAGCACCACCCTGCCGCTAACTTCTTCCTTTGCTAATTGTATCATTGAATCACTTGCTTGGAATTTCTTTCTCAGCTGCCTTTTTAAGCCCTTGATCCTCAGGATCAGTTTCCAAGTGTTTCTCTGACCCCCTCTATAGCAAGACTATTCCCCCATATTTCTGGGAGCAGATAGAGTGATAACCTTGTTGAGGCCAATGCCTTTCTGCCCACTTACTGAATTTCTTGTCTTTCTTATTTTCCCCAGATGTTATCCTTTCTCTCTTACTGCCGTTTCCAGCTTTCCCTTCTTGCTCCTTCTCACCCAGGGTAAAGTGTTAACATCCTTCTTGGGTTTTATATCTGACCAAATTCTGAATACCTTGTTATGCTCCTAAAATTCCCCCAAATTCTCTTTACAATATCATGTCCCTTCCAGACAACCGGGAAGGGTACTGCTTCACAGAGGTGCTCCAAAACATGTGTCAGATCGGCTCAAGCAACAGGAACCCAGTCACCAAGTCTGAATGCTGCTGCGATGGAGGGAGAGGCTGGGGTCCCCACTGTGAGATCTGCCCTTTCCAGGGCACTGTGGCTTTCAAAAAACTCTGCCCCCATGGCCGAGGGTTTATGACCAATGGAGCAGGTACTTTATTTTGTTCTGATTTTTGACTAACAGAGCAGGTACTTCATTTATGGTCCAAAAATACTTTCAGGGAATTTGTTTCAGTAAGAACAGATGAGAATACCAAATCTATAATATGGCCTAGGCTGAGTTGCATAGTATAGGTTGACAAAGAGTCTTCATTATGGTATTTTAGATATTCAAGTTCATGTTACCAAAGTGTCCTTGGTCTGATTAAATTGTGTGTGCTTGAGTCCCTGCCTCTGCATTATGAGTCCTCAACTTTTCAAGCCAAAGTTTGTTATAAGTCAGCTACTGGTTACTCAGAATATATTTTTTTAGATAAACTCTGGAATAAATGATCACTAAATTCCTAAACTAGTCCACCAATGTGTATTTTATCTCATAAAATTGGCTGAAATACACTGCATGAAAGAAGTATAAACAACGCTGATACACAGTCAGCCTTCCATATCTGTAGGTTCCACATCCGTAGATCCAACCAACCCTGGATTGATATCGATTCGAGGCTGATTGAACCTGCAGTGCCAACTATACTATGCCATTTTATACAAGGGACTTGAGCATCCGTGGATTTTGGTATCAGTGAGGGGGTCCTGGAACCAATGCCCTGGATATGGAGGGGCGATTGTATTGGCAATTAAGACAATTGCCTCTGGGAAACTGCAAGTTGCTTGAACTTGTGAGGGATGAGGAGGCTGTTGAGGTGTCTGAGGCAACTGAAAAAAATTTCAGGTCTGTGTTTATCAACAGTAACTGAAATTGTTTTTAGTCTCATGAAAGAGAAAGGAGAAAGACTTTTTGAGCTCCTTGGGAGGAAATTAGAAGTGAGAGGAGAAGAAAGAGATTAAAGAGGATTTGTGTTCATGTTAGAAAGATGTGGCTAACGGTAGAATAACAGAACTGGATGTGGTAAAAGACAGAATAGATAAGATGGAATGACCAAAAGCAGTTTATGATTCTTCGGAGGATATGAAAATGAGACAGTGGAAAGACTCATTTCTTGAGACCAAGGTGGGTATGCTAAACTGCATTTCAGAGTAAACTTGAAAAAATCAGGAAAAATAAGAGCTGTTGATAGAAAATGGTTACTTGGCAATCAAAGGCTAAGAACTCACTTGGTATTGGCATCCCACCAAGCAGTAAGGAAACAGATGGGTCAAGATATGGGGGACAGTGTCTTTAATGCCCAAGAGTACATATTGACCAAATCTTTCTCCCTGTGGTGGAGCTGTGAATAAGGGTCTCTCTTCCCTAGCAGGCTGCAAAAACTCAACCCAGTGATCCACTGATGCCTCCCTTAACCAAAGGAGGGAAGTTTGGTCCCATTTCCCCAGTAGTATGCAATTTGTTATTTTTCAGGATTAACTTTAAACACAACAAAAAGAATAGAAAGAAAACTTTCCTTGTTTTGGACATACACTATTAGAAGAAAATGGGATTTCCTTATCAAAAGGATCTTCTGCTGTGATTCATTTATGAGATGTCTGGAGGAGGCAAGCTTGATGGCATGAGATGGAGCAAGGAGCTAATAAATATGTCTAGATGAGATGGTTGTTCTCTGAACCCAATGGAGAAAAACTATAAATTTAGAAGGGCAATTATTAAGTTTTCCCCTATAGTCTAATAAAGTTATTCATTTCCCTTTCAATACAGTTACCATTACATATGAAACATATGCTGTCATCCCTTTGGTTTAATTCCTTAGGTCCATAATATAGTCACACAGTTTTAGTATTTACAGTGAAGTGACCCCTATGTATGAATGTTGTCCATTTTATAATGTCTTTCTCATTTTACTTTTTACTCATTAAATTATAGATATTGACGAGTGCAAGGTTATTCATGATGTTTGCCGGAATGGGGAATGCGTCAATGACAGAGGATCCTATCACTGCATTTGTAAAACTGGCTATACTCCAGATATAACCGGAACTGCCTGCATAGGTAAGTGCTCTATTTCTGATGCTCAGGTTTATTCCCAGGTGGAAATTGTACATTATGGTGAAAAAAAAAAAAAAACCCAAACTAAAAATCTAAAAAGCCTATGTAATTTCTTAAGGAAATGTAAGACAGTGATCAAAGACTACACAGAATTTACTTTTTCCTTCCTCAAAACTAGGATTCTTTGTTAGATGCTGTGGGTATTGAGCATTTAGGCATCTTTTTAGATGGGTGGTCACATTGTATCTCTTTGATCATAGATCTGAATGAGTGCAACCAGGCCCCCAAACCCTGCAATTTTATCTGCAAGAACACAGAAGGAAGTTACCAGTGTTCATGCCCGAAAGGCTACATTCTGCAGGAGGATGGAAGGAGCTGCAAAGGTAAAGTAGAATTTTCCTCCACCCACTCATCTGTCTCGTGGGCACATGGTCACATTCCTTGTGCCTTTGAGGGATCCAAAGCTGAAAGACCCTCTCTGCAGGCAAGAAGTGCTTCCCTGGGGTAAGTGCCTCCCTGTGACCCACCTCCTATTCTGGTTGGAGGGAGGCTGAGGCCAGGGAGATTGCAGAGGACCAGTGGCAGCAGCCATCCTCACTGCCTGCCCCATGGGCATCCATGGGGGATGTCCATGAGCATCTCAGACAGCAGGGCCAGCTCTCCAAGGCTCAAGTGGATCAGATACCTGATCACATTAATGCAATAAACAGAAAACAGAAAGGATGTAATCAGCCTATTCAATAACTATATAGCCCAGCATGGTCCTGCCTACCTCAGGTTAATCAGTGCCATGATCCTAGAGAACACTGTGCCTAATTAAGTAAACACTTTGTCTAGGTTTTTATTCTGCAAAATAGGGCCATTCCTGACCCTCAGCAGCTTATTTGAGACACAGATATTACAAAGAATTAAGAAACATCAAAACTCTCTGCAGAAATTCCTGATCAACCAGAAGTTATCCTTTGCAAAATTATATTGGTATAAATTTGTTCTCGTAATAAGAACTTCACATATTGAGTGAATAGCACAAGTGAGTCAGACTCAAGGATAATTTGAAGAAGGAAAGATAGACCAGATGGCAGAATAAGAGTTAGTGTGTTCTGCCATGAAGCCTGGGAGGAGAAAAAGGGAAGTAAAGGAAGTTAAATGGTGGGATGGAGTGGAAGAGAAGAGCAAAGAGAAGTAGAGCCATCAACCCTTTTCCTCTGTCTGCTGAAAGGGGGAGAGTTAAGAGGCAGGTAATACAGGATAACATATGGACAATGCTTGAAATTTCCCTGTGCAGCACAAGTCCTATATAATCCTGCAGTATGGGGAGAGGAAGTTGAGAGAGCTACTCAAAAATTCTGTCTTAAAACATAGAACTTATTCTACATCTGTGGATCACAGTGAGTTCTGGGCAGCGTGAGGCTACAGCTCACTTCCACAAACTTATTTGTGTAAATGAAAAACCAACTTCAGGGGAAAAATGTCTCTCAGTGTGTATACTATCTGTATGAATCAAAACAAATTTACAGCATGTTTCTAACTTGTGGGGGCAGAAAATCCTAAAAATTTCTAGCAATTAAGAAATGGAAAATGAAAATAAATTAAATGTATAGTAGTATTTATGTTCTTTTACAATGTATTAATATGAAAAACATCTGTAATACTCTGATTTTAGGAATACAAAAAAATTTTACAGATCTACTTACAATATAAGACTCTTCCTCCTATTTTTCTCATAAGGTCTAAGTTTTTCTACATACTTGGCATATATGACTAAATATCAAAATGAGTTGTGCATATACATGTATTATTGAAACAGAGGAAAGAGGCTAGAAGGATGACCCCAGGGGAAATGAAGCACCAGCACTCACCCCATGAGAGATGGGTAGGAACCAAGTAAGAGGAAAGAAGGGGATTCTTGGATTCCCCTTCTTGGATGTGAAAACAGCAAGTGCTGCTGTTCTTAATGGTGTAGTTAAAGATAGTATTGTAAGGTTGGAGGCAGAGACAAGATGGTGGGTTAGAAAGATGTGACCTCACCTCTTCTTATGAAAACACCAAAATCACAACTGCCTGCTGAACAACTATTCACAAAAAAACCCCACTGGAACCTACCAAAAAATATACAGTAAGTCCCCTACATATGAATGATTTCCATTCCGAGAGTGCATTCATAAGTCTAATTTGTTCGTTAGTCCAACAAAGTTAGCCTAGGTACACAACTAACACAATCAGCTATATAGTACTGTACTGTAATAGTTTTATAATACTTTGCACACAAATAATACATAAGAAAACAAACACAAAAAATAAAGAAAACATTTTTAATCCTACAGTATAGAACCTTGAAAAGTACAGTAGTACCAGCTACACCAGTGCTGTTTTTACACTTGCTTCCAGACATCCTGGGCTTGAAATAAAGATACTGTACAGTACTGTATTCTATACAGTACTGTACAGTAAAGTACACAAAAGCACAACCACTTGTAGGGGATGCACACACGACAGTGTACACCAGAGACATGAACTAACTTACATGATTGATTGGACATGTGCATGCACGTTTGCATCTTTGAAAGTTCACAACTTGAAGGTTCATATGTAGGGGACTTACTGTATCCTACATCCAAAGACAAAGAAGAAGCAAGAATGAGATGGTAGGAGGGGCGCAATCGCAATGAAATCAAATCCCACATGCACTGGCTAGGTGACCCACAAACTGGAAAATAATTATACCACAGAAGTTCTCCCACAGGAGTGAAAGTTCTGAGCCCAACACTGGCTCCCCAGCCTGGGGGTCTGGCAACGCAAAGAGGATCCCCCAGAGAAACTGGCTTTGAAGGCCAGTGGGGTTTGACTGCGGGAATTCTACAGGACTGAGGAAAACAGAAAATATGCTCTTGAAGGTGCACACAAGATCTCATGTGCACCAGGACCCAGGGAAAAAAGCAGTGACCTCATAAGAACCTGGGCCAGACCTGCCGGCTGGTAACTGGAGGGGTCTCCTGCAGAGGTGGGGGCGACTGTGGTTCACAGTGGGGACAAACACTGGAGGTGGTGGTTCTGGAGAGTACTGATTGGCATGAGCCCTCCTGGACACTGCCTTTATCTCACCAAGACCTGGCCCCACCCAACAGCCTGTAGGCTCCAGTGCTGGGACAACTCAGGCCAAACAACCAACAGGGCAGAAACACAGCCCCACCCATCAACAGACAGGCTGCATAAAGTCTTCCTGAGTAAACAACTGCCCACTAAACATACCCCCTGACACAGCACTGCCCACCAGAGGGAGAAGACATACCTCCACCCACCAGTGGGCAGGAACCAATCCCTCCCATCAGGAAGCCTGCACAAGCCTCTTAGACAGGCCTCATCCACCAGGGGGCAGACAGCAGAAGCAAGAAGAACTACAACCCTGCAGCCTGCAGAATGGAAACCGCAATCAATCACAGAAAGTTAGACAAAATGAGACAACAGAGGAATATGTCCCAGATGAAGGAACAAGATAAAATCCCAGAAGAACAACTAAATGATGTGGAGATAGGCAATCTACCTGAAAAAGAATTCAGAGTAATGATAGTAAAGATGATCTAAGATCTTGGAAAGAGTGGAGGCATATAATGTGAATATACAAGAAATGTTTAACAAAGACCTGGAAGAACTAAAGAACAAGCAGAGATGAACAATACAATAACTGAAATAAAAAAATACACTAGAAGGGATCAATAGCAGAATAAGTGAGGCAGAAGAACGGATAAGTGAGCTAGAAGACAGAATGGTGGAAATCACTGCCATGGAACACAATAAAGAAAAGAGAATGAAAAGAAATGAAGACAGTCTAAGAGACCTCTGGGACAACATTAAATGCACCAACATTCGCATTACAGGGGTCCCAGAAGGAGAAAACAGAAAGGACCTGAGAAAATATTTGAGGAGATAAATAGCTGAAAACTTCCCTAACGTGGGAAAGGAAACAGTCACCCAAGTCCAGGAAGCATAGAGAGTCCCAGGCAGGATAAACCCAAGGAGGAACACACTGAGACACATAGTAATCAAACTGGCAAAAATTAAACACAAAGAAAAAAAATATTAAAAGCAAGAAGAGAAAAGAAACAACATACAAGGAAACTCTCAGCTAATTTCTCAGCAGAAACTCTGCAGGACAGAAGGGAGTGGCACAATATATTTAAAGTGATGAAAGGGAAGAACCTACAACTAAGAATACTCTACCCAGCAAGGCTGTCATTCAGATTCAGAGAAATCAGAAGCTTTACAGACAAGCAAAAGTTAAGAGAATTCAGAACCACCAAACTAGCTTTGCAAAAAATGCAAAAGGAATTTCTCTAGGCTGAAAAGAAAAGGCCACAACTAGAAACAAGAAAATTATGAATGGAAAAGCTCACTGGTAAAGGCAAACATACAGTAAAGGTAGGAAATCACCTACACCCAAATAGGATATCAAAATGAGCAATGGTGAGAGGAGGAGAGTACAAATGCAGGATATTGGAAATGCATTTGAAATTAAAAGACCAGCAACTTAAAACAATCTTGTTTACATATAGACTGCTATATCAAAACCTCATGGTAACCACAAACTGAAAATCTGCAATAGATACACACACAAAAGAGGAATCCAAGAGAACAAAAGAGGAAGGGAAGAGAAAAGACCCTCAAAAACAAAGCCAAAACAATTTTTAAAACAGCAATAAGAACATACATATCGATAATTACCTTAAGTGTAAATGGATTAAATTCTCCAACTGAAAGACGTAAACTGGCTGAATGGATAGAAAAAGAAGACCCGTATATATGCTGTCCACAAGACACCCACTTCATATCTAGGGACACATACAGACTGAAAGTGAGGGGTTGGAAAAGGTATTCCATGCAAATGGAAATCAAAAGAAAGCTGGTAGCAATACTCACATCAGACAAGATACACTTTAAAATAAAGACTGTTACAAGAGACAAAGACAAAGGAGGACACTACATAATGATCAAGGGATCAATCAAAGAAGACAATATAACAGTTGTAAACATATATGCGCCCAACATAGGAGCACTTCAGTATATAAGGCAAATACTTACAGCCATAAAAGGAGAAATTGACAGGAACACAATACTAGTGGGGGACTGTTAACACCCCATTTTCATCAATGTAGAGATAATCCAGACAAGAAATCAATAAGGAAACATAGGTCTTAAATGACACATTAGACCAGATGGATTTAATTGATAGTTACAGAGCATTTCATCTGAAAGCAAGGGAATACACATTCTTCTCAAGTATACATGGAACATTCTCCAGGATAGATCACATGCTGGGCCACAAAGTGAGCCTTAGTAAATTTAAGAAAACTGAAATCATGTAAAGCATCTTTTCCAACCACAACACTATGAGATTAGAAATCAACTAAAAGAATGTGGAGGTTAAACAATATGCTACTAGGGACTTTCCTGGTAGTCCAGTGGCTAAGACTCTGCACTCCCAATGCAGGGGGCCTGGGTTCAATCCCTGGTCAGGGAACTAGATCCCACATGGTGCAACTAAAGATCCTGCATGCCACAACTAAAAGATCCCACAAGTAGCAACAAAGATCCCATGTGCCACAACTAAGACACAGCACACCCTAATAAATATTTAACAATATGCTACTGAACAACCAATGGATCATTGAAATCAAAGAGGAAATCAAAACATACCTAGAGATGAATGAAAATGAAAATGAAAACATGACAATCCAACACCTACGGGATGCAGCAAAAGCATTTCTAAGAGGGAAGTTTATAGCAATACAATCTTACCTCAGGAAACAAGAAAAATCTCAAGTAAACAACCTAACCTTACACCTGACGCAACTAGAGAAAGAAGAACAAACAAAACCCAAAGTTAGTAGAAGGAAAGAAATCAAAAAGATCAGAGTAGAAATTAATGAAATAGAGATGAAGAAACAATAGAAAAGATCAATGAAACTAAAAGCTGGTTCTTTGAAAAGATAAACAAAATTGATAGACCTTTAGCCAGACTCATCAAGAAAAAAAAGGGAGAGGGCTCAAATCAGTAAAATTAGAAATGAAAAAGGAGAAGTTACGACTGACACCACAGAAATACAAAGGATCATAAGAGACTGCTACAAGCAAATGTATGCCAATAAAATGGACAACCTAGAAGAAACAGACAAATTCTTAGAAAGGTACAATCTCAGAACCAGGACAGAACCAGGAAGAAACAGAAAATATGAACAGACCAATCACAAGTACTGAAATTGACACTGATTAAAAAACCCCCAACAAACAAAAGTTCAGGACAAAATGGCTTCACAGGCAAATTCTATCAAACATTTAGAGAAGAGTTAACACATATCCTTCTGAAACTGTTACAAAAAAATTGCAGAGGAAGGAA